>NC_060144.1:498973809-499282655 GCF_021461385.2 Schistocerca piceifrons
CTTTCACTTCCTGTCATCTTCAACGTTTTGGAGAGTGTATTCCGATCAACATTTGCCAAAAACTCTCTTTAAATATACAAATGCTGTAAACATAGGTTTGCCTTTCTTTGACCTACCTTCTAACTTAAGTCACAGAGCCAGTATCACCTCATCTTCCTACATTCCTCCAGCACCCAAACTCATCTTCCCTGAAGTCCACTTCTACCAGTTTTTCCATTATTCTGCAAATAATATGCATCAGTATTGGCAACAATGACTTATTACACTGATGGTTCGCGAATATTCAAATCTGTTAGAACTTGTCACTCTGGAAGTGGAATTATTACATTCTTCTTGAAGTCTGAAGATACTCTGTCCTTCTTTTGTATCTTGCACAGAAGGTGGATGAGGTTTCTTATCGTTAACTCTCTCAAGGTTCTCAACAGAGCTGAAGAAATGTCATCTGCTTTGACATTACCAGCACAAAAGAAGGCTAGTTTTATGTAAGGTGAATATAATTGTATAATTATTTTGAATTCTAAAATTGCCTTGTAGCATAAATAATAAACTTATGTCATATGCAGCATACTGTTTACTTACATATGTATGCCCTATATTAAAATGCTATAGCATCAATTTATCACTCCTGTCTATATAACAACAGCTTCCAGTTGAATTCGTGTATACGCCACAAAATGTCATCGTGCCTCAAAAACTTTTAAGGTTAAAAAAAAAAAAAAAAAAAAAAAAAAAAAAAAAAAAAAAAAAAAAAAAAAAAAAAAAAAAAAAAAAAAAAAAACACTGATGATAGGACATAAATTGCTAACATGTTTGTGTATAAGAAAATCTAAAGTAATTGTTACCTGAATAAAGTGAAAAATTCTGTCCAACTGAATTGCGAATATTGGTGACTTATTAAAATACAACTATTAATTTCTACATTAGTATCTCAGAAGCAAAGATAGTGAATTCTGTGGTCACACTACATAATTTCAGATTTATAAACAATGCACACCTTATGGATAAGTAGTAACTAATGAAAGTTAAACATCTTATTCAACTTAAGAGGCCAACTGACTCTTGTGATACATTACATTACAAAGCAAACACGTTTGGCCACCAGGTGCCTGAAGTGGACAGAGTATATAGAGTCGTCGTTGTTGTGGTCTTCAGTCCTGAGACTGGTTTGATGCAGCTCTCCATGCTACTCTGTCCTGTGCAAGCTGCTTCATCTCCCAGTCCCTACTGCAACCTACATCCTTCTGAATCTGTTTAGTGCATTCATCTCTTGGTCTCCCTCTACGATTTTTACCCTCCACCCTGCCCTCCAATACTAAATTGGTGATCCCTTGATGCCTCAGAATATGCCTACCAACTGATCCCTTCTTATAGTCAAGTTGTGCCACAAATTTCTCTTCTCATCAGTTCTATTCAATACTTCCTCATTAGTTAAGTGATCTACCCATCTAATCTTCAGCATTCTTCTGTAGCACCACATTTCGAAAGCTTCTATTCTCTTCTTGTCCATACTATTTACCGTCCATGTTTCACTTCCATACACGGCTACACTCCATACAAATACTTTGATAAACGACTTCCTGACACTTAAATATATACTCGATGTTAACAAATTTCTCTTCTTCACAAACGCTTTCCTTGCCATTGCCAGTCTACATTTTATATCCTCTCTACTTCGACCATCATCAGTTATTTTGCTCCCCAAGTACCAAAATTCATTTACTACTTTAAGCGTCTCATTCCTAATCTAATTCCCTCAGCATCACCCGGATTCATTCGACTACATTCCATTATCCTCGTTTTGCTTTAGTTGATTTTCATCTTATATCCTCCTTTCAAGACATTGTCCATTCCATTCAGCTGCTCTTCCAAGTCCTTTGCTGTCTCTGAGAGAATTACAATGTCATTGGCGAACCTCAAAGAGTATGATCTCTCCTATCATTTTAATGTGGAACTACACTGTGAAAAGGATAGTTGCTACTCACTGTGTTGCAGAGATGCTAAGTCACAGACAGGCACAATAAAAAGACTGTCAGAAAGTGAGCTTTTGGCCAACAAGGTCTTTTTCTAATCCAGTACAATACTCAGTGTCCATCCTTATTTCTTTTCTTTTCTGTGTTGACAAAGGCCTTGTTGACTGAAAGCTCACTTTCTGACAGTCTTTTTGTTGTGCCTATCTGCAACTCAGCATCTCCACTATATTATAAGTAGCAACTATCCTTTTCACAATACGGTAACACTCTACCCTCAATTTTCCATTGTTTAATATGCAACTATTATTCTCCTCCATAAATATTTTAACTGCAGCCTAAACATATTACATGAAAATAAACATTATTATTTACAGTGTACGTTGTTGTTCATCCAAACGCGTGTAGCATGAATCATGACACTACGTTTGCAATATATTTTAAAAATACCAAAAACTGCAATTGATACATATGCAGAAAAAAACATATGACTGGATTATTAACATGTTGTTTAATGATAGAATAAACCAAAGCTAATGGTGCTACATATATAGGGAAGAATAGAACTTTATTTTGAGGCTCAGAGAGGATGATACCCTTTATACAATATCCTAGATAGAGGGCCATATATAAAATGCAGTAATGATAGTGATGACAGCAAACAATATTGACAATGAAAACACACAATGTGACACAGCTGTAGATGATATCCAAAGCCTACCATATTTGGAGGAAATTTATTTATAGCAAATGTGACATTCTTCTCTGACAGACATATGCCCATACATTTGCCAAGGCAAAGACAAAAACATAGACTGTAGTGTGCGATGCCTATGTGAGGTGCATAATTACAGGAATGGCAATCCACAAAAAGTACTGTGTCGCACGCACATCAGTCATATTGTTTTTATGCAAATAAAATAATTCCTGAAGAAAGCACTGCTGAATAAAAAAATAATTACAGCAAGATAACCAAAAGCTTCTTTGGTTGTCACATTAAGTGTGGCTAAATATTGAAATTACATAAGAGGAAGCAGTTCTAAAGCACTAAAAGGCACACTTGAAATATAGTTGTCTATGCCAAAGTTCTGGAAACTCCATTTAATCAGTCACCCAAAAAAATCATTCGAAAACAAAACATCCACACCTGCACTTCAAGAAAAATGATTTGTACTGTAAATAGAAACATACTTAAAACTGTATAAAATGCCATGACTGTTGTCGAACAATAAAAACAAAATGACACCTGCTGCGCCATTAAATTGACAGCCCAATACATCTTCCGTATGAAACATTCAAAATCACATATAATGAAAACACATCAAGAATGACGACATAGAGTAGTGGCTGTAAGAACAGTGCGAGTCAAAAAGTACTTCATAATTTTGGAATGGTACAGAAATTTACAGAGATAACTTACATAATCACTGGCTATATCATTTTGTAGCAAACAACCTCAAGTTTCACATAAAAGTGTCAAGTATAATTTTGATTTGATGAAACTGCTATCTGTGATGCAGTGAATGTCCCAATGGTAGTCAGTTTCTTCCCACACTCGTTGCAGCAAATTGGGCGTAACTGCACAACGGCATAGTACATTTGATTTTTCAGGTCGGCTAAACTGTTTAGTAGGGGAGGAACATACACACCATCTTCAATGAGATTGCAGAGAAAGAAATCCAGTGGTATCTAGCCTGGGGAGTGAGGTGGCCATGCAACTGGCCCTTTACAGACAACCTACCGACTCGGCAAGCAATTATCGAGGAAACCTTGAACTTGTGCCTAGAGTAAATTGCAGGTCTGCTTGGATGTCCTTTACAGTGTTCGGTGTGAAATTTAAGCTGAACAGTTGTTGCAGAATTCATTTCATGAAACCAAAACAGACAGTAAGCTCACTCCGCATTAGTGACAGTAGCCATTTTAACTGTGCACTACACTCGCACTCCTGGTGGTGGAATGAGGTATCGATGCACTAAGTGAATCCAACTTGAGTTGTTTGATACAAAATGACATATCTACCAATTCTGTCATTTATCTCAAAATATTTCTATATCATTCAAAGAATTAAAGGTGATTTCCTTATTGTTAACACAATATCAATAATTTTAACAAACCCAGTCCTTGAAATTGGTACAAATCAAAAGATATTAAAAAAATTGTATTTATTGATGATACTAGGTCTTTTTAATAAATAATAATTTGGCAAAAACCTTACTTAATAAAAATTAAATTTTATATAATTATTGCTAAAACAGCTATTGTTGCAAATGCTATTTACTCTCTGACTGACATCATCAGATTAGTAGAAAGTACTCACAGTATACGGAGATATATTTTGCTCAGTGTACTGGCAATAACTAACTAATGTGTGTCTACATTTAAGAACATTAATGGCTATGATGACAATTTGAATATTGACAAGTTTTACACTGTTTATACATGTGACATGTTCACCTTCATATTGCAGTGCACCCAGCTTATAAAAAAAGTCCAAAATACTTGTAAATCACTGTTCAGGTTGTAAACTGTATACGATGTACTGGTGCTAAAAATTTATGCACAGCTCAAGAGAGAACCCAAAAAAAGAGACTGATGATAAGAATGACTTTAGCAAAACTGGCTCTTTTCAAAGTTCGATGACCATCTAGTATAGAACTGCAGTGCACTACAATGCTCTTGGCATTCTGCAACGTTATGTACTGACTTAGTGCATATTTCATGATAAATGTATTTCATTCTTAGATACACAATGTAACTAATATAGTTCTATCGGCCACCTCGCTATATTTTTTAGCACATGTATGTTATACTAATTTACAATCTGAACAGCGATTTTCAGCTGTTTTGGTCATTACATCATCCTGATATTTCAAGTGTGCTTTTAAGAACACTGTAACTGCTTACTTTTTTATTGGGTTTTCGATATTGTGTAATTCCAATACTTAGCTACCCTTAATGTGACTACCGACTCGGCTTTTGATGATTTTGTAGCCATTATTTTCTTATTCAGCAGTGCTTTCTTCAGGAATTATTTTATTTCCATCTAAATGCAATGATGCATGTGTAGCCCACACAATATTTGTTGTGGACTGTCATTTTTGTAATTACATATTTCAACTCAGCATTGCACATAACAGTCTATGTTTTCATCATTACTTTGGCAAATGTATGGGGAGATGTCTGTCACATAAGAATATTATGTTTAACATATATAAATTTCATACAAAAATGGTAGGCTTTGAACAAGACCTACAGCCGTGTCACATTGTGTATTATCACTGTCAATGTTGCTTGCTGTTACCATTGTCATTACTGTTTTTTATACACACATCAAAAAAGTTTTTCATCACCCCGGTTCCTAGAACTCCTGAAGATGGAAGTTGACTGTGGATATTGTATCACAGACACAGTCCCTTTGACTGTTCAGAGATGTCACTAAATCCGCCCAAAGATGTAAGTGACCAAGCATGAGCAGCACCTATTACACGGATGGGGTCCGACAGCTGATCATTTCCAGTCATTCCACCAGGAAGGAGGTACATGGCTCATGTTGTCTGTAGTTCAACCATGCCTGGATGGTCAATACCATGGTTCGATCGCGTCCACATTGTTACTTTGTGTCAGAAAGAGCTCTCAACAAGGGAAGTGTCCCGGCAGCCTCAGAGAAAACCAAAGCAATGTTGTTCAGACATTGTGGACATAGAGAGAGACAGAAGCTGCCAATGACATGGCTCGCTCAGGCTGCTACCTACGTATTATGCCTTGGAGGAACCCGGACAGCAGCACCACCACGTTGAATGATGCTTTACGTGCAGCCACAGGATGTCGTGTTATGACTCAAACTGTGCGCAGTAGGCTGCATGATGCGCAACTTCACTCCCGACGTCCTTGGCGAGGTCCATCTTTACAACCACGACACCATGCAGCGTGGTACAGATGGGTTCAACAACATGCCGAATGGACCGCTCAGGGTAGGCATCACGTTCCCTTCACCGATGAGTGTCGCATATGCCTTCAATCAGACAATTGTCAGAGATGTGTTTGGAGGCAACCCGGTCAGGCTGAACACCTTAGACAAAAAGTCCAGCGAATGCAGCAAAGAAGAGGTTCCCTGCTATTTTGGGGTGGCATTATGTGGTGCCAACATATGCCACTGGTGGTCATGGAAGGCACCATAACAGCTGTACGATATGTGAATGCCATCCTCTGACCGACAATGCAACCATATTGGTAGCATATTGGTGAGGCATTCATCTTCATGGACGACAATTCGCACCCCCATTTTCACATCTTGTGAATGACTTCCTTCACAATAATGACATCGCTTGACTAGAGTGGCCAGCATGTTCTCCAGACATGAACCCATTGAAGTTGCCTGGGATAGATGGAAAAGGGCTATTTATGGACGACGTGACCCACCAACCACTGTGGGGGATCTACACCGAATCAACATGAGGAGTGCGACAATCTGGACCAACAGTGCCTTGATGAAGTTGTGGGTAGTATGCCATGATGAATACAGGCATTTATCAGTGCAAGAAGACATGCTAAGGGAATTAGAGGTACCCTTGTGTACAGCAATCTGGACCACCACCTCTGAAGGTCTCACTGTATGGTAGCACAACATGCAATGTGTGGTTTTCATGAGCAATAAAAAGGGCAGAAATGATGTTTATGTTGATCTCTATTCCAATTTTCTGTACAGGTTCCAGAACTCTTGGAACTGAGGTGATGCAAAACTTTTTAGATGTGTGTATATGGCCCTCTATTTAGGATAATTTAATTGAACAGATAAAAAATCTATTCACCAAGCACCAGCAGAACACGTACATAAAAGGAAGTTATAACTAGGCAAGCTTTCAGAGCATGTGGCTCCTCCTCCTAGCAGGAGGGTTGAAGGGGAAGGAAGAGAGATGAAGGAAAAGGACTAGACATCTGGGAAAAGGGGTAGATTTTTGGGAAAGTCACCCAGAACCACAGGTCAGGGGAGACTAACCGAATGGGATGAGAAAGAAAGACTGATTGTTGGGGACTGCACTGGATGAGATTTGAAACCTGAGAGCTTAAAGTTGGAAGACACAGTAATATGCAGGACAGAGATTACTGCTTAAACATCTTTCACGAGTTAAAAAGAGTGAAAAGTGAAAGAGGTAGGAGAGGGGTGTTGAAAAAAATAGATGGTTAAGACAAAGAAAGATGTAGAAAACTAAAACGTAGTGAAGAAAAAGTAGTTACTGTGAAGAAATGCTCAGACGGAAGAAATTACTATAAATTAAGGCCAGGTGGGTGGTGCAAGACAAGGACATGTTGTAGTGCTGGTTCCCACCTGCAGGGAAGAAATTGGATGGCACATGTGGTGAAACAGGCACGGAGATCATGATTGTAATGTTGTAGAGCATGCTCTGCAACAGGATATAGCATGTTGCCAGTATCCAATCTCTGCCTATGCCAATTCAGTCATAACTGATAATTTGATGGTAGTCGTGCCAATGTAAAAGCCCAAACAGTGTTTACATAACACATGGTATATGACCTTAGTTTTGCAGGTGGCTCTCCCTTTGATAAAATGTGTTTTGCCAGTTACAGGGCTGGTATAGGTGGTGGTAGGAGGGTGCATAGGGCAAGTCTTGCAATAGGGACAGTCACAGGCATAGGAGCCATAGGGTATGGAAATTGGTTCAGAAGGAGGATAGGGTCTGACAAGAATACTGGAGAGATTGGGTGGGCAACGAAAAGCTGTTCTAGGTGTGGTGGGTAAAATCTCAGACAGATTGGATCTCATTTTAGGGCATGATTTTAGGAAGCCATGGCCTTGTTGAAGTAGCTGATTAATACATTCCAGACCAGGATAATACTGAGTGACCAGTGGTGTGCTCTGAAGTTGTTTTTTGGAGCAATCAGCAGTACCAGGATTGGATGTAACAGCCTCAGAAATCTGCTTTTGAACTAGGCTGGCAGGATAATTACATCCAGTGAAGGCTGAGATGAGAATAGTGGTGCATTGCTGTAAAGATGCACTGCTGTAAAGAGCCTGCATACAAAGAAATATGTTTGTCTCGAATGCCAAGGCTGTATGGGAGGGAACATCTGACACAGAAAGGATGGCAACTGTCAAACTGTAAGTCCTGTTGTTTGTTAGAAGGTTTAATGTGGACAGAATTGTGTAGCTGGTCTTCAGTGAGGGTGAGATCAATGTCAAGGAAAGTGGCACGGGATTTGGAATAGGACCATGTAAAATTTAATTGCAAGCATGTATTCAGAGATTGCAGGAATTATAACAGGTCAGTCTCATCATGAGTTTACATGGTAAAGATGTCATCGATGTATCTAAACCAAACGAGGAGCTGAAGACTTATGGATCCCTGGAAACCCCTCCAAGCAACTCATGAAAGGTTGGCACTGAAAGGAGCCATTGTAGTTTCCATAGCCGTACCCCTGATCTGTTTGTATGTCTGACTCTCAAAGGTGATGAAGCTGTTGATAAGTATAAAGCTGATTAATGTGAATAGGAAGGATGTCATAGGTTTGGAATCAGGTGGGCACTGACTGAGGAAATGTTCAGCAGCAGACAGGCTATGCATATGGGGGAAGTTAGTATAGAGCGAGGTGGCATCAATGGTGACAAGCAAGGTATATGATGGGAGTGAAACGTGCGCGAATTTCAGGCGATCTAGGAAATGGTTGGTATCTTTGACATAAGGAGGAAGTCTTTGTACTACGGGTTGCAGGTGCTGATCAAATAAGGCAGATATACGTTTGAGGTTATGACTAGGACATCCGCTGTGGATCTCACACCTTGCAGCTAATGACATCCTGCTGATGTCACGGGAAAAAAAGATCAATTTACTTAAAAGACAGCTAGCTGATGAGGTAGTCAAAACTGTATAGGGAATGATGGTAATGTCTGATTCTGAGCTGAATGTAATATGGAATGAACAATTTTAATGGATGAACAATACATGCATGTTTAAGAAGACACATTGAATTCTTAGTTTACTTTTCAACTGATACAAGCAGAGCAGCTTTGTGGACAAAGTGTGAAGCCTGAAGTCACATGAGTGGTAGTTACAAAGCAAGCACTATACATTTTACAACAATGTCGACCACCAGACATTTCTTAACAGCCAACCTCATTACACCGTCTCCTATGAAATGTTATGTTCCATTCTGCAGCCTTTGACTAGGAGAGCTTAACGTATTTGCACCAGCTCAACAAGGATATTGCACAGAGGGGCAGAAACTAATAGCAAATTAGGAAGAAATAACAGATTGGAGAAATAAAATTTTCCATCACGATATGATACAGTCATCCATTGCAATGGATCAACAGCCACCTTTGCAGCTGTGCAACTGCTATAAATCACACCGCTGCTAAAAAGTCTACGAGGTAATAAATCATTGAGGAGTATTTCATAAAGCCATTGACCTAAATTACATTCAAGATGATATTAAATCTACAACACAAAAGACTGACGTACATGGCCACAACAAGCAATCACTGCTTTAAACAATGGAAAATCCAGGACAGAATGTAACAATATTGTTGTTGTTGTGGTCTTCAGTCCTGAGACTGGTTTGATGCAGCTCTCCATGCTACTCTATCCTGTGCAAGCTTCTTCATCTCCCAGTACCTACTGCAACCTACATCCTTCTGAATCTGCTTAGTGTATTCATCTCTTGGTCTCCCTCTACGATTTTTACCCTCCACGCTGCCCTCCAATGCTAAATTTGTGATCCCTTGATGCCTCAAAACATGTCCTACCAACAGATCCCTTCTTCTGGTCAAGTTGTGCCACAAACTTCTCTTCTCCATTCAATACCTCCTCATTAGTTATGTGATCTACCCACCTTATCTTCAGCATTCTTCTGTAGCACCACATTTCGAAAGCTTCTATTCTCTTCTTGTCCAAACTATTTATCATCCATGTTTCACTTCCATACATGGCTACACTCCATACAAATACTTTAAGAAACGACTTCCTGACACTTAAATCTATACTCGATGTTAACAGATTTTTCTTCTTCAGAAACGATTTCCTTGCCATTGCCAGTCTACATTTTATATCTTCTCTACTTCGACCATCATCAGTTATTTTACTCCCTAAATAGCAAAACTCCTTTACTACTTTAAGTGTCTCATTTCCTAATCTAATCCCCTCAGCATCACCCGATTTAATTTGACTACATTCCATTATCCTCGTTTTGCTTTTGTTGATGTTCATCTTATATCCTCCTTTCAAGACACTGTCCATTCCGTTCAACTGCTCTTCAAAGTCCTTTGCTGTCTCTGACAGAATTACAATGTCATTGGCGAACCTCGAAGTTTTTACTTCTTCTCCATGAATTTTAATACCTACTCCGAATTTTTCTTTTGTTTCCTTTACTGCTTGCTCAATATACAGATTGAATAACATCGGGGAGAGGCTACAACCCTGTCTCACTCCTTTCCCAACCACTGCTTCCCTTTCATGCCCCTCGACTCTTATAACTGCCATCTGGCTCCTGTACAAACTGTAAATAGCCTTTCGCTCCTTGTATTTTACCCCTGCCACCTTCAGAATTTGAAAGAGAGTATTCCAGTTAACGTTGTCAAAAGCTTTCTCTAAGTCTACAAATGCTAGAAACATAGATTTGCCTTTTCTTAATCTTTCTCCTAAGATAAGTCGTAAGGTTAGTATTGCCTCACGTGTTCCAACATTTCTACGGAATCCAAACTGATCTTCCCCGAGTTCGGCTTCTACCAGTTTTTCCATTCGTCTGTGAAGAATTCGTGTTAGTATTTTGCAGCTGTGACTTATTAAACTGATAGTTCGGTTATTTTTCACATCTGTCAACACCTGCTTTCTTTGGGATTGGAATTAGTATATTCTTCTTGAAGTCTGTGGGTATTTCGCCTGTCTCATACATCTTGCTCACCAGATGGTAGAGTTTTGTCATGACTGGCTCTCCCAAGGCCATCAGTAGTTCTAATGGAATGTTGTCTACTCCCGGGGCCTTGTTTCGACTCAGGTCTTTCAGTGCTCTGTCAAACTCTTCACGCAGTATCTTATCTCCCATTTCATCTTCATCTACATCCTCTTCCATTTCCATAATATTGTCCTCAAGTACATCGCCCTTGTATAAACCCTCTATATACTGCTTCCACCTTTCTGCCTTCCCTTCTTTGCTTAGAACTGGGTTGCCATCTGAGCTCTTGATATTCATACAAGTGGTTCTCTTTTCTCCAAAGGTCTCTTTAATTATCCTGTAGGCAGTATCTATCTTACCCCTAGTGAGACAAGCCTCTACATCCTTACATTTGTCCTCTAGCCATCCCTGCTTAGCCATTTTGCACTTCCTGTCAATCTCATTTTTGAGACGTTTGTATTCCTTTTTGCCTGCTTCATTTACTGCATTTTTATATTTTCTCCTTTCATCAATTAAATTCAATATTTCTTCTGTTACCCAAGGATTTCTATTAGCCCTCGTCTTTTTACCTACTTGATCCTCTGCTGTCTTCACTACTTCATCCCTCAGAGCTACCCATTCTTCTTCTACAATATTATGAGAAGGAAAGTTACTACTCACCATACAGCAGAGATGCTGAGTCGCAGAGAGGCATAACAAAATGACTCTCACAATTAAAGCTATCACACACACACACACACACACACACACACACACACACACACACACACACACACAAGTCTCAGGTGACTGAAACCACACTGTGAGCAACAGCACCAGAGCATGATGGGAGTGACAACTGGGTGGGGATAAGGAGGAGGCTGGGCTGGGGAGGGGAGGGGAGGGGGAGTAGGAGGGATAGTATGGTGGGGATTGCAGGCAGTGAAGTGCTGCACATTAGACGGATGGCGGGGGGTGGGGTGGGGGGTGGGGGGAGGAGGGGAGAAGTAGCGGAAAAGGAGAGATATAAAAAGACTGTGTGTGGTGGTGGAATGATGGCTGCATAGCGCTGGAATGGGAATAGGTAAGGGGCTGGATGGGTGAGGAAGTGACAAACAAAGGTTGACGCCAGGAGGGTTACAGGAACATATGATTTAGTGGAAGTTCCCACCTGCACAGTTCAGGAAAGCTAGTGTTGGCGAGAAAGGATTCATATGGCACAGGCTATGAAGCAGTCATTGAAATGAGGGATATCATGTTTGGCAGCACGTTCAGCAACAGGATGGTCCACTTGTTCAAATGGCTCTGAGCACTATGGGACTTAACAGCTATGGCCATCAGTCCCCTAGAACTTAGAACTACTTAAACCTAACTAACCTAAGGACATCACACAACACCCAGTCATCACAAGGCAGAGAAAATCTCTGAACCTGCCGGGAATCGAACCCGGGAACCCGGGCGTGGGAAGCGAGAACACTACCGCACGACCATGAGCTGCAGACGGTCCACTTGTTTCTACGCCACAGTTTGTCGGTGGCCATTCATGCGGACAGACAGCTTGTTGGCTGTCGTGCCTACAAAGAATGCAGCACAGTGATTGCAGCTTAGCTTGTAGACCACATGACTGGTTTCACAGGTAGCCCTGCCTTTGAGTGGTGGTGGTAGCATGTATGGGACGGGTATTGCATCTGGGTCTGTTACAGGGACACGAGTAATGGGGTAAGGGATTGGGAACAGGGGTTGCGTACGGATGGATGAGTATTTTGTGTAGGTTTGGTGGACGGCAGACTACCACTGTGGGATGGGTAGGAAAGACAGTGGGCAGGACATTTCTTATTTCAGGGCACGACAAGCGGTAATTGAAACCCTGGCAGAGAATGTAATTCAGTTGCTCTAGTCCTGGGTGGTATTGAGTTATGAGGGGAATGCTCCTCTGTGGCCAGACGGTGGGACTTGGGAGGTGGTGGGAGACTGGAGAGAGAAGGCACTGCGGCAGATTCATTTTTGTACAAGATTGGGAGGATAATTACGGTCAGTTTTAATTGTGAGAGTCTATTTGTTGTGCCTATCTGCACCTCAGCATCTCTGCTACATGGTGAGTAGCAACTTTCCTTTTCATAATATAATAACTGCTTTAATCATGATGAATCAACGCTAAGCAGCTGACTGCAGTTACGACAGCACTGCCTCTAACATTAGCAGCAGCTGCAATGGCCAAGCACGTGAGCATGCAACACAGTGCACTCCACCAATCAGTCCAGATGAGACCATGGGCAGCATGGCATTACAAGCTGAGAGTGAAGTACGGTGACCTGTGTAAAACTCAAGTTAACATTTTTGTGGGTTTTTCACTTTGTTGGTCACGATGATCTGTAGTACAGACAAGGCAAAAGCAATTTTACTGACCAGAGTTTTACCTTGTGTGGGTCTATACTGGTTTTCGGCATGTTGTGGGTAAGCACTTAACTGAGACTTTTCAATAGTTATCGACTTTTGTTGTTGAGTGCTAGTAGTAACTGAAAAGAGTTAACTTCTAGTGTGAAAGCCCAATTTGATGAGCTAAGATTTCAGAATTTCAAACAGCTATAAGCACACTAACTGCAGATTGCATGCAGAGCTGAACAAGCAATGTGGTTTATTATGAAATGGAGACAATGAGCATTTTTGTGAATTAAGTAACGACTTGAAGCAAATGAAAGAATTTACAGAACAGGAGTTTAACAATGTACATTAGCTAATCTCAGGCACAAAGGTAAAGTTGCACATATTAGAGCAGACTAAGGATTTGAATGTAATGGTTAGTCCCCACCCTACTCTTACTAGCTTGGAGGAACAAATAAATGACATCATTGAGCAGAAGGTTCAAAAGACAATTGACTCATCTGTAAGGACACCTAATTCTGCAAATGATTTACTTAAAAATTTAGGGGAATTTCAAAGACTATGGGAAGAACGTTCAAAAATGAAAGGAGAGTTTAAAGAAAGCAATTAAGGAAAAGCACTAGACTGTCAAGAGAGTTAATCGAGGACCTACAATGAGGAACTGAGACAAACTGAAATCAGCGTGTTGCAAAATTTAAACCAGATGGAAAGCTACATCTGACACATTTTGTCAGAGTATTTTCTAGATCATTACATAAACAGTGGGGAGATTTTTAAAACAAAAAAACGTGTGTCTCTTACTTCTATTGACTGGCCAAGAGAATGGTTCATATAATATGGAAATACTAAAAATATGTAGAATGTAAAAGTCATACTCATTACCTTATTACTACTTTTAAATAATGAAGGGTTAAAATTATTAATTATACACAGACTAATAGTTTAATTACATTTAGCCGTTTAAATGTAAGTGAGAGAGACGAAATCACAACATGCAGCACCAATGGCAAATATCTTGTTCTCTCTCACACGTGGTTTAATAAGGGCAGTACATATAAAATAAGGAGAGCGCCCAGCATTTCTTCAGATAATATGTAAGAGTCTTGGGACAATGGGTCAACTGCAAATTAGCATTTCTTCATCTTGAAGTACGAGTCATTGACACATGACATGTTATAAATAAACAATAGACAAATACAAGACAAAAATTATACTGCATATCTGAGATAGATATCTGAGATATCTGCATAGATTTAAGTGTCAGGAAGTCGTTTCTGAAAGTATTTGTATGGAGTGTAGCCATGTATGGAAGTGAAACATGGACGATAACCAGTTTGGACAAGAAGAGAATAGAAGCTTTCGAAATGTGGTGCTACAGAAGAATGCTGAAGATTAGATGGGTAGATCACTTAACTAATGAGGAAGTATTGAATAGAACTGATGAGAAGAGAAATTTGTGGCACAACTTGACTAGAAGAAGGGATCTGTTGGTAGGACATGTTTTGAGGCATCAAGGGATCACCAATTTAGTATTGGAGGGCAGCGTGGAGGGTAAAAATCGTAGAGGGAGACCAAGAGATGAATACACTAAGCAGATTCAGAAGGATGTAGGTTGCAGTAGGTACTGGGAGATGAAGAAGCTTGCACAGGATAGAGTAGCATGGAGAGCTGCATCAAACCAGTCTCAGGACTGAAGACCACAACAACAACAACATCTGAGAGTGAATTATAGGAGATGGATGTATGTGCCATAGGTTAGCACTATCACACTTAATAAGCAAAAGAGAAGGTTCACTGACCAACACTCAAGCACTTCAGAGTAAGGCATCAGTTTAAGATTTCTAGCTTAGCTGCTGCTAGTGGGTAGGCTCAACAATCCTGGGTAGATTCTACCTAAAGGAAAAATTACCTCAAGAAAGTGAATAAAAAGTAGGAAGATACTTTATTTTGGATTGTTTATTGTACCTGTCATTGATTTAAGTGTATGAGAAAAGGATTTGGTGGACCCAATAAAAGTATGACCTATATAACATTAGGAGAGAAAGAAAATATGGGAGCGGCACCATCACCACACTGATTTACAACTGAATAGGAAGTATCTCTCTGCAGAAAAAGGTGTTGGGACAGTTCTTACAGGAATAAGGTAACTGTAAATTTTTAAGGCATTCTCCAATCTAGTAATGTAAAGCAACTTTTTGGATTTGTGCAGGCTACTGGAAGTACAAGCTTAAATGTGTGCATGACCCAGGACGCCAGTTTCAGAGTTTTTTGATTAACTAGTGTGTTAGGAATACAAGCTGCAGGCACCTAACAGCATGTCACTCCTCCGACACGATGACAGGAGCATTACAAAAGAAAGTATAAAATGCCTAGGTATATTCTGGGGTATATCCCAACAATAGTTTGGTGATCACCCTGTTTAACAATAAAGAGTTACAATACAATTTTAAATGTAGTGCAGAAATATAAAAAAAGAAGTATACATTTTCACACACGCTCTACCATAGCATGGAACAGTGATGTAAATCTTAACTGCTTGTTCCAGGGGCATTTTTTTAGGGCTTTTCAAAGATATGTCATATATATAAAAGTAACTCTGGAAGGAAAGGATACAGAGGACACATTGGTGACAAAGTCCAGTACTTACCAAATTATTGAGTAAATTAACTTAAAGGACTAGTAGAACAAAACCCAAAAAACTGAGAATGAGATACTCTTCTAGTGGCTCCACCACATGTATCAGAATAAGTAAGGTGTAAAGATAGGATGGTTAGGTTATAAAAATAGTTGTTGTGGCGAAAGGTTTTACCGAGGAGGACAAGTAAGCTGAATGAACTACACTTGTGAAAAGGATACTCAAAGCATGACAACTATTGGTGAAGGTTAAGACAGTGTGAGAAATCCACTTGAAATTTGTAAAGACTGAAACAAAAAGAAAAGCATATGACATTCTAAAACATAACCATGTTTTCATTTTTTAAACGATTATGACCATGCTATGAAGAGAGATCCTTGATGTTTAATTCCATTGGGAACTGTGTGCACCATAACCGTATTATTGCAAATATAGTTTGGATAAATGGTAGCATCAGTCATGAAAATTTAAATCCTTTATTTTAAGATCAATTTCAGTCACTGTGTGATCATCATCAGCACTAAAAATACAGAACAACCATCCAACATGAGGATCTTAACACAAATGTAGCCCTATCTACTTACCTTACACTACTGAGACCCTATAATTACTTTCTTTCGTAATGCTTCTGTCATCATGTCGGAGGAGTGACACGCTGTTAGGTGCCTGCAACTTGTATCCCTAACACTCTAGTTAATCACAAATGTAACCCACCATCAGAAAATACAGAAACAGAAAAATATATACAAATATACAGATTCTCATACATAACAAATTATTCAATCCTTGTAGGCGCATATCATAATGGCACAACATTTCCTATGAGTGGAAAATGTTGTGCGATGATTAATTCGAACAGATATCTTCACTTTTATTGCACACAATAATTTCTAAATTTACAGAAGAACCTATCTTGTAAACTTAGCAGTTAAATTTAGCAGTTGACAATTCAATGTACAGTGAATTTGTAGCTTACACAGCCAACTAGCTAAGTTCAGTATTGCAAAAACAAGCATTGGGAGTGCCCTTATATTCTAAAGCATACAACATGCAGACATCAAATACAACAAATACTGTTGTTGTTGTTGTTGTTGTTGTTGTTGTTGTGGTCTTCAGTCCTGAGACTGGTTTGATGCAGCTCTCCATGCTACTCTATCCTGTGCAAGCTTCATCATCTCCCAGTACCTACTGCAACCTACATCCTTCTGAATCTGCTTAGTGTATTCATCTCTTGGTCTCCCTCTACGATTTTTACCCTCCACACTGCCCTCCAATGCTAAATTTGTGATCCCTTGATGCCTCAGAACATGTCCTACCAACCAGTCCCTTCTTCTCGTCAAGTTGTGCCACAAACTCCTCTTCTCCCCAATTCTATTCAATACCTCCTCATTAGTTATGTGATCTACCCACCTTATCTTCAGCATTCTTCTGTAGCACCACATTTCGAAAGCTTCTATTCTCCTCCTGTCCGAACTATTTATCGTCCATGTTTCACTTCCATACATGGCTACACTCCATACAAATACTTTAAGAAACGACTTCCTGACACTTAAATCTATACTCGATGTTAACAGATTTTTCTTCTTCAGAAACGATTTCCTTGCCATTGCCAGTCTACATTTTATATCCTCTCTACTTCGACCATCATCAGTTATTTTACTCCCTAAATAGCAAAACTCCTTTACTACTTTAAGTGTCTCATTTCCTAATCTAATTCCCTCAGCATCACCCGATTTAATTTGACTACATTCCATTATCCTTGTTTTGGTTTTGTTGGTGTTCATCTTATATCCTCCTTTCAAGACACTGTCCATTCCGTTCAACAGCTCTTCCAAGTCCTTTGCTGTCTCTCACAGAATTACAATGTCATTGGCGAACCTCAAAGTTTTTACTTCTTCTCCATGAATTTTAATACCTACTCCGAATTTTTCTTTTGTTTCCTTTACTGCTTGCTCAATATACAGATTGAATAACATCGGGGAGAGGCTACAACCCTGTCTCACTCCTTTCCCAACCAGTGCTTCCCTTTCATGCCCCTCGATTCTTACAACTGCCATCTGGTTCCTGTACAAATTGTAAATAGCCTTTCACTCCCTGTATTTTACCCCTGCCACCTTCAGAATTTGAAAGAGAGTATTCCAGTTAACGTTGTCAAAAGCTTTCTCTAAGTCTACAAATGCTAGAAACGTAGGTTTGCCTTTTCTTAATCTTTCTTCTAAGATAAGTCGTAAGGTTAGTATTGCCTCACGTGTTCCAAAATTTCTACGGAATCCAAACTGATCTTCCCCGAGGTCCGCTTCTACCAGTTTTTCCATTCGTCTGTAAAGAATTCGCGTTAGTATTTTGCAGCTGTGACTTATTAAACTGATAGTTCGGTAATTTTCACATCTGTCAACACCTGCTTTCTTTGGGATTGGAATTATTATATTCTTCTTGAAGTCTGTGGGTATTTCGCCTGTCTCATACATCTTGCTCACCAGATGGTAGAGTTTTGTCATGACTGGCTCTCCCAAGGCCATCAGTAGTTCTAATGGAATGTTGTCTACTCCCGGGGCCTTGTTTCGACTTAGGTCTTTCAGTACTCTGTCAAACTCTTCACGCAGTATCATATCTCCCATTTCATCTTCATCTACACCCTCTTCCATTTCCATAATACTCTCCTCAAGTACATCACCCTTGTATAGACCCTCTATATACTCCTTCCACCTTTCTGCTTTCCCTTCTTTGCTTAGAACTGGGTTTCCATCTGAGCTCTTGATATTCATACAAGTCGTTCTCTTCTCTCCAAAGGTCTCTTTAATTTTCCTGTAGGCAGTATCTATCTTACCCCTAGTGAGACAAGCATCTACATCCTTACATTTGTCCTCTAGCCATCCCTGCTTAGCCATTTGCACTTCCTGTCGATCTCATTTTTGAGACGTTTGTATTCCTTTTTGCCTGCTTCATTTACTGCATTTTTATATTTTCTCCTATCATCAATTAAATTCAATATTTCTTCTGTTACCCAAGGATTTCTATTAGCCCTCGTCTTTATACCTACTTGATCGTCTGCTGCCTTCACTACTTCATCCCTCAGAGCTACCCATTCTTCTTCTACTGTATTTCTTTCCCCCATTCCTGTCAATTGTTCCCTTATGCTCTCCCTGAAACTGTCTACAACCTCTGGTTCTTTCAGTTTATCCAGGTCCCATCTCCTTAAATTCCCACCTTTTTGCAGTTTCTTCAGTTTCAATCTGCAGTTCATAACCAATAGATTGTGGTCAGAATCCACATCTGCCCCTGGAAATGCCTTACAATTTAAAACCTGGTTCCTAAATATCTGTCTTACCATTATATAATCTATCTGATACCTTTCAGTATCTCCAGGATTCTTCCAGGTATACAACTTTCTTTTATGATTCTTGAACCAAGTGTTAGTTATGATTAAGTTATGCTCTGTGCAAAATTCTACAAGGCGGTTTCCTCTTTCATTTCTTCCCCCAATCCATATTCACCTACTATGTTTCCTTCTCTCCCTTTTCCTACTGACGAATTCCAGTCACCCATGACTATTAAATTTTCGTCTCCCTTCACTACCTGAATAATTTCTTTTATCTCGTCATACATTTCATCTATTTCGTCATTATCTGCAGAGCTAGTTGGCATATAAACTTGTACTACTGTAGTGGGCATGGGCTTCCTGTCTATCTTGGCCACAATAATGCGTTCACTATGCTGTTTGTAATAGCTAACCCGGACTCCTATTTTTTTATTCATTATTAAACCTACTCCTGCATTACCCCTATTTGATTTTGAATTTATAACCCTGTAATCACCAGACCAAAAGTCTTGTTCCTCCTGCCACCGAACTTCACTAATTCCCACTATATCTAACTTTAACCTATCCATTTCCCTTTTTAAATTTCCTAACCTACCTGCCCGATTAAGGGATCTGACATTCCACGCTCCGATCCGTAGAACGCCAGTTTTCTTTCTCCTGATAACGACGTCCTCCTGAGTAGTCCCCGCCCGGAGATCCGAATGGGGGACTATTTTACCTCCGGAATATTTTACCCAAGAGGACGCCATCATCATTTAATCATACAGTAAAGCTGCATGTCCTCGGGAAAAAATACAGCTGTAGTTTCCCCTTGCTTTCAGCCGTTCGCAGTACCAGCACAGCAAGGCCGTTTTTGTTAATGTTACAAGGCCAGATCATTCAATCATCCAGGTTGTTGCCCCTGCAACTACTGAAAAGGCTGCTGCCCCTCTTCAGGAACCACATGTTTGTCTGGCCTCTCAACAGATACCCCTCCGTTGTGGTTGCACCTACGGTACGGCCATCTGTATCGCTGAGGCACGCAAGCCTCCCCACCAACGGCAAGGTCCATGGTTCATGGAGGGGACAACAAATACTATCAATACAAAAACCAAAGCCTACAGAAAAAATACCTTTAAAATCACGTAATGATTTTTTATCATCTTAAGTGATAGCAAATCTTTAAAAATGCAGTTTTACAGACAAAATACCTTAAAAATCACATGATGATTTTTTATCATCTTAAGTGATAGAAAAACTTTAAAAGCACAGTACAGACATAATAAAAACATTGAAGTTATGCCTGCTTATGTAAAATACAAGATAAAATTTTATACAAATATACCTAACGTAAAAGCACATAATAATTTCTTAAAAACAAATACAGGAAAGTTACCATATGTAACAGCCTTTTTACATTTCCAAAAACATTGATTAAATGTAAAAACATTAACCCTTTACAACGGGACATTACACCCTCTCCTATCATACTCCAAGCGTTGACCAACCTAATGATTGACATTATCAGCATAAATTTTTAACAGGCATCAACAAAAGTTAATAAAAAGACATTAACAAAAATACAATAATCTCCCACATGATGTACCAGACCTGTATTACTGCCATTTTCTTTGTGAGCAACTGACATTAAATTTTAATACTGACAAAAGGGGTGATTGTGGTAACTCAGTGAATAAACAGGCATATGTCAAATATACATTGCAAATAGGGCTCAAAAATAAAACTAATATCCACCATTCACTGTTAGGAAACCTGTTTAATAACACAAATAAAATAAAATTTAAAAAATGCTGACGAAAAGGCTTGCCTAAATGCGCACCAAGTTTACGCTCATATTGTGAATCAGCGAGTTGCACTTTTTAAAATCCTACATCTCTCCGCTGACCTTGTGGATGGCTTTCTTACCATGCACTAAGCAGCTTTCAGAGTGCTCCCGAAAATGGGCACTTTTCATAACTGTCAGCTCATTAAGCATCGTGCAATAACAAGATTTCAAATTGCAGAAAATCTTCATCCCCTCAAGGAGATCGAAATATCTGTCTTTTTCTCCCATATGTAGTAATTTAAACTGTGATGTCAAGTCTGGAGGAGCAGGGCCCATATCAATCAATTGTGCTGCAAAGCCAGATCTATCAGCTATATCTCTCCTACCCAGTGCAACATGCTCACTACATCTTACTTTGTGTTTTCTCCTTGTCTGCCCCCACATAAATAGCATTACAATCAGAAAAAAGTAATTTGTAAACCCCTTGACTCTTGCAAAAAATTAAATTTATATATATATATATTATTAATTAACAATTTACGGAGCCTATCTTCACTTAAAAATGAGATACACATGCCCAATTTTTTTTTTTTTTTAATCATAACAATCCTAGTATTAAAAATCCCATAGTAAGGTAAAGTAACTCCCCCCCCCCCCCCCTTTACTATTCGTAACTGGCACACATTACTGTTCACTAATCTTTATCTTTTAGTTACAAATATTTTTCACATGATCAGATGACGAAGAAATTGAAGAAATGTATGATGAAATAAAAGAAATTATTCAGATTGTGAAGGGAGACGAAAATTTAATAGTCATGGGTGACTGGAATTCGAGTGTAGGAAAAGGGAGAGAAGGAAACATAGTAGGTGAATATGGATTGGGGGACAGAAATGAAAGAGGAAGCCGCCTGGTAGAATTTTGCACAGAGTACAACATAATCATAACTAACACTTGGTTTAAGAATCATGAAAGAAGGTTGTATACATGGAAAAACCCTGGAGATACTAAAAGGTATCAGATAGATTATATAATGGTAAGACACAGATTTAGGAACCAGGTTTTAAATTGTAAGACATTTCCAGGGGCAGATGTGGACTCTGACCACAATCTATTGGTTATGACCTGCAGATTAAAACTGAAGAAACTGCAAAAAGATGGGAATTTAAGGAGATGGGACCTGGATAAACTGAAAGAACCAGAGGTTGTACAGAGATTCAGGGAGAGCATAAGGGAGCAATTGACAGGAATGGGGGAAATAAATACAGTAGAAGAAGAATGGGTAGCTTTGAGGGACGAAGTAGTGAAGGCAGCAGAGGATCAAGTAGGTAAAAAGACGAGGGCTAGTAGAAATCCTTGGGTAACAGAAGAAATATTGAATTTAATTGATGAAAGGAGAAAATATAAAAATGCAGTAAGTGAAACAGGCAAAAAGGAATACAAACGTCTCAAAAATGAGATCGACAGGAAGTGCAAAATGGCTAAGCAGGAATGGCTAGAGGACAAATGTAAGATGTAGAGGCCTATCTCACTAGGGGTAAGATAGATACCGCCTACAGGAAAATTAAAGAGACCTTTGGAGATAAGAGAACGACTGGTATGAATATCAAGAGCTCAGATGGAAACCCAGTTCGAAGCAAAGAAGGGAAAGCAGAAAGGTGGAAGGAGTATATAGAGGGTCTATACAAGGGCGATGTACTTGAGGACAATATTATGGAAATGGAAGAGGATGTAGATGAAGATGAAATGGGAGATACGATACTGCGTGAAGAGTTTGACAGAGCACTGAAAGACCTGAGTCGAAACAAGGCCCCCGGAGTAGACAATATTCCATTGGAACTACTGACAACCGTGGGAGAGCCAGTCCTGACAAAACTCTACCATCTGGTGAGCAAGATGTATGAAACAGGCGAAATACCCTCAGACTTCAAGATGAATATAATAATTCCAATCCCAAAGAAAGCAGGTGTTGACAGATGTGAAAATTACCGAACTATCAGCTTAATAAGTCACAGCTGCAAAATACTAACACGAATTCTTTACAAACGAATGGAAAAACTAGTAGAAGCCAACCTCGGGGAAGATCAGTTTGGATTCCGTAGAAACACTGGAACACGTGAGGCAATACTGACCTTACGACTTATCTTAGAAGAAAGATTAAGGAAAGGCAAACCTACGTTTCTAGCATTTGTAGACTTAGAGAAAGCTTTTGACAATGTTGACTGGAATACTCTCTTTCAAATTCTGAAGGTGGCAGGGGTAAAATACAGGGAGCGAAAGACTATTTACAATTTGTACAGAAACCAGGTGGCAGTTATAAGAGTCAAGGGACATGAAAGGGAAGCAGTGGTTGGGAAGGGAGTAAGACAGGGTTGTAGCCTCTCCCCAATGTTGTTCAATCTGTATATTGAGCAAGCAGTAAAGGAAACAAAAGAAAAATTCGGAGTAGGTATTAAAATTCATGGAGACAGCAAAGGACTTGGAAGAGCAATTGAATGGAATGGACAGTGTCTTGAAAGGAGGATATAAGATGAACATCAACAAAAGCAAAACAAGGATAATGGAATGTAGTCTAATTAAGTCGGGTGATGCTGAGGGAATTAGATTAGGAAATGAGGCACTTAAAGTAGTAAAGGAGTTTTGCTATTTGGGGAGCAAAATAACTGATGATGGTAGAAGTAGAGAAGATATAAAATGTAGGCTGGCAATGGCAAGGAAAGCGTTTCTGAAGAAGAGAAATTTGTTAACATCCAGTATTGATTTAAGTGTCAGGAAGTCATTTCTGAAAGTATTCGTATGGAGTGTAGCCATGTATGGAAGTGAAACATGGACGATAAATAGTTTGGACAAGAAGAGAATAGAAGCTTTCGAAATGTGGTGCTACAGAAGAATGCTGAAGATTAGATGGGTAGATCACATAACTAATGAGGAAGTATTGAATAGGATTGGGGAGAAGAGAAGTTTGTGGCACAACTTGACCAGAAGAAGGGATCGGTTGGTAGGACATGTTCTGAGGCATCAAGGGATCACCAATTTAGTATTGGAGGGCAGCGTGGAGGGTAAAAATCGTAGAGGGAGACCAAGAGATGAATACACTAAGCAGATTCAGAAGGATGTAGGTTGCAGTAGGTACTGGGAGATGAAAAAGCTTGCACAGGATAGAGTGGCATGGAGAGCTGCATCAAACCAGTCTCAGGACTGAAGACCACAACAACAACAACAACAACAACAACAATGATCAGCATAAAAGCCATTTTCTAATTTTGCTGTCAACACAATGCTTAGATTACCATTATGAGAAGACAATTTCAAAACTGAATTTCAAACTATATTTTATGTAGCTAAAGTGAATTTCTACCCCGATGATTATGTGAGAAAAATTTGTGACTAATGAGAAGGAATGTGTGCCATTACGAATAGTAATGGACAGAAAAAATTTGTCCACAAGGCCAGCAATGAGATGGAAGATTTGTCAGTACGGTGCTCTTATACAATGCAATACGCTGATTCATGATATGAGCATAAATTTGGTGCATATTTAGGCAAGCCTCCTTTTTCAGCATTTTTTTGTTATGAGGTATTTCACAGGTTTCCTAACACCAAACGGTGGATATTAGTTTTATTTTCATGTCCAATTTGCCTGTTTATTCATTGAAGTTACCAGAGTTGGCAACTTTGTTGTTATTGAAATTTAACATCAGCTGCTCACATGGAAAATGGCAGTATTACAGGTCTGGTACATCACACAGGAGATTATTGCATTTTTGTTAATGTCTTTTTGTAAATGCCTGTTAAGAATTTACAATGAAAATGTCAGTCATTAGGTTGATCAAGTCTTTGAGTATGATAAGAGAGAGTGTAATGTCTCATTGTAAAGGATTAATGTTTTTACACTTAATGTTTGTGGAAATGTAAAAAGGGTGTTTCTGATGTTAACTTTTCTGTATTTGTTTTTAAGAAATTACTATTTTCTTTTATGTTATATTCCTATAAAATTTTATCTTGTATTTTACATCAGAGGGTATAACTTTATTGTTTTTATTATGCCTCTACTACATTTTTAAAGTTCTGATATCACTTAAGACAGTAAAAAATTGACATGTGATTTTAAAGGTATTTTGTATGTAAGCTTCTTTTTGCTATTGATGGTATTTGTTGTATCTGATGTCTGGGTATTGTATGCTTTAGAATGTAGAGGGCACTGCAATTCTTGTTTTTGCAATACTGAGCTAGTTGGCTGTGTAAGCTACAAACCCACTGTACATTGAATTGACAACTGCTAAAGTTAACTGCTAAGGTTACAACATAGGCTCTTCTGTAAATTTAAAAATTATTGTATGTAGTAAAAATGAAGATACCTGTCAGAAGTAATCATCACAGTACATGTTGCACCTCACAGAAAATGTTGTGCTATTATGATACGTGCCTACAAGATTTGAATAATGTGGTATGTATGAGAATCTGTAAATTTGTATATATTTTTCTGCTTCTGTATTTTTTTTATGACTGTTATAAATAAGGTCAAATTTGTGTCAAGATTCTCATGCCAGATGGTTGATCTGTATTTTTTGCACTGATGATGACCACACAGTGATGGAAACTGATCTGTAAAATAAATGATTTCAATTTTCATTACCAATGCTGCCATTTATCCAAAATATATTTATGAAGAGATATGTTGCAGTCTTATTTTAGTAAGTAAGTCTTGTAAATCAAAGAATTATTACCTTTGTTTGTTAGGTTATCTACAAAGTCATATGGAAAAGAAGTAAGACTATTGTATACTTGATGAAAGGATTTCCAACTTTTGCTGCAGTGGGCCACTGAGATAAATCAGTGGCAACAAACTAAAATTTGTGCCAAATCTGGACGTGAACCTGGATTTCCTGCTTTCTTCAAGCAGCCACCTCAACCACTTCAGCTAACCGAGTATCTCCTCTGTCCGACCCAAATCTCCATATGCCACATACTAGGGAATAATGTCCTTTGTCCCTTACTCCTCTTCACTTGCAGCCCTACTGTATTTCCATGAGTGATCGGACATTATTGTGCAGCTGCACTGGAAGATCAATATGCCATCAGGTGCACATATTATATAGCTATGGTATCTGTTCTTTCAGACATGTGTGTCCAAAAGAACAGACGCCATACTTATATAACTATATTTTAATTATTTACTTATTAAACTGTCACAACATCCTGTGTCTAATTGGGGGATATGAAATGTAACAGATCATTTTGGAGAAAGTGATGTGCTACTTTTTCTGTCTTTCCAACTGACAAAGGATGGTTGCTACTTCTAGTAAGTGTTTTCATTAGCAGTTAAGTGGCTGGTACTAAGCCACATACTGGCAGGAAATTTTCAATGGCATGAGCAGGGCTGAATACAGCACATCTGCAAGACAGAACAATGGACAGGCAGCTGACTTCTCCTTCTTACACTTGCTGTTTAGGCAACTATTCTGCGCTGCCGGAATTCCATCCAAGAGATTCACAGTGGACTCTGGAGCCTTCAATCCATCACGATCCTGCTGATGTTACAGCAGAAGAAGAAGGAGCTTTGAATTCATTATGCACTAGTTGGAATTCTTAGACTACTTTTCAGCTGGTACAAGCAGAGCTTGCTTCGAGGATGGAGTCGGAACCCTGAAGATCCTATTCGTGGTCATCCGTGTGGCAGTTACAAGGCAAGCGGTATGCATTTTTCAACAACAGCAACCACAAGACGTTTCTTAATAATCAACCTTCTTAAAATGTTGTAATGTAACCATTGCCTAGGACCCATTTTATTTTTCATGTCACTACAATCACTCTAAATATTGTTATTTTATAATAGTCTGTTCCATCCGTTCTAGTCTTAGCTCTTTGTTCCACAGATCTGATGATGTGTAAGGCAAAACATGTCATATGAAGTATAATAAAATGGATTTAGTGACAAGGTCTGTTACTGAGCTAAACAATGAAAAACTTTATGTCCAAAGTAATGGTGTATAATATTTCTAGCCTATTGACAATTTTTTCAACAATTTTCAAAAGCTTATGCAGATTGGTTAATCATAAAGTGAAACACATCACAGCTGGTTTTATAGTCTAGCGCTTTTCAACCATCCATCCTATCTTTGCCATATAACTTTTTTTTTATATAACATAACTCTTAACACATTCTTTTTTTTCTTTCCTTTTTTTTGGAAAAGATAAGTAATTGTAGTGCTTTATGTGAAAGATAAAATAAAATGAAACCTAAATGGGGTTTTCTACTTGGAAAGTTTTCTATTTTGGAAATAAAAAAGGCCTACAGGGGCCAGGTCTGGAGAATACAGAGGATGAGGCACCTCAGCCATTTCATTTTTTGTGCAATAGTCATGCACAGGGATGAATGTGCGGGTGGATTATCATTATGCAAGAGCCACGAATTGTCTCGCCACATTTCAGGCCGTTTTGTTCTCACATTCTCGCAGGCATCGCAACACATCCCAATAGTGCCATCAATTAACAGTTTTTCCCCCGAGGCATTACTTCATGATGACCTAATCCTTCAAAGTCAACAAAAACCATCAGCATAGCTTTGACATTTGACCTGATCTGACGAGCTTTTATTGGTCTTGGAGAACCTGGCTCGACCCATTGTGAAGAATGAACCTAGGTCTCAACATCATAACCACAGACCTATATCTCATCACCAGTTATGATTCTCCTAAGCAACATCTCATTCCAATTTGCAGGGTCCAAAACCTCTACAATGACTGCGAGGCGAAGGTCTTTCTGGTCTTGACTCGTGCGCCATGGAATGAACTTGGTGGCAACACGATGCACTCCAAAATACTGTGTCAGGATTTCATGGCATAATCCAACTGAAATATTACATTCCTCTGCAATCTCTCAGTCAGTCAGTCTTGATTGGCATGCACAATTTCGTTGCTGTTCCTAACATGAGCATCATCGTTACACGTCAAAGGGCTTCCTGAATGAGGATCCTCTTTCGTTTCCATCCAGCCATTTTTAAACCGTATGAACCATTTGTAACACCAAGAACGGCTTAAGCACTTATCACCGTAGGCTTCCTACATCACTTGGTGTCTCTCTCTAAAAGCTTTCTTGAGTTTCACACAAAATATAATGCAGACACATTTCTTCTCTAGCTCTGTCATCTAGAAATTTGCAAACTGTGTGACACAACATTCTACACAACACAGAACTGAATTTGCTCCAAACCATTGGCACGAAATTACGAATGTTCCAGAATTTTTTGAACAGACTTTGTGTTATCACTCATCAAACAGATGAAGTCACAGTTGCCACTTTATATGCCCATGGTCTAGGGGTAGCGTCTTTGATTCATAATTAAAAACGTCTTCGGTCCCAGGTTCGATCCCGCCACTGCCTAAATTTTGATAAATAATCAGCATTGGCGGCCGAAGACTTCCGGCATAAGAAGTCAGCCTCATTCTGCCAACGGCCTTGTCAAAGAGGGCGGAGGAGCGGATAGAGGTTCAGGGCACACTCCTGTCCTAGGGGTGGGAAATTGCCCCTAAAGGCGGAAGAATCAGCAATGATCAACGACATGAGGATGCAGAAGGCAATGGAAACCACTGCATTAAAGACACGTAATGTGTATCCACAGGACATGTGGCCTGTAATTGAAGAAGTGTCATGATGATCTCTCCATTGGCAAAAGATTCCGAAATAGTCCCCCATTCGGATCTCCGGGAGGGGACTGCCAAGGGGGAGGTTACCATGAGAAAAAGATTGAATAATCAACGAAAGGATAACGTTCTACGAGTCGGGGCGTGGAATGTCAGAAGCTTGACTGTGGTAGGGAAACTAGAAAACCTGAAAAGGGAAATGCAAAGGCTCAATCTAGATATAGTACGGGTCGGTGAAGTGAAGTGGAAAGAAGACAAGGATTTCTGGTCAGATGAGTATCGGGTAATATCAACAGCAGCAGAAAATGGTATAACAGGTGTAGGATTCATTATGAATAGGAAGGTAGGGCAGAGGGTGTGTTACTGTGAACAGTTCAGTGACCGGGTTGTTCTAATCAGAATCGACAGCAGACCAACACCACCAACGATAGTTCAGGTATACATGCCGACGTCGCAAGCTGAAGATTAACAGATAGAGAAAGTGTATGAGGATATTGAAAGGGTAATGCAGTATGTAAAGGGGGACGAAAATCTATTAGTCATGGGCGACTGGAATGCAGTTGTAGGGGAAGGAGTAGAAGAGAAGGTCACAGAAGAATATGGGCTTGGGACAAGGAATGAAAGAGGAGAAAGACTAATTGAGTTCTGTAACAAGTTTCAGCTAGTAATAGCGAATACCCTGTTCAAGAATCACATGAGGAGGAGGTATACTTGGAAAAGGCCGGGAGATACGGGAAGATTTCAATTAGATTACATCATGGTCAGACAGAGATTCCGAAATCAGATACTGGATTGTAAGGCGTACCCAGGAGCAGATATAGACTCAGATCACAATATAGTAGTGATGAAGAGTAGGCTGAAGTTCAAGACATTAGTCAGGAAGAATCAATACGCAAAGAAGTGGGATACAGAAGTACTAAGGAATGACGAGATACGTTTTAAGTTCTCTAACGCTATAGATACAGCAATAAGGAATAGCGCAGTAGGCAGTACAGTTGAAGAGGAATGGACATCTCTAAACAGGGCCATCACAGAAGTTGGGAAGGAAAACATAGGTACAAAGAAGGTAGCTGCGAAGAAACCATGGGTAACAGAAGAAATACTTCAGTTGATTGATGAAAGGAGGAAGTACAAACATGTTCCGGGAAAATCAGGAATACAGAAATACAAGTCGCTGAGGAATGAAATAAATAGGAAGTGCAGGGAAGCTAAGACGAAATGGCTGCAGGAAAAATGTGAAGATATCAAAAAAGATATGATTGTCGGAAGGACAGACTCAGCATACAGGAAAGTCAAAACAACCTTTGGTGACATTAAAAGCAACGGTGGTAACATTAAGAGTGCAACGGGAATTGCACTGTTAAATGCAGAGGAGAGAGCAGATAGGTGGAAAGAATACATTGAAAGCCTCTATGAGGGTGAAGATTTGTCTGATGTGATAGAAGAAGAAACAGGAGTCGATTTAGAAGAGATAGGGGATCTAGTATTAGAATCGGAATTTAAAAGAGCTTTGGAGGACTTACGGTCAAATAAGGCAGAAGGGATAGATAACATTCCACCAGAATTTCTAAAATCATTGGGGGAAGTGGCAACAAAACGACTATTCACGTTGGTGTGTAGAATATATGAGTCTGGCGACATACCATCTGACTTCCGGAAAAGCATCATCCACACAATTCCGAAGACGGCAAGAGCTGACAAGTGCGAGAATTATCGCACAATCAGCTTAACAGCTCATGCATCGAAGCTGCTTACAAGAATAATATACAGAAGAATGGAAAAGAAAATTGAGAATGTGCTACGATCAGTTTGGCTTTAGGAAAAGCATAGGGACGAGAGAGGCAATTCTGACGTTACGGCTAATAATGGAAGCAAGGCTAAAGAAAAATCAAGACACTTTCATAGGATTTGTTGACCTGGAAAAAGCGTTCGACAATATAAAATGGCGCAAGCTGTTCGAGATTCTGAAAAAAGTAGGGGTAAGCTATAGGGAGAGACGGGTCATATACAATATGTACAACAACCAAGAGGGAATAATAAGAGTGGACAATCAAGAACGAAGTGCTCGTATTAAGAAGGGTGTAAGACAAGGCTGTAGCCTTTTGCCCCTACTCTTCAATCTGTACGTCGAGGGAGCAATGGTGGAAATGAAAGAAAGGTTCAGGAGTGGAATTAAAATACAAGGTGAAAGGGTATCAATGATATGATTCGCTGATGACATTGCTATCCAGAGTGAAAGTGAAGAAGAATTAAATGATCTGCTGAATGGAATGAACAGTCTAATGAGTACACAGTATGGTTTGAGAGCAAATCGGAGAAAGACGAAGGTAATTAGAAGTAGTAGAAATGAGAACAGCGAGAAACTTAACATCAGGATTGATGGTCACGAAGTCAATGAAGTTAAGGAATTCTGCTACCTAGGCAGTAAAATAACCAATGACGGATGGAGCAAGGTGGACATCAAAAGCAGACTCGCTATAGCAAAAAAGGCATTTCTGGCCAAGAGAAGTCTACTAATATCAAATACCGGCCTTAATTTGAGGAAGAAATTTCTGAGGATGTACATCTGGAGTACAGCATTGTATGGTAGTGAAACATGGACTTTGGGAAAACCGGAACAGAAGAGAATCGAAGCATTTGAGATGTGGTGCTATAGACGAATGTTGAAAATTAGGTGGACTGATAAGGTAAGGAATGAGGAGGTTCTACGCAGAATCGGAGAGGAAAAGAATATGTGGAAAACACTGGTAAGGAGAAGGGACAGGATGATAGGACATCTGCTAAGACATGAGGGAATGACTTCCATGGTACTAGAGGGAGCTGTAGAGGGCAAAAACTGTAGAGGAAGACAGAGATTGGAATACGTCAAGCAAATAATTGAGGACGTAGGTTGCAAGTGCTACTCTGAGATGAAGAGGTTAGCACAGGAAAGGAATTCGTGGCAGGCCGCATCAAACCAGTCAGTAGACTGATTGGGGGGGGGGGGGGGGGGGGTGGGGGAATTTCAAATTTTGTGCTTTGTAACTAAAATGTTTTAATCAAATTAAAAGGTACAAACTGCTTGAGCTCTCAATGGCGTTAAGTTAAGTACTAAATGCAGTAGGAATTATTATTATTATTGTTGTTGTTGTTGTTGTTATAAACAATGTAATATACCAGACTAGAGTTTCCATTGTTTTGTTATCATTATTATTATTGTTATTATTGTATTTCTTTTCTTGCAGAATTTTTTTTCATAGCACCTGTAAGTGAATTTATCAATGATTTTACAACAGTTTATTTGTCCTGCTTGTATATATATATATATATATATATATATATATATATATATATATATATATATAAAAAACAAAGATGAGGTGACTTACCGAACAAAAGCGCTGGCAGGTCGATAGACACACAAGCAAACACAAACATACACACAAAATTCTTGCTTTCGCAACCAACGGTTGCCTCATCAGGAAAGAGGGAAGGAGAGGGAAAGATGAAAGGATGTGGGTTTTAAGGGAGAGGGTAAGGAGTCATTCCAATCCCGGGAGCGAAAAGACTTACCTTAGTGGGAAAAAAGGACAGGTATACACTCGCACACACACACATATCCATCCACACATACAGACACAAGCAGACAGAATTTTGTGTGTATGTTTGTGTTTGCTTGTGTGTCTATCGACCTGCCAGCGCTTTATATATATATATATGGAAATTACTCACTTGTCATTGTCTGCCATGTTGAGTATTGATGCTGGAGCACATGCAATCAGGTACTTCACAATATCCTTGTGGCCATATCTAGAACCATAATGTAATGCCGTCTGTCCATTAGAATCAATGGACAGCAAAGAATACCCCTGGGAGTGCAGGTTTTTGAGCTGTAAATGAATCAAAAGATTACTTTGTTAAGTCTGAGGAAATGCAAGAGAATATGTACAGTCAGTGACTTTATGCTTTACTGATCTATTCCATTGTGTTTTACAATACAGTTTCTTCAATATGATGATGATGATGATGATGATAATGAAAGAACGAAAAGCATGTAAATCTGTGTTTCTGGACTCTTCTATTTCATATAAGAAAACTACTAGTAATTAGCTATAATATTCAGTGTACATTGCATTAAAAATCTGGATTTACATCTACAACAATATTCCCCTGGACCCCAATAACACTTGTAGCAAAGGATATATAGCGCACCTCTTTCCTCCTATCCCATTCACAAACAAAGCATGGGGAGCATGGCTGTTAGTACATCTTTCTCAAATGTTTATCATAGTGCCATTAAACAAAATGTATAGGGGGAAAAAAGTAATATGTTTCTTGATTCTCGTTGGAATATGTACTTTTGTAATTTTAACAGTGGGCCTTTCCATGACAGACTCTTCTCCTCTACACTCTCCCCACAGAAAGTTTTGAGCATTTTTGTGGCAGACCGATACTGACTAGGAAGATTCATGGAAGAGCTGTATCTCTCTTTAACCCAATTTTTAAGGAAATAACTGACAAACACCACTAGTGTTGAGAGATGAATATTTCACTAAATACCCACTTTTGTATTCTTACAACTGGTCTGTTTGGCAACTGCCTTTGCCCTCACCAGATTTATGGGATGATTCCAACTTAAATCACTCAGCAAGTACACCCAAATAATTGACAGTGGTTGATTGAGTGATTTCTTAATGAAGGTGTAATTGAAAAGAAATGTGAACATACAACTTTTTTCAGCAGCAACCAGCAAGGTTCGAAATAGTAATCCTGCTCAGAAAATTTCTCTCCATATCTTCACAACATACAGTTCCAAGACAAAACATTGTAATCACTTGCTTAATAGCATGTCAGGCCCTTTTGAAACACAATATAGCAGCGATGCTGCAATGCATGGATTTTACAAGACCTTGGTAGGCTTCCAGAGGCGAATGAAATCACTTTTGTCTATGGTGAAGATAAGCTACTTTTGCACTGCACATTGAGCATTTACAGCTCTCGACGGGGGCAAAAATAAATAAATAAATAAATAAATAAAACCAGTATTATGACTTCCCTCTATGCAAAAATGCCATCCTCAGTCTCACTCAAGAGCTACAGAGATGCCTATCACACATTCAGGCATGTAGAGAGTAAGTCAGTACTCTAAAGGAATGTTTAGACAGTATCACTCTCAGAACATGGATATGTGTTTTCCACCAGCTGAAGGTCCACTCAAACGTTTGAAAAAGTAATTCTATTCAGAAAATTTCCCTTAGTACCTTCATAACATACAATGGTGAGCTAAACATGACCGCCTGCTTAATAATGTCTCAGTCCCTTTTGAAACAATGTAGCAATGATTCGATTCTGCGATTTTACGAATCCTTAGTGGTTTCCAGAGGTATATTGCACCAGAGTTCAAGAAACTTCCATAGATTTTGTGGCAGTGGTTTGTAGGTGCAGAACTTGTGCCCGATAGTGTCCCAGATGTTTTCCATTGAGTTCAGGTCAGGTGAATGTGGTGGCCAAGCCATCAACATGAGATCACTACAATACTCCTCGAACCATTGCAGCATGATTCTGGCTTTGTGATGCAGTCAATTATCCTGCTGGAAGATGCCATCAGTAATGGGGAGACATCGGGTATGAAGAGATGAGATGGTATACAAAAATGTTCATGTAGTCCACAGCTGTCATGGTGCCCTTAATCATTACCACAAGTCCCATGTCAGCCCAACTGAATGTTCTCCATAGCTAAATACTGCCCACATCTGCCTGCATCCATGGCATGTTGTACGTTTTGAGCAGCCATTCACTTGGATGATGGCGTATCCACAAACGACGATCACCCTGCTGCAACAAGAATCCGACCAGGAAAAATGTTACCATTAATCCAAGGCTCAATCTTGATGACCCTATGTCCACAACAATCATCATTGATTTTGCTGACAGGTCAGCAAGAGAACATACAGGAGTCATTTGCCATGGAACCCCATGTTCAACAATGTGCGCTGAACTGTATTCTCTGAGAAATTACAGCCAGAACCAGCATTGTACTCTGTCAACAGGTCTGTCACAGATCACCACCTATCCTCCTTTGCAAAGTGGGCAAGCCTCCAACCTCCCCATTCTGTGATGACATGTGGATGTCAGACACCTCGTTACTTACTTATCCTTCAACCAGTTTTCAGGGAAGCAGCTTCACTGTTTCAGAAATGCTCATTCCTGGAAACTGGGCCATAATAATCTGTCCTTTATCAATGTTGCCAATGTCCATGTCCGTGGATACACCGGTTCCCGTGAGATCACCGAAGTTAAGCGCTGTCGGGCGTAGCCGGCACTTGGATGGGTGACCATCCAGCCGCCATGCGCTGTTGCCATTTTTCGGGGTGCACTCAGCCTCGTGATGCCAATTGAGGAGCTACTCGACCGAATAGTAGCGGCTCCGGTCAAGGAAAACCATCACAACGACCGAGAGAGCGGTGTGCTGACCACACGCCCCTCCTATCCGCATCCTCACCCGAGGATGATACGGTGGTCGGATGGTCCCGACAGGCCGCTTGCGGCCTGAAGATGGAGTGCTATGTCCACGTCGCCTATGTCCACGTCGCCTATGTCCACGTCGCCTATGTCCACGTCGCCTATGTCCACGTCGCCTATGTCCACGTCGCCTATGTCCACGTCGCCTATGTCCACGTCGCCTATGTCCACGTCGCCTCTGTCCACGTCGCCTATGTCCACGTCGCCTATGTCCACGTCGCCTATGTCCACGTCGCCTATGCCCATGTCGCCTATGACAGTGGATTTCCCCATTTGTGGCCTGTCACGGCATCAGAATGATTCACCCCTGCTCTGCTTACACAAATTGCTTACCACATCACTTCACAATGCCACCAAATGCCATTCAATCTCATCATGGACAGTGATGATAATGTTTTGGCTTATCAGTGTATTCTTCAAGTTTTATGCACAGTTGAATCTTTTCAACTGACTTTGCACAGGCACTGCAGAATTCCTCATTGAGAGAGTATTCAGACACTTCATAGACTGAGTCAATTCTGATAACTTAAAACAATACTCAGGTGGTTTCTTTTCAATTACTGAAGGAAGGTATGAATATCAGAGTTTAAAACCCCATCAACAAGGAAGTCTTACATATGAGCAGAAACTCACGTTAACAAAGTAAATCTGTCAAGTCCTTTGGAAAAGAACCTTCTCAGGTTCATCTAAAATGATTTAGGGAAACCATAGCAGACTTTTGTCTAGATGGCCAGTTGGGGGGTTTGAATTGCTGTCCTTCAGAATTGGAGATTAGGTGAATGAATAAGTATCTGAATTAGGAAATACTCCAGAAATTGTAGCATTTTGGCTAAAATGCCAGCAGAGGTTCTTCCATAGAGGAACAAGTTTGCAAACAGGCCAACTTATGTCTGTATGGTAATCTGAAGTAGCCATATTGAAGCATATGAATTTGTGGTTAGTATGAAACCTTGAATAATCATTGTAATATTTTATACAATTTCATAAGAACTTTAAATTGGTGTTTCTCTTTTTTTTATTTTTGTTTTTGGACATATTCCTTGTTCTTTGAATGTTTTTTTTGGATGAGTATAACTAGGGAAGTTTCAGATACATGAATACATCTTTGTTTCTAGCTCAAGTTGGTGCATATAAGTTACAGTTATAGTTGTGGGAATTAAATGGTTCCCAATTTTACATACCCATTATTATTATGACTACAAACTACATTTGTAAATGAAACTAACAACTCGCCCAAAAAGGTCACATCTGATCAGTATGATCTTACATCTTTTAACCCTCAGTACAAACCCCATCCATTCTTATCCACAGGCTGACACATCTCAAAACAATATGCCTTGTGTTCCTCAGTCAAATAATATTGTATCCAGACCACAAATCTTCATGAATTTAAGGTGCTCATGGATAATCTTAGCAATGACTGCCACTCCAGTACCAAGAGTATAATGGAGCGTTGGTGGGAGCATTGGGTATCCCTTTCAGACATCCTCCAAACATAAAACAATTTTTTCAGCCACTGTTGCTGAGCACAAAGACAAACTTTTATTCTCAGGAGGACTTACCCCATGTTTATATCCATGAACCCAACTAAAACCCATAGTCATGACGGATGGAGAATGCCTAAATATACCATAAACAATCTCATTCAGCACTCTGATCCATACAAAAATCATTTGTGAAATTTAAGCTGGCATTGTATAGATTCCTTTATAACTCCAAGACTGCGAGTGATTGGATATCATATGGAACCACACAAGGAAGATACTTCCACAACATCTAATGATTGTATATTACTGAAACTAGCAGCAACAGATTGAACTGAATGTTGTAACGGTGTGCCCTTCTAACAAGCGGAACGCTTTCACAGTGGCCCTTCAACTGCTTAAATAATGCTTTCCTCCATATTATCTTTCATAATTTGTTTAGTTAGTTTTTTGATAAGAAATCTCATTTTCAATGCTCTTTTGACCACAAAATTTGCTATGTACAGCCAACTACATAATGGAGGTAAAAAAATCTACATTCTCAGTGCTGTCCAGTGCAGCACACTCTCTCCAGTCCTTAAAGGGACAATGAGGATTGGCTCAAATGGTAATTTCAAACTTAGACTGACTGCACACTGTCACTCTTTGGGAAGAAGGAATGCCAATACAGAAAGTTCCCCACCAAATTGATGCAGACTACCGGAGACAACATCTTCACCTATACTTAAATATACACTGTGCAGATTATGAAAGTTCATAGCCATGGGTACTTTTTTTTTTTTTGGTTGGGTTTAAGGGCGCTCAACTGCTGAGGTCATTAGCGCCCAGTCACTGTTGTTAGAGCACATGGAATCTGTTACAACTCAAGGGGATGGGGGGACACCAGAAGGACCTGACAAAGATGCAGATAAAATAAGTAAAAAGGTTAAATGTCTTTGGACAAGCCAGTTAAAGTTATAAAACGCAGAATACGAGCAGCTGCTCGAGCGTCATCAGCTAAAACATCCAGTAAAGTAGATGGCAGGGACAGGACAACACGAAATTGACTAAAACGGGGACACGACAATAAAACATGGCGCACTGTTAATGCCCGACCACAAGGGCACTGCGGGGCTGGGTCACCGGAGAGCAGGTAGCGGTGGCTAAACCGGCAATGCCCAATCCGCAACCTGGTCAGAAGGACCTCCTCGCGCCGAAATGGTCAGGAGGATGTTGTCCATACAGTTGGGAGCGGTTTTACTGCCCGGAGCTTGTTTCCTTGGAGGGATGACCAAGCATCCCACCACAACGACACAAGCCTCTTACATACATCCCCACGAATGTCAGATGACGGGACACAATGGGAGGCTGGCCGAGGCAGGAGGACTGCAGCCTTGGCTGCAGCATCCGCAGCCTCATTCCCAGGCACTCCTACATGTCCGGGAACCCACAGAAAGCTGACAGAACCACCATTATCAGCGAAAGAATGGAGGGACTGCTGTATCCGTTGAATCAAGGGATGGACTGGATAGGGAGCTCCAAGGCTCTGAAGAGCACTGAGTGAGTCAGAGCAGAGTACGTACGATGAATGGCGGCGGCGGCGGGCATACTGAACGGCCTGATGGAGAGCAAAAAGCTCGGCCGTAAAGCTGGAACATTGTTCGAGGAGCCGGTATTTAAAGGTGGCGGCCCCGACAACAAAGGCACAGCCGACACCATCGTCAGTTTTGGAGCCATCGGTGTAAATAAAGGTGTGACCGGCAAGGCGAGCACGAAGTTCGACAAACCGTGAGCAATACACTGCAGCCGGAGTACCCTCCTTCAGGAGTGAGCTGAGGTCGAGATAAATATGAACCGGAGCCTGGAGCCAAGGTGGTGTCGAGCTCTCACCCTCTCTGAAGGTGGTAGGGAGGGCAAAATCCAATTGTCGAAGCAGGCGACGGAAGCGGACTCCGGGGGGCAGCAGGGCAGACACATACAACCCGTACTGACGGTCGAGAGAATCGGCGAAGAAGGACTGGTAAGAGGGGTGGTCGGGCATAGACAACAGCCGGCAGGCATACCGACACAGCAGTACGTCGCGCCGGTAGGTCAATGGTAACTCTGCCGCTTCAGCATAAAGACTCTCGACAGGACTAGTGTAGAAGGCTCCGGTCGCAAGACGTATCCCCCGATGGTGGATGGAGTTGAGCCGGCGTAAGAGGAATGGCCGAGCGGACGAGTAGACGAAGCTCCCATAATCCAGCTTCGATCGGACTATGGACCGATACAAGCGAAGCAGGACAGTGCGATCCGCTCCCCAAGATGAACCGCTAAGAACTCTGAGGACATTAAGGGAACGTGTACAACGGGCCGCCAAATAAGAGACATGTGGAGACCAACACAGTTTCCTGTCCAACGTGAGCCCTAGAAACTTAGTTGTGTCCACGAATGGGAGAACAGCGGGACCGAGATGTAAGGATGGCGGAAGGAACGCTTTATATCGCCAAAAGTTGATACAAACCGTCTTCCCTTCAGAGAACCGGAAACCATTTGCCACGCTCCATGAGTAGAGGCTGTCTAGACAATGCTGAAGGCAGCGCTCCAGGAGGCATGTTCGCTGGGCACTGCAGTAGATCGCGAAGTCATCGACAAAGAGAGAGCCTGAGACATTAGGTGGAATGCAATCCATAATTGGATTGATCGCGATGGCAAAAAGGGCTACGCTCAAGACGGAGCCCTGAGGCACTCCGTTCTCCTGGAGGAACACGTCTGACAATACGGAACCCACACGTACCCTAAACTTTCGATCCGTTAAAAAGGAATCAATAAAAAGGGGCAGGCGACCGCGTAGGCCCCACCTGCGCATAGTGCGGAGGATACCTCCTCTCCAACAGGTATCATAAGCCTTCTCCAAGTCGAAGAACACGGCTACCGTTTGGCGCCTTCGCAAAAAGTTGTTCATGATGAATGTCGACAAGGTCACAAGGTGGTCAACAGCGGAGCGGCGGCGACGAAAGCCGCATTGGACATTAGTAAGTAGTCGCCGAGATTCAAGAATCCAGACTAACCGAGCATTAACCATGCGCTCCATCACCTTACAGACACAGCTTGTAAGAGAAATGGGGCGGTAACTAGAAGGAAGGTGTCTATCCTTGCCGGGTTTGGGTATAGGAACAACAACGGCGTCACGCCAACGCCTGGGGACTTGACCTTCGGTCCAGACGCGATTGTAGGTACGAAGAAGGAAGCTTTTGCCCGCCGGAGAAAGGTGTGCCAGCATCTGAACGTGAATGACATCTGGCCCCGGAGCAGAGGATCGGGACAGTGCAAGCGCACGTTCGAGTTCCCGCATAGTAAAGGGGGCATTATAAGTTTCCAGATTCAGCGAGTGGAAGGAAGGTCGCCGAGCCTCTTCTGCCTCTTTCCTGGGAAGGAAGGCAGGGTGGTAATGGGCGGAGCTTGAAACCTCTGCGAAAAAGCGGCCAAAGGCGTTGGAGACAGCCACAGGATCAACAAGGACCTCATTACCCGAGGTCAGGCCAGGTACCGAGGAGTGGGCCTTAATGCCCGACAGCCGGCGCAGGCTACCCCAAACGACGGAAGAGGGAGTAAAACTGTTAAAGGAGCTGGTGAAAGAGGCCCAACAAGCTTTTTTGCTGTCTTTGATGATTCTACGGCATTGCGCTCGGAGTCGTTTGTATTCAATACAATTCGCCAACGTAGGATGGCGGCGAAAGGTGCGTAAAGCATGTCGTCGAGCACGGATAGCATCCCTACAAGCCTCGTTCCACCAGGGGACGGAAACGCGACGTGAAGAAGTAGTAGTAAGAGGAATGGAATGTTCGGCAGCATTGATGATAACAGCCGTGAGGTATTCGACCTGACTGTCACAACTGGGAAAACCGTGGTCCGGAAAGGTCGCCAGGGAGGAGTAAAGTCCCCAGTCAGCTTTCAGTATGTTCCAGCTCGAAGGGCGTGGGGATGGGGTGTGGTGCAGGAGACGAACGACACAGGGGAAGTGGTCACTCGAATAGATGTCAGAAAGGACATACCACTCGAACCGACGGACAAGAGTGGCAGAACAGATCTTGAGGTCCAAGTGGGAGTAGGTATGAGTAGAGTCCGAGAGGAAAGTCGGGGCGCCGGTATTGAGGCAGACAAGATTGAGATGGTTGAAGACATCCGCCAAGAGTGAGCCTCTTTGACAGGATGCAGGAGAGCCCCAATGGGGATGATGGGCATTGAAGTCGCCAAACAATAAGAACGGCGGGGGAAGCTGAACGATCAGGTGCATCATGTCAGCCCGACTAACAGCAGATGACGGTGGAGTGTAGATGGTACAAACTGAAAAAGTAAAAGCAGAAAGAGTAATGTGGACAGCTATTGCTTGGAGTGGGGTGGTCAATGGGATGGGATGGTAATAGACATCGTCCCGAACGAGCAACATGACCCCACCATGAGCTAGGATACCGTCCACAGGGGTGAGGTCATACCGCTCCGAGGTATAGTGGGTAAAGGCAATACGGTCAGTCAGGCGCAATTTGGTTTCCTGGAGACCAAGGACGAGCGGACAGTGCAGGCGGAGGAGCAGTTGTAATTCCTCCCGATTAGATCGAATACCTCTTATGTTCCAATGAAACAATGCCATCGCTAGTCAAAAAGTTGGGGGAACGAGACGGGGGAAGAGCTGGTCACCTCGACGGCCGCGGAGGGCCAGGTTGCGAGGGAACAATGCTACAACCGACGGGAGGCGGATCCGGTTCCATCGACTCGTCGCCAGCTGCGGCCACTGTCCCTGGTTGTGTAGGAGGGGCCGCATCATTGGCCGATGAAAGGCCGGCGGAGCGCCTGGCAGCAGAGCGTCCCGGCGAAACTGAGGACGGCCGGGAGCAGCGACTCACGGATGAAGCGTCAGACGAAACGTGCCGGGGTGGAGAGGGGAATAGAGATTTCTTCTTGGAGGCCTTCTTGGAAGGCCGAGGAGGCACAGGGATGGTGGGCTGGACCCGAAGAAGGTCCTCACGCGCGGGGTCAGTTTTGGAACGCCGGACCTCGGAAGCTGGGGTTCGGAACGTTTCCCCGATTGACGCCTGAGAAGAGGATCGCTTCTCAGGTGGCGTGGGGGAAGGAGGAGGAGGAAGGGTGGCCCCTGGGGCAGAGGGGGTGGGGGCCACGGGGGAGGAGGATGTGGAAGGGAGGGATTTTGGAGGCGGAGGCAGAGCCCCCTGATGGGCGGAGGAGGTGGAGGGGGGACAGGATAGGGGTGAGGATACCGCGGAAGGAGTGGACACAACTGAGGCAAACGAAGTGGTCAATGGCACAGGATGAAGGCGGTCATACTTCTTCCTGGCCTCAGAATAAGAGAGCCGATCCAAAGTTTTGATTTCTTGTATCTTCTTCTCCTTCTGATAGGCGGGGCAGTCTGAGGATCTAGGCGAGTGGACGCCAGGACAATTAATGCACCGAGGTGGTGTATGTATGTATGTTCCTCACGAAGAGGACGTCCCCAATCGCCACAAAGGGGCTCAGCCTCACACCGTGACGACATGTGCCCAAAGCGCAAACACCTAAAACAGCGCATAGGAGGCGGGATGTAAGGTCGCACGTCACACCGGTAGCACATCACCTTTACCTTCTCTGGGAGAACGTACCCCTCGAAGGCGAGGATGAAGGCCCCGGTGTCGATGCGATGGTCTTTGGGGCCGCGCTGGACTCGCCGGACGAAATGCACGCCGCAGCGCTCCAGGTTGGCCCTGAGCTCCTCATCAGATTGTAGCAGGAGGTCACGATGAAAAATAACCCCCTGCGTCCTATTTAATGCCAGATGTGGGACAATGGATATTGGGATGTCCCCTAGGCGGTCGCACGCCTGGAGGGCCGCCGACTGTATGGCGGAGGTGGTCTTGATAAGTATGGACCCTGAACGCATCTTGCTGAGAGCCTCGATTTCCCCGAAGATGTCCTCAATGTGCTGAACAAAGAACATGGGCTTGGAGGTGGCGAATGTCCCCCCATCGGTTCGAGAACAGACCAAATAGCGGGGGAAGTACTTCGCCCCAAGCCGGCGGGCCTGTCCCTCCTCCCATGGAGTGGCCAAGGGGGAAAGGGCAGGAGAACCAGGACTAGAAATGGTACCTTTTCTTTTGAAAGACTCGGCCGCAGAGCGACCTGATATGTGTTGACGTTTCATCTGCGAAACGTCCGCCCCGATACCACCCACTCCGACCAGGGGCTCTCCCCACGGGCGCCACCCAGCCGCAGCAAGGGCCACCTGGCAGGATGACCATTGCCGGGAGTCCTGATGCCCCAAAGAGACGGGCATCTACTCCTTGGCCGACGTGGGGAGGGTGCAGCTCAGGTATCGGCAGTACGATCCCTGTGTTGTCAGGGGGCTACAACCTAGAGGGTACATGACGACCCCACCACAACGGGCTGGCTACCGTGCTGGATTTCTGGTGCCATGGAAAGTCCATCATGATCGCTGGGGCAGATGGAGATGCACTATGGACGTAACTTGGACAACCCATCAGGCGTTTAGGCCCAATTTGAGGAATAATGGGTATGGTTACAACGCCGGTACAATACTGAGTGCCAAGGTCTTAGTGCACTTAGGACCAGTGGTACACCACGTAAGGTGTCCTTCCCCAAAAGGCTCGTACTTCTGTAGAATTTTGAAAAATGGAGGTCAAACCCCAAGGGGGACCATCACATGGAAGGCCGAAACGGTTGAAACTCCTTTGAGTCGCCTCGTACGACAGGCAGGAATACTTCGGGCCTATTCTTACCCCGGACCCGCAGGGGGAGCCATGGGTACTTCCCATTATATCATGTATTAGGATTTTTTCCTGTTCCATTCACATATGGAGAACAGGAAGGATTACTGAATAAAATATTCTCGACTTTCTAGCTGTGTCGTCTACAACCATGGGAATGACTAATTTAATGTCTCTTGCGTGCACATTAATTAGTCTCATCTTGTCTTCACACCCTCTTCAGGAGTGATACTTAGGAGGCTATAGCATTGTTGTAAATGCTAAATAGATTTTCACAGAGCAGTTGGTGTCTTATCTACAAGCATCTGCTAGTTCAAATTTTTCGACATTTCTGTGACATCCTACTGCAGGTCAAAAATCCTGTCATCATTTACACTGTTCTTCTTTGCATACACTCAATATCACTGTTAAAGCTATCCGGTATAGGGTAAGTGTTTTTTGGTAAGTCATACGAGAGTCCTTTATAGACCAACTGCATTGTTTCTGCATCCTACCAATGAACTGGAATCTACCAAATGCTTTACCTAGGATTAAGCCCCTGTTACCACTCCATTTCATATCCCTATCAACAGTTACACTCAGGTATTTGTATGAGCTGACCAATTGCAATTTTGACACATAGATATTGAAGTCATAGAGTACTATGTTTTTGTATTTTGTAAAATACACAAGTGATGTTCAGACATTTCCTAACATTTAAAGCCAGTTTTCAGTCTTTGTACCACTAAAAAATCTTGCCTAGATCTGACTGGATTTTTTTTTAACCAGATAACTACAACTACTGGGGAAAGTTAAGGCTTGCTATTCATATTGTGTGCTATGTCATTAATATACAACAAGAGTCCCAACACACTTCCCTGTGATATGCCTGACATTACTTTCTATGTCAGCTAATGACTCTCCATCCAAGATGGCATGCCGTGTCCTCTCAATCAAAAATTCTCAAGTCAGTCACAAATTTACATTGATATATCATATGCCCATTCTTTTATTAATAATCAACAGTGAGATACTCAGTAACATACTTTTCAAAAGTCCAGAAGTACTGCATCCAAGCCCAGAGGTACTGCATCCACCTGATTCCCTTGCTCTATGGCTTTCAGGACATTATATGAGAAAAGTATAAATTGGATTTTGTATGTTTGAAGTTTTTGGAATCAAGAAAGTAATTCTGTTCAAAATACTTCTTTATGTCTGAGCTCAGGATGTGTTCTACGATTCTACAACATATGGATATCAATGATATAGGCTGACAGTTTTGTGGATTACTTCTGCAACCCTTCTTCTTGATACGTGTGACCCACCACTAGGCATAGACTTTTTTTTTGTACTGAATCTATAGCACATTAGGTTTAAAAGAGGGGCTAACTCAGTCACAAATTCTGTATATAATGTGATATGGATTCCATCAACCATGGGGCACAGTTAAACTTAAGCAATTTTAGTTACTTCTCAACACAACTGACATTAATATCCATTTCATTCATATTTGGAGTAGTGCAAGAATTAAACTGTGGCAGTACTCATGAATCATCCTAAATAAAGGAACATTTGAAAATTAAATTCAGAATTTGTCCTTTTTCTTTGCTTGCCTCCATTTCATTTCTTGTATCATGTGGCACTGACACCATCACCACAAGAGAAATTTGTTTGAATGCATCAACCTTTTAGAAGATCAAAGAACAAAGTTTTTAAACTTCTTATCTGTTTACTTGATCAACAATGTCAAAAGGTAGTGAATGCATTGAGAACTATGGATAATTAAAGTCTGCTCTAAACATGACTGCATGAGTGGGGAATATACACACTAGCAACCTCAGGTTTTCTACAGACTTTTTCTTTACATCTGGGGTGAGTGGTGGTAGACAGAAGGACACCATTATAAGTTTGCACCAACCCTTTATACTGAGTCTTGGCTGAACAATCCTGTATGCAGTTTCAATTTCAATCACTGAATTTGAGCTTCTTGTCTATTGTGACAAATATGCCACCTTCATTTCCTTATTAACCTTTCCTTTCAATGCACATTTAGATTTATTTCTGAAGTCTCACTGCTATCAAATTCAGATTTTAGCCAGCTTTCTGTACCTAGTATTATGTGGCATCCATTGCTTTTTAGGATCGTTTCAAACTCTGGGATGTTGTTACATATGCTTTGGCAGTTCATCATTAGGTTTTCAACAATACATTCTGCGAGCAGGACTTCTGTGGGTCTTACACAATTATTCCAGAGTCTTATAATAATCTGGACTAGATTGAGAGTTGACTAATCCTTTTTTCTTAAAAAAAAAGGAAGGAAAAAAGAAACCAACAACAACAACAAACTGTACATGACCCACAGATAGATACATAACTGATTAACAGATTCTGATGCACAATGCATGTCCAACCCATTTAGGGGGACCCTAAAGGCCTCAGCCCTATGATCCAGTTCAATGAAGTCACAGCCTTGCTTGTTGAAGAACCTTCAAAGTCTCTGGTTGAAGACTTCCGCTTGACTCAGAACCAGTGGGCACAATAAGTTCTGGCACAGTGCTGCAGGTAGTGAACTTTGTTAAAGCTCCATGGGGAAGGCTGGCCTTCTCAAACTTCTCTGCCAATTACTGGAATGATCTAACTACAACTTCAGAATGCAGACAACAAGCTTTATTCATTTCAACATACACCAGAACTTGCAGCTGGTTATACCTTGTTCCCTCAGTGTTTGCTGGAACAGCCCCTTGAACAAGCTGAACAACATCCTAAGCATACACACTAAAAGATGACTGTGTTTTCCCTTGTTTCATTTCCCCTACAGGATACCATTATTCACCACGCATTTAAACTGCCAGTGATTAACAGATGCCTATACTTTGGCACCTGCTTCCCTCTGACACGTGACACAGCAACCTTCTGTACAGGTGGAGTACATCCCACTGGCTTAGTTTAAATTTCAGTGTGAGACAGAACCACATACTTCTTGGTAAGAAGAAGAACACAGTTCTTTGATTTCTCCCTTATCCCTGCTTCCCTGCACAAGATCCCAAGACGTACCACTCACTCATCACTTGCAGTCTAGTTGTCAAGTAGTGACAGGTCCTGTATTTCCTAGGAAGGAGTTGCATCCAAAGGAGGGCACAGCACTAGAGTTACGTTTGCCATATCTGATATGTCACTCTCGGTAGTCTGCCGAGCACGCCCACTCACAAAAGCCCATTCACTTGGCGGTTTTCAGCTGGTTAAGAATGGCAACTAACATGTTCTATGCCTCAAAACATCATTTTAATTGGGTCTGCATTCTGACTGTATTTTTGAAAACTAAATAACTACAGCCAAACACGAAATTAACCACACTAATTCTCTTCACATTCAGGATCTGTTACACTACAAGGATTACAAGTTCCCAAAAATTTACTTTTAATAAAGAAAATAAACACCACAGGGCTAATTACCTGAATGTCGATACTACTAGAAAAATTTTAAGATCGCATAATAATGTAGTTTGCAACTATAGCCCGATTCATACATGATGGCAGTCCACGCAGGTTGAGGTATGAACAGGGATTTTACTGTTGCTGGTTCCAAGCCACAGTTGCAGTACATGCATGGAGGGACTTTGTGCTTGAAGAAAGCAAGTACCCTGCAAATTACCTCACTTGCTTGCTTGTACAGAATTTGTCACTTGCCACCATCATCATCAATGACAACTTGCAACAAATGGGATAAAAATTCACTAAATAACCAACTATGATCACATTTAATGCTTGCACTAGCTAAGTGTTCACAGCATAGCACTCGGAACACTGCCAACTGCTCACTGGCTTTCAGAGAATGCAAGACGTCAGGTGAGCAGAATGAGCCTAAACTCTACTGTCATTGTTCAGGACTCTTAACTATAATAATGTTGTATGAATATTTCATGGTACTCAAAAGCTTTGAAGACCCACTCACAGATAACCCAGTGCATTAATGTGTCACTTCCACAGTTTGAGATGACATGGCAGCTCCAGGTTAAATCTGACCAGTGGATTAACAACATGGGTTGGTGTGCCAGCCAGCCTGAATGTGGTATTTAGGCAGTTTCTCACATCCAACTAGGTAAATTACTGGTCCAGTTCTCACATCACACATCAGATATTTGATGCACAAACATTTCGAAAACTTTCTTGAACTTGAAGATGTGCTTTATTCTAGATACAGACAGATAGGATCCAGGAATTCTATCCCAGGAAGATGAGGTGGCATCAGGAAGAGCATCCAGCCACTCACAGTCAGTAACATTGCTTCAGTCACAATTACAATGTCCATCCCTTAGTTGAATCGGACAAGGCAACGACGATGATGATGATGATTATGATGATGATTTGATGTGATGTGATGATGACGAGGAAGAGGAAAACTCACAAGCATTTGAAAATAAACAATTTATTGTCACACACACCCAACGGAGAAACAAATGATAAATATTGTCACATATTGTCCCACTCATACACAAAGGAAAACAAGAAGTTGGCTTTAACATGTAAACAAATGTGTGAATTTCACATTTTTTGTAATTAGCCAATTTACTGACAACTTCTACACTAGCATGGCAAAGATGAAGACTGTAGCATCGATTTGACCCACAGAAAATATCGCAAATCGTGGAGAATAACAAAGCATGTCTTCCGCTTGATGTCATTTGAACATTCAATTGCTGTCATTAGATTGAAAATATTTAAGATCTGCATTACAGTGGTCACCTACACTCAACAACACCAGCTCATAACTATTACATACAAACCGTGAGTTGCCTTTCTGAAGGCAACTGAGAGGGTTTTGCTATCACAGAAAATACGCAATCGTCCCCACAGGATCAGTCTCACATCTACGCATCCATTACGAACAACAGAGCATACCCTGCAGCATTGTGGTGTGTGAAGAAGCTAGGTCAGGAAACAATGAGGCTGGAACCTGGATCAATAGCATTATTCTCCATTAACTAGTGGGTGCACCTTTTGTCTTAACACCTGGTAATCGCTGTTGATGAGTATCAAGATGGCCATGTACTAATGCATGTCTCAACTGTGCAGTCCAACAGGTTCAGCAGGGAGCTGGGTGTGCAATCTGTCATGTTTTGGGCTGTTATCATATACAGATGGCAGTCATCTCTCATCACTCTCCAGAGTAATTTAAGGCTGAGCAGTATTGGGACAAGATCCTCCAATTAAATTTCCCACCCTGAAGTCAACAGTTTGGCGATGGGTTAGTCTTTTCAGATGATAATGCACAAGCATACCATGCCCATCTCAAGAACACCCTCTGCCACAATGAAGGAATCAACCAAATGAAATGATCTGTGATGTCTACAGAGATGAACCCAAATGAACTCACTTGTTAAACAGTGGGACACAGTTGAGTGGTAATGTCTTTATCAGTCACTGCACAGCACGTCAAGAACAATTCAAGACTGTTGCAATGCATGAAGTTAATAAACATAGTACTGAATGTTAAGCGGCATTAGATTTAAATTTCACTGATGTGGAAAGATGTGCAACTTCGAAGAGACTGCCTTTAATTATTGTTATTATTTTGGTTTTGTTTGACAATAATTTTTCCCCTCTTTATTCCCAAAGGCTTAGTCTTATTTCTTGCCACCCTTGACTCTAAGCTCACAGGTATTTGCAAATATGATTGCGGTGCAAAACATTTTTTTAGCCATTTACAAAAGTTAGTTATGCAGAGGTAGAGAAACAAGCAAACAAGACAACTAAAAAGAAACAGTAGTGGCTTTCCGGCTGACTTACCATTGCTTTAACTCTGAATAGAGTATAGTTAATGGCTACTACTATACTTATCCTAAAACTATGAATGATACAGATCTGTCATATTTCTATGAGGATTAGTGGTAACAACCAAGACATTAGCACTATTAGCATTAATGCATAAGTAATAAAAATTTCAGGTATCAAAAGCAATGATACAGAAAAATCTGTGCCTCCACAATTAGATAAACAACTATAATAAATCAAGCATCACACATTGATTCTTTCAAATAAGAAAACATAAATTTTGTAGGATCTTCAGTTATTATCAAGATGGCTCCACTATCCTGTTCCCAAGGAGGAATGGGTGCCATGTCTTTGGCCATTTGCCAACTACTTGAGAAACCAGACATATACCCACACCCAGTGAGTCACCAGGCTCCAGTTGCCCGCCAGAACCAATCTACACAACTGCCAGCCGGTACTGGCAGGTACATGAACACACATTTTTAAACTTTCAAGACCACGATCAAAACACGCTGGCTTGCTGTCCATGGTATCTGCTGCATTCTCACTGCAGCAGTGCGCACCTCAATGATCATGGTGCTGCAAGCAAGTCACATGCGACATGCTGATATTCATCCGCCTGCCTATTTAACACAGCTTAAGACTAGCAGTCAGTCCTCCTTACACTTTGGGCTATATGCAGGCTGCACTAAGCAGCTCATCCTGCAGAGCACACTCAGAGCTTCCTCAGTTAGTCCATCCATGTCGAACCAAACACCACCCAGGATTTGCGGATTTCAGCAAAGTTACTTGCCAATTGTTACCTCTCCTTGTAACTCACTAAAGAACTGGATGGTTGTTGGGATTACTGATTACATGGTTATTTGTAATACGACTATAATTACTATAAATATAACAATCATGGTGAATCTGTTAAGAAAGGCAGAAATCACAACTACAACTACAGAGTTGTTCAGAATGACATTTAACATTTACTCTTTGACAATTCTTACGTACCAATCACACATAAAATAAACATTTGAAAATAAGTTAGTATTTTTTCTCTTTGACCCCTTTTCGATAAGACATATGAGATTTTGAACTCGGGAATGTGCATGTACTACAGCTGCAAGGATATTTTAACAAACAAACAAACAAACAGATGACTTTTTAACGAGGAACAGAAAAACATCGTATAGAGGAAACCTACCCTCTAATAAACTAGATTATTGTCTGAAGGAATCTACACAACGCTGTTCTATAATCTCATGTTAAAGCCATGTGATACATGATCATCAATGAAAAAACAGCAACAAACAAAAACTTATACAACATCCACGTCAGCACAACTTTCATATGCAGATTTAGATGTAGATGTAGATGTAGTCTCATTAATGCACTAATTCACAGGTTAATCTGTGGAGCAGCATCCGAGATCTGAAGGTGACTTGTGAACATAAATCGTACAACCCCAAATTGCACTGACATAAAAGAACTGGTAAGGCTGCAAAAGCTGCAATACCCATGATCGAAGAACAATTCATTACTTTGGAAGATAGGACATAAGGTGTAACAGAACAGCTCAATGCACCTCTTTTTGTCGGCAAGTATTTGAGAATCTGAAACAAAATATTTCACAACACGATCCGAAGAGATCAAAATTGGAATTCTGCATTTATTATAATTTTACTGTTATAACCAAGATAATAATACATTTTATATACAGAAATAAAACACAGAGTTGACATAAGATTAATTACTTTATGGGACACACAATGGTTTTTGATACATTTTAGTCGTTTTCATATTTAAATTTATAAATATTTGCAGTTTGAATTATTTAAATTATGCTTTTGATTATGGTTTCCATAATTAATGGAAGGTAAATTAATAGCAGCATATTTCTCTTCATGACATATTAACAAAAATTAAGCCTTGGTTATACTCATTATATCAACAGTATACACATTTCTTTGTAGTGAAACTGTTATCTCTGTTCTCGTCAACAAGGCGTGCATGTAAGTTTTTGGTGCAGTAAGTTAGTTGTACCAGAGTTGCTCTTGCAGGTCTTAAGTCATCAGTTGTAGTAGAGAGTTGGAAGGACTGTGTTAAAATGCTGAGAGATTAGTAAATGTGTTTTGAATAAAGTACACAATCCTGCAGCATCTTATTATTTATTTAATGAATGGGCAGAGTATCTAACACCTTGATCATAGCCATTGCAGAAAGGAATCAACCACTGACAAGGCAGTGGTCCAATCTGACATGTCAAAACTTACCCTGAAATTTTTCATGCAGGAAGAATACACTGAAAGAAATGACATGTCAAAATTTTAGTTACCAAGACGAACTGCAAGTATTAAAAAAAGTTATAGTTACTCATTTCTTCTGCATGAAGAACTACTTGCACATTAGTTTGTACAACCCTTCCTGCCAGCACATGGCTCGACAAGTAAGCAGACACAGCCATGAGAAGAGTCCAAAGTGCACACACATTAAATCATACCAAAAATGACAAATCGTAATTTTTTTTGAATGACTTGCAGTTCATATTGACAGCTAAACTGTTGCAGAAATGTGGTTGTTACACAAATGACTTGCAGAAGAAATAAAATCAAGGCAGTATGTGATGTTACATTACAGGTGACTTCCATCAGTTGGGACTTGTTGACATTAAATACTTTACAATTCCTGTAGCACAGTTCTTATGATAATTTTTGAATAATGTATACTTTGCAAACAATGAAACAGTACGTAATAGGAAAGATGGTGGCATATATACATGTTGTAGAAAACTGCTGCGTAAACTACGAGTTTTTATCATTAGTGAAGTGTCGCTCGTGTGGTGAAAAAGTGAAAACCGGTGTTAGAACATGTGCAGTAAAACATATATGGTATCACTCAAGCTGCTTCGCGAAAGTAAATCGCAATAATGTATTTTCATGTGACTTTGCTTCTGTTAGCTCCAGCATAAACAATCAGCTTAAAAATCATAAATACAAATACAGAGGAACACCAGTGTCAGAAAGTATATTTTTGATGCCAACAAGTAAAGAAGAAAAATTAAAATAGTGAGTAGCTTAAGGAATTCCCATGCAGCAGGATATGATGGTCTTAGTCTGGACACTCTTAAGAAATGTATACATAAAATTGCATCACCTTTATCAACAGTTATTAAACTCTCATATGGAAGATGGTCTATTTCCAGATGAGTTGAAAATTGCTCAAGTTGTGCCTATTTTTTAAAAAAGGAAACAGGAGTCTAGTGGAAAATTTTCGACCCATTTCTGTTCTTCCAATAATATCCAAAATCTTTGAGAAAGTAATATACATAAGAATCTGGAACTTCCTGGTATACAAAAAAGGATTTCTAAGGGGCAGTATGGGTTTGTCAAGGGGTCGTCTACCATTACAGCAGCATCCAACTCAATCGAAGGTGTCACTCAAGCAATAGATAATAAAGAACATGTATGTGGCATCTTTCTGGACTTACAAAAAGCATTTGACTGTGTTGATACGATCATATTGCTGGACAAACTGTGGAACTATGGCAGTCGAGGCATAGTTCATAACCTGATGAGGTCCTACTTGACAAATAGGAAGCAGTCTGTGTCTATTAGCACTACAGAGGGAGCATACAAATCAAACCCCACTGACATAAATTTTGGTATTTCACAGGGGTCAATATTAGGACCACTTCTTTTTATTATTTATGTTAATGATATTCAGTCCATAACAAACCATGCGACAGCTATCTTATATGCAGATGATACCACGTTAATATGCTGCAATCCAAGCTATTCTCAGCTCGAAGTGGAATCCAATACTGCAGCAGGCTTAATTCTGCAGTATTTTAATGAAAACAAACTAAACTTAAACACAAATAAATCTGTCTATATTGAATTTGATCTTGGGAGGCAAAAAACTCATGAAAACCAAATCTTAATGGGTGACGAATACATTAAAAAACAATACTTGACCAAATTTCTTGGCCTGACACATGATGGAGAGTTACACTGGTCTGATCATGTGAATGATATTTGCAAAAAGGTATGTACTACCATATATGTCCTAAGAAAACTGACACCTTTTTGTAACATCACCACTCTGAGGCAAATATATTTTGCACTATTTGAATCCCATCTAAGCTATGGGATAGAGGTATGGGGATCCAGCAGTAAAGGTAATATGAAAAGTGTACTTATCTTACAAAAGAAGGCACTTAGAATTATGGGAAAGAAATGTGCCAGAGTGTCCTGCAGAAATTTGTTTAAAGAATTTAAAATACTAACTGTTCATAACCTGTATGTGCTGAAGATAATCATTATGGCAGTAAACAGTAACAAGACACTTAATAAAGAAATACACGGTCACAACACTAGAGGTAGAGAGAGACCCCACATCATATATCATAGAAAAACACTTTATGAGAAAAGCCCTCACTATGCAGGCATAAATCTACTGAATTGCTTCCATCCTAATATCTCCAAATTTCCCATTATAACACTAAAAACTAAATTAAAATTATGGCTCTTAAACAATCTTGCATATTCAATAGATAAGTTTCTAGATTTAGTACATTCGTATGTTGGAGACCATCTATCTAAAAACATATGTAACCTCAGACCTTAGACTGTGTCAAACTGTAAATATTTGAATATCAGATATGAATACTGTGTCACAAACTATAGATTCCTTAATCTGAGTATGGGAATAACGAATTTTTTTATGTATAGTTCATATATGTAACTCTGTTCTCTCAACTAAATTTAGAAAACGTTGTGTAGATAAAAGTGCCAGACAATAATATCTAACCCTAGTAAGTAAGGCTCTGACTTTTCCAGAAGACTGGAACAAAAAAAACCTTTTTTTTTAATCAGTTGATGTTGGATCAAAATAAATAAACAATAAATAAAATAAATAAATAAATTATTCCCAGTATTCATCACAAATATACTAAGTGCCAACCGGATGACAAAAACAAAACATTTTCCTTACACCACACACACACACACCTGCTAAAAGAAAAATTAAAGCTTCAGGTACTTCACAGTAATTACTAGTTTTATTTAGACGGAACTGGAATGGAGTAAGAAGTGGTCATCACAGTTATTCTGCATACTGTGTGGCATACCAGACATACTTGGCCAAATTTGTAAAATGCAGTGCTACAAACAGACAATGCAGAAATGACTGAAGTTTAATAATGACATTCCACAGATAAACCTGAAACAACAAGGAGCTGCTGGAAATTATACAGTCTGAGAATTTTCTGAAAATGCATTCACACTGCTGAAAACCTTTTTTATCAAGAGGGTGAATCACACCATTAATTCCATGTGGAGTCAGAATTATATCTATTTGTCATTCTCCTAATGACAGAGGTGTCATGTCCTGGCCAAAAGTCCAACAAAAGCAGTGCATTATTTTCTGCAAATGCTAAGAAGACATTTCAAATGTAACACTGAACATTATTTTGTCTCATTTTTCCAGATTTTGTTACATCAAGTACAAGATTTTTGCAAGTAAACAGTCTTTTTGTAAAATTTTTCTCCTTATTTGCCTTGATGTTCCTGAAGGCAGAGATATATCGCAGAAGCTGCAGTAAATGACTGTGGCATAACACACCTGTTCTGCGCGCTGCTCACTTTAGCTGTATGGTACCATAGTCCTGAAGATGATCAGCATAGCCGAAACTGGTCATTATTTTTAAATAAATGATTATTTGCAATCTTGATTGTTTCATTAAGTGATAATTTGCAATATATTGCTGTTTTATCTCCAACCATTTTATATACAATTACTCTGTTTTTGTTCTGGACTTTAATTAGCATAACAATCATTGTTCAAACCCCAATTCACAGAATCACCCAATTATTTCCTGTTTCTTCTGATGTTTCCACAATTTTTAAGAAAACATCAACAAGACGGTAATGAATGCCCAAGAAATTAACTAACAAATAACACACATGTAGGTCTGCAGGAGAAGTGTACGATTTCGATTGCATACCACTTTCTTCATATTTTATCTTTAGGAAGTTCAAAACATCAAGTGGATTCCACATTACTGTGAAACCTTGAACCAGCACAAATCCAGATGCTATTAGCAACATATACCACAAATTGACAAAGAAAATTAATTATTGCACCTTCACTGTTAACTCTCAATGATGTCGCAAAGGTATGGAGATGCAACTAATGTCACTCAGAAAGACAAGTCTTGTGGTTCAGAGTGTGTATCACTTAGATTTCTTTCAGAGTATGCTCATAAAATAGCTATATTTTTAGCAATCATGTAGAACCACTCACTTAGCAAGAAATCCATACCTAAAGACTAGAAAGCTGCACAGGCTACATCAATAAACAAAAAAGGGAACCGAAGTAATTCACTGAATTATAGACCATATCATTAACATCAATCAGCAGTATAATTTTGGAACATATACTGGATTCAAACATTGTAAACCACCTCAGAGAAAACGGTCTAGTGCCAATTTGGGAGACAATCTTAGCCTACTTGCAGATGATGCAAGTCACAAGATTAACTTGTCACAAGAGCAACGCAAATTACAAAATGATTTAAGTAAGATTTCTGCATGATGCAAAAAGTGAGAAGTCTTCCACATGAATACTGAAAAAATTCCATTACATTTCTGTTACATGATAAATCATACAACTTTACATGTTTTCGATTCAACTAAATACCTAGGGATTACAAGCATGAACTACTTAAATTGGAACCATCGCACAGAAAATGTTGTGGGGAAGGCAAACCAAAGACTACATTTTACTAGCACAACACTTAGAATACACAACAAATCTGCTAAAGAGACTGCCTACACTGTGCTTGTCTGTCCTCTTCTGGTGTACTGTTGTGGGATATAAGATCCTTACCAAGACAGGATTGATGGAGAACATTGAAAACATTCAAAAAGGGACAGCTCATTAAGTATTATCGCAAAATAGTGAAAGCAAGCTGGGATCTTCCTCTCTTGTTTTGCCATCTGTCTCCTTAAATTCTTTTTCATTTTTGACTAATTACCATTAACATAAGTGAGTATAATCTGCATTTTCATAAAAGAGAGAGGTTGCCCTCAGTTTTAAAGAATATAGCACCAGATCTAATGTTGTGCTTAGTTTTATGTATGTAATTGATTTTCTAACTTATTTTGACTATTGTTAGTTAATATCTTTTGTTATAGGGTGAAATTAGTAATTGTTTTGTGACTTAGATTCTATTGTTGACTTATAAATAAATATAAATTCTGTACTAATTACAAACATTTGGAGGGCAAAACACTGACATTCTTTAAGTATTTATTTGGCTCTATTCAAACACATATTAGCGAAGCTAACCCGTAATTAATTCCAAAGTAATTACCAGTTTTGTCAAAAGATTGTTTGCATAACTATATCAGTTAATTTCATCATTTAAATAAATAATACGGCTTAACACTTGTAGTACAAGAAACTGTTAAAAATACGGAATTTTTCTATATATTCATTAAATTGAAGGAGTAATGTTTTAATTGTAATTTCTGTAACTTAAACATCTAGCAATGTATAATTTCCATGCTTATTATTGTGATGATTTTTGGTCCTGATTTTTGGTCCCGAGACAGTCAGTCCACGGCCAGTTTTGAGATGAGGAACCTGTGCTGGTTAGAACAACAACAGTGCAGCACCTTTACCATGAAATAAGTGTAACACAAATAGGCTGTGTGTTCAATCAATGACGGTGTCTGTTCAATACGTACTGTATTATTCTGCAAGAACTGTGTGGTTAGCATTTTACTGCTCATAGACATTCAACAGCAAACTATTGTAGCAGTATGGTAATTTATGCCTGCAAACTATTAATGAGGCTTATCAAAAGTTAACCAATAGTGAACTGGCCATATAACTGTGTATTATTAAGGGGAGGGGGGTGGGAGGTGGGGGGTTGTGAACAGTGAAAGTAAAGAACTATGAAATGCAACTGTGCAACTGTCGCCTACATCATTTACAGTAGACCATGTTGAACTTCCACCCCCTATTTTTCAGCCGGTATAACAATGCAGTACATTGACACCGAGGACCATTAATGAGATAATAAAGCAGGTGAACGTCACAAAATGAAGGTGTTTTTTGTTACACTAAGAACTTTACACAAAATTTCAATCATCAACTTTCTCCTATGAATGTAAAAATATTTTGTTGATTCTCTTTTATATAGGGAGAAATGACCATCACGATAAAATAACAGAAATCAGAACTTGCACAGAAATGTTTACTTGCTCATTTTTTCTACACGCTATTTGAGAGTGGAATGGTCCAGAAGTAGTCTGAAAGTGTTTCTACGAAATCTCTGCCATGCCTTTAATTGTGAATTGCAGAGTATTCATGTACATTTTATTACTCACACATATAGTCAAAACATCAAACAACAAGATTCCTTAACAATATGCACACTTATTTGGTAGCATATCACACCATCATAATTAGAGGGACAAAAAAAAAAAAAAAAAAAAGGTCCAGTGAAGCCATGTTCGCCAGTCTTTGCCCATTATTAATAATGTGAGATAATCATCTTATGCATCACATTGTATGTATCATGTGGCTTCTTGTAAATGTACAAACATGGTTGCTTTCCAATAAAAAAGGAAGCCACAACAATAGTGAGTTAAGACTTCAAAATTTCAAGGCATCATTCATATCATAGAAGGTAACTCAAGTATAAAACAAGGCAATATTTGTATTATAATCCAAAACGTTAATTTTTTGTTGTAATGTAAAACAATTTGTAAAGTTATTAGTAAGTTTTGTTCCATAAAAAAAAAATAAGGCAATATAGTTTCAGAACCAAATTTATAGTCTGAATTTAAACTTCCCTACAATGACAATCACCACACTCGGAAACACTTGAGCACCGTCTTTCCTCTCATTTGTTTCATTTGTTGCCTGCTATTCGGTTCCTAGAATCTGAGTACTTTCACTTCCCTTACCATCCTTTATTACAATTTTAATTCTGTATCCTCCTCCTTTTTTCCTCGTAACTGCTTTCAAAAACATGGGACACAATTTATTTTGTACAATAAAGTCATTCTTATCTGAACTTTCATAAGTTTACATGAATGTACCTCTTTTCCCCCATCTCCTTCAGATGATAAAAGATTTTTTATGAATTACGATCATCATCTTAAAGCTGATAACTAGTCCTTCATAAAAAGATAACACTAAATACCTGTTTTTGATGTCACAATATATTCCTTCAAAACACTTTCATTTATTTAATCATAATACTACTTACCAGTTTTATATCACCCAATTTAGCTGCCTTTAGGATCCCCTCTGTTGTTTTTTCCAGCAGATTGCTGAAACATGAAACAAACACTTAAACCAAAGCAAAAAAAATCTATATTTACTTGCAAAAGATTCTTAATCAACCATACTTTTAATGAATACTCAAAATCTGAGAATGGCCTTGTAAATTCCCTAAATAGTAAAAATTGTAATAGACATGAAAGTACAGCACATTAAAATTTATTACCGAGAGTAACTTTTAAAAATTGTTCAAATTTATTTGATTGCTTTAGAACTTTCCACTGTCAAGAAGCAAGCCTCTTTCCTGAGATACCATAAACATGATGAGTGTCAATTTACTCACTATTTTATTTTATTAAGATACTTTATTTAAATGACAAAAAGAAAAGAAAATAATTTTATAATAGTTTTCCATTATACACCAAATTTTGAGAATGCTGAATGTAATGCTCAGCTGCATCCAATTATTTACTTTTTCTAAAGCGACAAAAACAAAATTTCAACAATGTAAGGAAAAGATAGATTGCTACATCCTGTAAAGATAACATATTACAAGACACTTACACATTAGCTTTTGGCCACAGCCTTCATCAGAAAAACAAAAAGGAGCACATGCACACATAGATCCTCACAAATAAGCACACTTCACACACACAGCTGCGACTGAAAGCTAATGTGTAATGTCTTTTAATTGTGACTGTCTCCAACTTAAAGGGTCATCTTTATGGTAAATTGCAATCTACCTTTCCCTTGTATTGTTGATATTCCAACCTGGTGTTTCCACTGTTTGAAAAGAAAGGTTCTAAATTTCATTAAAGTTTCAAATCTTCCTTATTTTTGTTCCACAGAAAAATGATGTGAATAGTCAATCCACGATTATAACCATAATGGAAATTCCTGCATGGAGCAATACGTAAAATAAGGAAAGACAACCATTCGTCTACAGTGGATCTCTGCATGGAGCACAGAATCATGTAACAGAAAACAGCATTCCCAGTAGCTTTCAAGAACTATCCCTGTTTTTAGCAAAAGTAAATATATTCACCCACACACAACCGCACAGACACCCAAAAAGCACACTTCGGCGGCCACAGCAGTACTGATTATTGAAAGTAATTGCCTGCACTGATGGAAATGGGGCGGGGATAGTGATGGATGCATGGAGGAGGTAGCAGGGTAAAGGCAAGTCTTTGGACAGATGACTGCAGGGACACATTAAGATGAGAAGAGTACAGGGGGCAGAGCAAAACAAGAGGTAGGAAGAAGGAGGTGGGGGGGGGGGGGGGGGGGGCTAAGGAGGGGAAAAAGAGTAAGGTGAAGATGACAAGGAAGAGGGAGGTGAGAGAGAAAGGAGAGGAGTTTAAAAGAGAAGGAGAGAGGGAGGAGGGGGGGGAGCAATGTCCACATGGTAGGGGGCGGAAGATTGGTGGGAGGAGGCAGAGCACGACCTGGATGGAGATGGAGTGGTAAAGACAGAAGGGAAAGGTAAAGTGAGACAGTGGGAATATGCTAGTGGGGGTTTAGGCCAGGGGGATTGCAAAAATGCCAGATATTCTGAGATATCCTGCACTCTCACAATCACCCTGCCCTAAACCTCTCCCTCTTCCTACAGCTCTCTTCTTATTGTTGTGCAGCTATGGAGTCACTGGTCCCAAGATCTGCCTCTTTCCGCCTAGCACCTTCTTGCAACCTTCCCTAAACTCTCTCCATCTCCATCACTCAGGTAACTGCTTTCAATACTCAAGTATCAATAATTAGTTTTGTCCTGGCCATGGTAGGGTGTATTTGGGTATCAATGTGAATGTGTGTACTTTACCCAGAAAAAGGGCTAGTGCTCGAAAGCTAGTGTGCGAATGCTGTTTTATGTAACGTTTTCTGTCTCCATGCTTCAATCCGCTATAGATGATTGGTTGCATTTTCCTTATTTATGTACAACTCACATCTAGTCTCCTCTCATCAACTGTTTTCACACAAATGCCTAAAAAGTATTTTAAATTTAAGCACACTGCTTTCAATGAAGGTAATAGCTTCCTAAAATTTTCAAACACAAAACATGAGTCAGTATTGCAATAATCAATACTGAACAAAAAAAAGGCATTCACTTTGATAGTTAGCAACTAATGAATTACTGAAATAACATAAATCAAACTACATAACTACAAAACTAAAGAGTCTTCCTTGAGGGATTAAAACACAAGAAGGAAGATGCGAAAGACTGGGAAAAATGATGGAGACTAACTAAAGAAAAATCACTTTAAGCAGAAATACAGTAGAAAACAGATCTAGAGGGACTGAGAAGCAGCACATAACATTCAAACATAGAAAACATACTGTTTGAGCAAAGGGCAACAATGAAGGTCAAAATCAGAGCCACACTCAGCTAAGTGAACAATGAGTTCTGAACAGAACAATGCAGTCACAATAACAATGTTCTCCACAGCTGTTATATGTCATATGAAAGACATTTTTTTTTTTTTTTTTTTTGTCCACCACACTTACTCTTTTGTATTTTTTCCCCATTTTGCCACAACTTATAAATTTCATGTACATCTTTAATGAGCAATCTTTATCACAATAGATGACACACTTCTGGTGACATACCTTCCTTGTACTATGATGGTATATATCTGTAACAACTTATGAATACTTCTGGAGTAAAGGAGACTATTCACGGACCGACACAAACTTTTTGAGTCATCAACAGGCACACTGAAAAGAATTAAAATTATGCTAGCTTTGAGAAGAAATACTGTAATGAGCTAGAGTATTAATAGTTATGTGCATGCTTGTGATCACCCCCCCCCCCCCCCCCCCCCCCCCCACACACACACACACACACACACACACACACACACACACACTGTACAAACCACACTGTGAGGGATATGAGCCCTATGCCACTCCCAATACCACCCTTGCCACAAGAATCATAGATGAGAGGAAGATCCTGATGCGAGACCTGTTTGATCCACCTATCCAACACATCCTACTCCAGCCCATTCATAGGCTTATCCTATTCCGTCAGAGGCAGGACCATCTATGAATGCAGCCACATCATATGCCAGCTCTGCTGAAATTTCTCCACAGTGTTTTATGTGAGCATGACCACCAACCAGCTCTGCACCAAAATAAATGGCCACGTCAAAGTGTTGGGAAGAAAAGAGCTGACCACTCAGTGGCACACTGTTGAGAACAGTATGCTAGAATTCAATGGCTGCATCACAATCCGTGCATCCGAGTTCTTCCATTTAGCATCAGCTTTTCTTAACTACAAAGGTGTAATTTGTAACACACCCTTCTCTCCCATAATCATCATGGCCTCAATCCCTGCTAACCCAATGCACCCATGCCCTCAACCAAACAGTTTCCCCTTCATCTGTCCTGTCATCCCTTCCCAATCCACACCTCCATGTCATCTTCATAAAGCGCACCACGTAACTCAATGGCTCCAGGGCCTGTGTGTCGCATATCCAGCCAGTGCACCTGCCACCCCCTCCCTCCTGTGTTCCTATCCTGCACACCTGATGCCTCCCTCTGAGCCCCTTATTACACATCCCCAACTCCTCCACCTGTCAAACTGCACTTCCAACATAGTGTTTCCAGCCAGCACAATGTATTTATCCTCTACCTTTTTAAAAGATTTCTTCTGAAGGTTAGAATAATTCCCAATGTTCCTGTTATTCAGTAGGTAGTCTTCTTTACTCCTGAAGTACTTTTGTTCCACCAGAACTTTCCTTACCATATTTTTATTTGAAGCCATTTTATGTGATCTTCTGATCATAGTATTGTTGAAATTTTACATAATAACTGTACCACTCTGATGATCGTGGTCTCATTTTAATGCAAGCACCATCTAACATGTGACTGATAGTTACAACTATTAGCAAAGTGAAATATAGAAATTCTGTACAGGACTTTTGGTGGATAAAAATACTGTGCAATTTATTCTGAAAACATAATGTAATTCAATGGATAAAAAATCTACTCGCCAAGCGGCGACGGGTAAACCTACATATAAAAGGTATTACATATGCAAGCTTCCAGAGCCAGTGGCTCCTCCTCCTGGCAGAAGGGTTGAGGGGGAAGGAAGAGGGATGAAGGAAAAGGACTGATGAGGTTTAGAAAAAGGGGCAGAATTTGGAAAAGTCACCTAGAACATGAGGTCAGGGGAGATTTACCGCACAGGATGAGAAGGAAAGACTGATTTTGGGGACTGCACCAGGCGAGATTTGAAGACCTGAGAGCTTTAAGGTGGAAGAATGGGTGATACGCAGGACAGACATTACTACTAAAACATCATGCACATGTTAATAAGAGCGAAAAGCTAATTTCATTGTCTGAGATAGAGGTGGGAGGAGGACAGCAAAATATAGACAGGTCAGAAGATGAAAGATGTAGAAAACTAAAACAGCGTGCAGACAGGAATAATTACTGAGAAGAAATGCTGAAACCAAAGAAATTAATGTAAATTAAGGTCAGATGGGTGGAAAGAACCTTGAAAATGTTGTAGCACCAGTTCCCACCTGCAGAGTTCTGAGAAACTGATGTGTGGAGGGAAGAATCCAGATTGCACATGTGATGAAACAGGCACCAAGGTCATGACTGTCATGTTGTGCAGTGTGTGTTGCCAGTATATACCCTATGCCTATGACCATTCAATCCTAACTGATAACTTGGTGGTAATCATGCCGATGTAAAAGGCTGAACATAACAGCTGGTACATGACATGCCGTTTCACAGGTGGCTCTCCTTTTGATAGTGTATGTTGTGCCAGTTACAGGACCGGTATAGGTGGTGGCAGGAATGTGTATAGGGCACGTCTTTCAGCAAGGACGCCATAGGGTAGAGAGCATAGGATTTGACACGAATATTGCAGAGATTGTGAGGGCAGCAAAAAGCTATTTTAGGTGTGGTGGGTAAAATTTCAGACAGAATGGACCTCATTTCAAGGCTTGATTTTTAGGAAGCCATGGCCTTGTTGAAGTAGCTAGATTAATACTGTCAAGACCAGTATAATACTGGGTGACAAGTGGTGTGCTCTTAAGTTGTTTTCTGGAGGTATCACCAGTACCAGGATTGGCTGTGATGGCCCAGGAAATCTGCTTTTGATATAGGCTGGTGGGATAATTATGTACCCTGAAGGCTGAGGTGATAATGATCGTGTATTGCTGTAAGAGTCTGCATCTCAACAAATATGTTTGCCTCAAATGCCAAGGTTGTAAGGGAGGGAAGTTTAACATGGCCAGAATGGCAACTGTCAAAATGTAAGTAGTATTGTTTGTCAGTAGATTTAATGGGGATGGAAGTGCTTAGCTGGCCTTCGGTGAGGATGATATCAACATCCACAAAAGTGGCTTGGGATTCAGAACAGGACTATGTGAAATTTAATTGGGATAATGCATTTAGAGATTCCAGGAACTGTAACAGGTTAGCCTCACCATGAGTCCATATGGTCAAGATGTCATCAATGTATCTAAGGCAAACTGTCAACTGAAGGCTTATGGATCCCAGAAAAGCCCCCCTCCAAGCGACCAATGAAAAGGTTGGCACATCAAGAAGTCATCCTGGTTCCCATGGCTGTACCCCTGATCTGTTTGTACGTTTGCCCCTCAAAGGTGAAGTAGTCATTGGTAAGTAACAGTTGATTGTGTGAGCACGAAGGATATCATAGGTTTGGAATCAGGTGTGTGCTGACTGAGGAAATGTTCAGCAGCAGACAGACCATGTATATATTGGGAAAGTTGGTACAGAGGGAGTTGGCATCAATGGTGACAAGCAGTTTTGGTGGTAGGAGTGGAGCAGGCAAGGATTTCAGACGATCTGGAAAATAATTGGTATCTTTAATATAGGAGGGAAGAGAGCTGCACGTGTTGATCAACTAAGGCACCAACTATGGGATGGCCAGGATGACCGGGTTTGAGGATCTTATAAAGAAGGTAAAAGGTGGGGGGGGGGGGGGGGGGGGGTGTCATTTGGGTGAGGTAAGAAATTGTATGGATTGAGTTGTTGGTCCTTCTAAGTGGCCTCAGGTTTTAAGAATGGACTGTAGGTCAGTTTCAATCACAGGGATGGGATCTTGATGGCAGATGATGTATGCCGAGGTGTCAGACAGCTGGAATAGACCTTCATTTACATACTCTTGTCAGTCAAATACCTCAGTGACACCGTAGTACAATAGTAGAAGGGATCTACCACTATGATAGACCAATCCAATCTATCCAGTTACATTATGTTTTCAAAAACTGATTATTTTCATTGGTAAAATTGATTCTGCAATAAAAAAAGAAAATGGAATGAGAACAAAAAATCAGAAGAAGAAGTATCATGAAAAACAAAAAAATGAGAGAATACAGGGTGAGACATAAAAAGCTGAATGGCAGTAATGCAGATGACAAGAGACAGTATCATAAGGAGGGAAGAAAATAAGATACCCAAAAATTCTCCCATCTGTTAAGGCTTCCTCTAATCTCAACAGCTGAACATTTCCTATTCAATAATTGCAATTTTCCATATTTCTTTTTTGCTTGTCTGTTCCAGTCACAGCTGTCTTGATCTTAAACAAAGAAATTATGTTACTGGATTTAACTGCATTACATCAGTTCACAAGTGCTCAATTTAATGAGTCTGTGCCATACATAGTGTTTTTGTGTCAAGGTGTGGAGATAGTGTTCAGTAAACACCTTCATCAACTATTTCAATACACTCTTCATGACACTGTTATATATTTCACAACAGTGGCTCTATTTATCCCTTAATTTAAGTGGTAATTTGTCAATCCCTTAATTTAAGTGACAATTTGTCAATCATCATGGCAATTAGATGAATGACTACTATTTTTTATCACTTACTCTTTAGTGGAAGATCAGTCTTTGTACAACAAAGGTGGAACAACACAGTTTACAAAAAGGGCATGCCATGATGGCACAGGGAAGAAAATAATTTAGATATTTTCTGGTTTCCAGATACGGTATTTGTCATCCACAAAAAAAATAGGAAAAAATTTTTCAAGAGCTATCGAAAGAGAACACAGAGATAGGAGAAAATGCTATATTTTCAAATCAGAAGAAAGACAAACTGTAACGTGGTGGTGGGAATCTACTTGTAAATTCAGTAGGGCACTTCAACAGACAGGATTCAGATTCCTCAGATGCTAATACTTTCTACTAGCATTAACTACTCACAATTTATCATGAAGGAACTGAGATTACCGGAGTCATTTGTTGGAAATCCAGTGGGAAAGCAAGACATCTTGAATACATGTAAATCCTTCAACATAATGATACAATCTGTTATACTTACCTTTGTTTTCATATATTTACATTTTTCACCATGTATAGGTTTTATCTCCATCAACCATTTGACATCCACAGCACCATAAATGCCTCTTCCAGACTTTCCACATATTATGATTTTCAGCCATATACAAGTTTTCTGATGTCATCTACCCACTTTTCTTTAGGTGGTCATCTCAACCTTTACTTATCCATTGGACTTAGTGCAAAGAACAGCCTTGGCTAATACACCATCCATTTGTCTGGCTACATGTTCCAGCCATCTCCATTTTACTTTTACTACTGTCATAACTATCTCTTCCATTCCAGTAAGCTCCCTGAGATATTAGTTTGTTTCCTCTACCTGGCAGCGAAAGACAGGTTTTTAGGTCACTGCAGTTGGTGCAGTGTTATCCCAATGAATAAATTGCATAATCTAAATGTGATTCAGGAAGTTCTGCGAAGTACTCATTCATAACTGCTACGACACGTACAGTGTATTTAAAATACTTCTCAAATAACAAATTTATTTATATATGGGAATAGGTGGAAGTCAAATAGTGCCAGATATGGTGAACAGAATAAATGCACCAGTCCATGTTTGAAGTCCCTCAATTTTTCACTGCCAAAGCTCTAATGTGGGCAGATGCATCCTTCTAACATTTACATATTTATCTCGACCAAAATAACTTGCATCATGTTTACAAGGGATATTCTACATTCTTAAAGGCAATCAAGAGGAAAACCCCTTTTGTGTTTGAGAAAACACTGGTTATAACCTTTCCAGCAGATGAAATGTATTTCACTTTTATTTTGTACAGTGCCAACAGCTTCTACATACTGCTTCAGTTGCTGTTTGATTTCTTATCCACAGTACCAAAGCAGTCCACACAACAAACTGAATTACTTTAAAAATGATTCACAGTTGGCTGAGAAACTGATTTTAGAACTTGCTACTGGTTGTCTTTCATCAAATGTGGTATCCATCTTGCACAAAGCTACCTTACAGGCAATTCTTCATACAAGATGTATGGTTCTCTTTTATTTTAAAATTCCTATGGCACCATGTAGTTCATACAACTTCAATCATTAATTTCCTCTTGCACTTTCTCAATGTTTTCTTCTGTGATTGCAGCTATGAGATGTCCTTAATATGGATCACCTTCAAGAGAAGTGCAGCCAAATTTCAATCCAACTACACATATCTTTAGGAGACACAGACTGTTTATAAACCTTCATCCCAATGAAAGAATTTCCATTGGAGATAAATAATCCAATCTCTCTCTCTCTCTCTCTCTCTCTCCCCCCCCTCCCCCCCCCCACCCTCTCTCACCTTGTACTACCCTCTTTCCATAATGTTTCCACTGCAGTATCCCTGTATCTACCTGTCAGTTGCCGCATATCACTGAGCAAGTCTTGTGGCATGAAGAATCTGTGCTATACAGGCTTTCTCAAGAGGAAACAGACATTCATTGAAGGGTAATAAAAAGAAAATATTTTCTGAAGAACGTTATCTTATCAATCGTTGGATTGAAGTATCAATTTATTTTATATTCACTACTGCGCACTTTTGGCTGTGTAGTCATTATCAAGTGACTGACTGAAATACATATCGATGGTAGGCAATGAAAACCTCGTAACTCCGTTTTGTTAAATTTTACAGGAGAAGCAAAAACAGTTTCTAAAAAATATATGATGTGATACAGATAACGTTCCTGCACATGTAACTGTGTGGTAGAGGTGTAGTTATTGACACATTAGCAAATTCTGTGCATTTTCAAACCTCTTTTTGGTAATAAAGTTACTGGTTAATGAAATAACGAGTTTTCCACACTCAGATAGAGTTACGAGAGTTTCATTGCCTACCATCAATATTTGGTGTAATGTAGTTAAAAAATACAAAACATAAAACAACTTACATCATATAATCCACCAAATGAACAAGGAAATACTTCAAAAAATTACAAGGCCTGCTCTCAGTGGTTTGTGAGCTAAAGGTATTTGAAATTGTGAACAATGAGAAATGCCACTAGGCTGACTGGTGACAATCCTGATATCATTTAACCCCAGAAGTGAGGATGGCAGTATGAAGTGACATGTAAAACATACCTCTGGTACAATGGAATAAATTTCAGCTTAGTACCCATACGACTTACTACCTACAGAAACTATGACATCCACAGCACTGTTGGTGATTTGCATAGAGGGGATGGTGGAGGGGACAGAGAGAGGATTGTGTAAGCAGATTTATATATACTAACCTATGAACTGCATTGTTCCTATTGCTGACAGTTTCCAAAAACTTTACCTTAGAACAGCTGATAAATGAGCATATGCTTCTTCAATGTTTTCACTTCAGAACTGTTCACAGCACCTTTTAACACAAGTTAATTTTCTCATGGAACAGACCGTTTCTTGGTATCCAACAAAGCATTACCTATATAATCTTGTTCCCAGAGAATACTGCTGGCATATATACAAAAGCAAATTTTAGTATCCCCACCAGCAGACATCACTATATAGGCAGATGAGCTGGCACGGGTCCAGCTGTAAGATGACTATACTGCCGTACACGCATTTATGTGGGTTCAGATGCTCTGCTTCCCACAGATCAGTTCACATGGTAAGTTCACTCCTCTCATGGGGTTCTGTTCTGAGAATGCTACTGAACCACTGTTGGCCTGTACTTAGTACTAACGTTGTTGTGTCTTCTGCAAATACTAAAGTGGCAACAAACGACGTTCTTATACTTGACTTCCCTCTTTTTTACTCTTTCCCTATTTTTATAGTGCTCACTTTGGCCTACCATGAAACCAGCCTCTCTGCAATGCTAGCAGAGGCAGGAACAGTTGTGCCTACAGAAGGAGCAGCAGCAGAAGTAGCAACAGGAGCACATAACTGATAACCCAAAAAGTGGACTTGCTTTGCACCATGCCCTCGCTGGTTGGGGGTCACATTATCACTGGGCAGTTTTCTTCGCTGCCCCACCATCATCTGCCAGTTCCGATGATTCTACAGAAAGGTGGGAGAATTACCAGCGCCAGCTGCTGCTGCAGTGTCAATTAGGCTGATTATTTTGGCTTGTTGTTATCCAGCAGCATGGGTTTATATGAAGTTGTCCAATGTTTGAAGCCTTTCACTGAGCCCAAGAAGCTTCTCTTTGATGTAGCTTTCACAGTATTTCAGCCATCAAACCCATGTGGTGGTTGCATGGTTGCAGTTTAACCAACATCACAGGTTTCCTGGGCAGCTGCACGCAGCCTGAATCACTGATTTGCAAGGCCTCTGGTGTAGGTGTCATTTCGAGTGTCCCAAATATGCTACTTCTTACACAGACTCGCTAATTCAGGAAATGTGATTCTCTGGTTAGCTCCTGATCCAAAGGTTCAGACTAGAGATTGACCTTGTTTGACCCTTTTTTAGCTCACATAGCCTAAATCGTGGAATCGTATTAACTTATGGCGGCGGCTAGAGACTTCCTTTCTAATGATTGGCATGTGGCTCAATTAGGTGTGCATGGTCAACAGCCCCCAGTGTCCTGTGGTATACTGCAGGTGCAGGTGTAGACTAATGCAGATGAATGGGAAAAAGAATCCCGTAATGTTTGAATACTCCATTAGTAGTGTCGCGCTTGACACAGTCACATCGATTAAATATTTGAGCGTAACACTGCAGAGCGATATGAAGTGGGACAAGCATGTAATGGCAGTTGTGGGGAAGGCGGATAGTCGTCTTCGGTTCATTCGTAGAATTTTGGGAAGATGTGGTTCATCTGTAAAGCAGACCGCTTCTAAAACACTAATACGACCTATTCTTGAGTACTGCCCGAGCGTTTTGGATCCCTACCAGGTCGGATTGAGGGAGAACATAGAAGCAATTCAGAGGCGCGCTGCTAGATTTGTTACTGGTAGGTTCGATCATCACGCGAGTGTTACGGAAATGCTTCAGGAACTCGGGTGGGAGTCTCTAGAGGAAAGGAGGCGTTCTTTTCGTTAATCGCTACTGAGGAAATTTAGAGAACCAGCATTTGAGGCTGACTGCAGTACAATTTTACTGCCGCCAACTTACATTTCGCGGAAAGACCACAAAGATAAGATAAGAGAGATTAGGGCTCGTACAGAGGCATATATGCAGTCATTTTTCCCTCGTTCTGTTTGGGAGTGGAACAGGGAGAGAAGATGCTAGTTGTGGTATGAGGTACCCTCCGTCATGCACCGTATGGTGGATAGCGGAGTATGGATGTAGATGTAGATGCAGATGTAGATGTAGGTTGGCTCGCCTCCCACCGAGTCACACATGTTGATGATTCTGGTGTAACAATGTTGCAGTGCTGTCTGTCTTGCCTGCACTGATCTCTGTGGGTTCACATCACTCGTAGTGTTTTAAGTAACGTCCACGGTAATTTTTGGGTCCTCAGCGTCATTCTCCTTCTGCTAGTTGGATGACCAAGTGGCCCTATATATAGGGTGAAGCCCTCCACACCCACACCATGGCCAACACCAAAGGTCTACTACCATCTCTGCATAGGGGTAAGTGTTCACTAAGTGAGGTCTTTGCAGGATGTGGGTACTGTAGCGTTTGCATACATCCGGTTATGTTAAATCAGTAAGTGGCTCGAAACAGCATATCCAGACACTCCGGGATGATGATGGCATTGAAACAGAGGATGACATGCGTAAAGCTAAAATACTAAACACCTTGTTCCAAAGGTGTTTCACAGAGGAAGACCGCACTGCAGTTCCTTCTCTAAATCCTCGCACAAACGAAAAAATGGCTGACATCGAAATAAGTGTCCAAGGAACAGAAAAGCAACTGGAATCACTCAACAGAGGAAAGTCCACTGGACCTGACGGGATACCAATTCGATTCTACACAGAGTACGCGAAAGAACTTGCCCCCCCCCCCCTTCTAACAGCTGTGTACCGCAAGTCTCTAGAGGAACGGAAGGCTCCAAATGATTGGAAAAGAGCACAGGTAGTCCCAGTCTTCAAGAAGGGTCGTCAAGCGCAGTGCAAAATTATAGACCTATATCTCTGACGTCGATCTGTTGTAGAATTTTAGAACATGTTTTTTGCTCGAGTATCATGTCGTTTTTGGAAACCCAGAATCTACTATGTAGGAATCAACATGGATTCCGGAAACAGCGATCGTGTGAGACCCAACTCGCTTTATTTGTTCATGAGACCCAGAAAATATTAGATACAGGCTCCCAGGTAGATGCTATTTTCCTTGACTTCCGGAAGGCGTTCGATACAGTTCCGCACTGTCGCCTGATAAACAAAGTAAGAGCCTACGGAATATGAGACCAGCTGTGTGGCTGGATTCAAGAGTTTTTAGCAAACAGAACACAGCATGTTGTTATCAATGGAGAGACGTTTACAGACATTAAAGTAACCTTTGGCGTGCCACAGGGGAGTGTTATGGGACCATTGCTTTTCACAATATATATAAATGACCAAGTAGATAGTGTCGGAAGTTGCATGCGGCTTTTCGCGGATGATGCTGTAGTAAACAGAGAAGTTGCAGCATTAGAAAATTGTAGCGAAATGCAGGAAGATCTGCAGCGGATAGGCACTTGGTGCAGGGAGTGGCAACTGACCCTTAACATAGGCAAATGTAATGTATTGCGAATACATAGAAAGAACGATCCTTTATTGTATGATTATATGATAGCGGAACAAACACTGGTAGCAGTTACTTCTATAAAATATCTGGGAGTATGCGTGCGGAACGATTTGAAGTGGAATGATTATATAAAATTAATTGTTGGTAAGGCGGGTACCAGGTTGAGATTCATTGGGAGAGTCCTTAGAAAATGTAGCCCAGCAACAAAGGAGGTGGCTTACAAAACACTCGTTTGACCTATACTTGAGTATTGCTCATCAGTGTGGGATCCGTACCAGATTGGGTTGACGGAGGAGATAGAGAAGATCCAAAGAAGAGCGGCGCGTTTCGTCACAGGGTTATTTGGTAACCGTGATAGCGTTACGGAGATGTTTAGCAAACTCAAGTGGCAGACTCTGCAACAGAGGCGCTCTGCATCGCGGTGTAGCTTGCTCGCCAGGTTTCGAGAGGGTGCGTTTCTGGATGAGGTATCGAATATATTGCTTCCCCCTACTTATACCTCCCGAGGAGATCACGAATATAAAATCAGAGAGATTAGAGCGTGCATGGAGGCTTTCAGACAGTCGTTCTTCCCGCAAACCATACGCAACTGGAACAGGAAAGGGAGGTAATGACAGTGGCACGTAAAGTGCCCTCCGCCACACACCATTGGGTGGCTTGCGGAGTATAAATGTAGATGTAGATGTAGATTAACCACTAGTATGTGCTCATATGGAGATAGACTGAGTCAAAAATTGGATGAAGAGTAGCAGTTTGAAGGGTAGAGGAAAAAAAGTGCCAAGGCAAGAGCCAAGACAAAAAAAAACTCTGCGAAACTCATGTCGGGTAGTAAGAACAGTAGCAGGTTGCTTGTTATCTGCGACAGATCGTGCAAGGGTTAGGTAAGTTAGCAGCATCACCTAACAACACCCTAAGGCTGGAGTAATTCACCTTTAGGAATCCCCACTCAACACAACAAACCCTCCATGCAGTTAAACATATAACACATGGCTACAATATGAACAAAGCCACAGGGCCTATGTTCCTGGACATTGAAAAAGCTTTTGACCATCGTTGGCACAACAGCCCTATATGCAAACTAAGCAATGCTAGTTTCCCTGACAGGCTCGTAAGTCTCATACACTAATATCTCACCAACAGATGTTTTAACACTGACATGCAGGCCAAACAGTTGACACGAAATGGTTTTCAAGCTGGAGTACCCCAGAGATTCATGCTGGGGGCCATGATGTTCAAATACTACATTAATGGTCTCCTAGAAACACAAAACACGACATTAGCCACCTAAATGGAAGACACAGGCATCCTTGAGTAAGACTGGAAACCATCAAACATAAATTCACGATTACAGACAACACTCAGAACTGTCAAGATCTGGTTCAAATGGTGGCATATTTAATAAGCATTGACAAGTGAAAAGTGATTCTGTTCACACAGAGACCAAAATTACTGTGCAGCAAACATCAACACTGTAGAGACATAACGCTACATGTACGCCAATCATTTCTGCAAGAAAGTTAGATACCTCAGTGTCTGGCTGGACCAGAAATTTACATGGCGGCAGGGAGGGGGGAGGGGGGGGGAGCTCACAGAATATGTTGCCAACAGAGTGCACATAAAGCTCAAACAGGGAAAGTACATTACATAGGAAGGTATATACATGACGATGATCAGACCTCTGATGATGTATGCAGCTCCCATCTAGGGATATACAGTTCCCACATGCCTGGTTCATCTGCAGTTCATACATAACAAAGTGCCTTGTATCACAGCAATTCTCCACAATACACTCGCACTGCTGACCTTAACGATGAATACTGCCTTGAAACCCTCAAGGGAGTATTAAAAAAAACTCACCACATGACTATACAGGAACTTGGGACTCTCGAACAATCCTTTCATCTTTACTCTGGGAAACATTGATCACAAGTTTAGGTGGAAGCATAAGTGATCAAAGACACTGCTAGCTAGGGCCTAACCACCTACAGCAAGCTAAAGCACACTAACACGTGACAACATTGGCGAGCCTATGCACATCAGCACTACTGACTGGATATGAGGGCTGCTATCACAGGCGACCAACAGGCAACAGCAGGGAAGCCAATAAATTTGCACATTAACGCACAAACAAACAGCCTACACTACCCAGCACTTTGCATCCAGTATGTGACCTATCGGACGCTAACCAATAATGAACTCAACTGTTACAGGTATGCTGATGTTGGCCAAGAAGATAATGCCAGTACCCAGCTGTGGCCGCAGAGTGACAGCCCTTCACAAAGTCGAAGCATCTGCCTGTATGATACCTGTTCCCACCCCTGATTGTCATTTTTTGCATGTACACCGAGACGCCTGCACATGGAGGCCATACATACGGTTTGCCGTAAGTTAGGGCTTTGGCACCTGTTTGTGATTGTGGGCGGGCCACATTTCAGTCGTGGGACATCCCGGTGTTTTCCCTGGACTCTGGGGGCTGTCTCAGCCACCCCGCACATGTAGCCCCAGTGTATTTTTCTGACATTGATAGTGGAAGGGCAGATGGTCAAACTCGAAGTACACATGGAGTGTCAGTCAGCCTCATTAATCTGAATATGTATGACTTCTTGGGGTGCCCAGAGGTGCAGAGGCCACTCCATCATGTTGTGTCTGAAAGTAAAACAATGAATGTCCTTGCGATGGCAATTCTCCATCTCCGAGAGTTACAAGAACAAGGAATGGCAACTTACGCTGTTAGTGGTCAATTCACCATTGGTGCAGAATATCTTTGGGCTTGGTACTTTTTCAAGTTTTGCATTTAGTGTCTCAATTAATCCCTTTTCAAGTTTGGACTCCTTACTGAAGTCAAACAACACACTGTTTGAGAATACCTCGGATGGACAGAAAATTTTGAGGCACATGTTTGTCTAGCCATCAGTGATACATACTCTTTGTCGCCCCTGCCCCATTCCCTTTACCACACACAACAACATAAAGTCTGAGTTGCAAAGTTGGCAGGATCAGGATATCATTTCTTCTAATTTGCTAAGTCACCCCTTTGAGTGCGATTCAGGAACCCGATGGTGCCATGCTCCTTTGCAACAAGTTTAAACAGACTGTCAATGTGCAATGTGTAGTGGATTCGTATTCCATTCTGTGGCAGGTGGAGTCATTGTCAAAGTTGTCATGGTGGCCAGTATTTTTCCAGCACTGACTTGCGCAATGCTTACTGGATGCCATTTCTTGGACTTTCCTGGTCCTTGACACCCCCTTTGGGCTAAACCAGTTTAACTGCTTACCTTTTGGAATCTCATCTGCACCTGGAATTTACCAACAGTGTCTGGATCGGTGTCAATTACCCTGATGACATCTGTGTCTTGTGCCCTACTAGGAAGGAGAATTTACTAAACCCTCAATCTCTTTTCAAGTGCCTCCTGGAGAATAGTACTTGTTGCAGGCTGGAGAACTGCTGTTATCTCCCAGAGGATACATTTTTTGGGTCATGTGCTTAGTAAAGATGCTATTGTCCCCAATGATGAGCACATCTAGGCCACTGTCCACCTATCAGCACCCAGAACCTGAAGGAGCGCCAGTCTTTTTTTGGCAAGATTGCTTATTATGCTCAGTTCATTCTCCAGGACATACACATCTGCCAGCCTCTTAACCAGCTTCACTGGAATGGCGTTAAGTCTGTCTAGTCTGCGAAGTGCCAAGGGGCATTTCAGTCTCTCAAACAATGTTCATGCTCTGCTCCCTATCTGGTGTCCTTCATGCCATATAAACCTTTAACCCTGGTCTGTGCTGCATCCCAGCATGACATTGGTGCTGTCCTATCCCACTGGAATCTGGACGGTCCTGGAAGACGCTTTCCTCTGGGCAACATAATTATTCACATAGGGAAAAGGAACTGTTAGCTATTACTTTCGGGGTTAAAAAGCTTCATGTCTTCCTGTATGGGCCGATGTTCCTCCTCATCGCTGATCACAAACTATTGATTTCCAGGACATGACAGCCCACCAGTTATGGTGACGAGTCCCTCTTTCTCAGTAACTACGGTTATGACATTTGTTACTGCTCCACTGCCCAGAGTGCCAATACTGATGCACTATTGTGGCTAGTGGTGGGGTCTGATCCACAGTTTGATCAGCATGAGGCACTCATGTTTACATTGGATACTGCCTTTCAGTAAATCCTGTTGGATTTTCCATTGTCAGCACAGAAGGTTTCAACCATAACACTTGCTGACCCACCATTTCAGAGAAGCATTTCAGCAGTCCAGATGGATCGGTCAGAACATGCTTCTTTAGGTGTGGATCAAGTGTGGTGTACATTTTTTCTCCTCTGTGATGCATCCTCACTTGTGTCACACTGGGGTATGACTCAGATGAAGTCACTGGTGCGACATCACATTTACTGGCTGATGATTGATTGTGACAATGAATATCAGGTATAGGCTTTTGGTGTCTATGCATGGAACCAGGTTGCACCACCATGCCAGATCTCACCTTGGCCTTTCCCAAAAGGAAAAGGGGAGAAGATACAGGGCAACTTCGCAAGTCCATTTTTGGGCAACATGTGGTTGTTGGTGGCCAATATGCTGCTGAATTTCCTGCACATCACCAAGCTGTCCCTCAAGTCATCGACTACCATTGCTTGCTCATAGTCAGTTACTTTTGCCATTGAGAGATCCTTCCCTCGTGTCCAATAATGGTAGGGAATTTTTGTTGTGGGAGCCTGAAGATGGTATCCAGCATCTGACTACCACCCCATTTCAACTGGCTTCTAACTCAGAGGTGGAGTGTTTCATGCTTCCATTTAGGATCCCTAATGAAGAAGTCCAAGTCTGCCTGTTCCCACAACACTGTGTTGTCAAGTTTTCTGACTACCTACCAGACAACAGAACATTTGCATGGTCACCAGGCACGTGTCTCCTGGATTTGTTGCACCCTGAGTTGCATGCCATGGATCACTGTAGCTTACCACATTTCCTTCCAGAGCTGTTGTTAGGCCCCAGTCATTTGGCTGCCAACTGGGGTGACTGCCAGGTATTGTGGTCAGCCATAAAGGTCGGCAGTTATTTGTTGTGAATGTCAGTGGGAGCAGCTGACCCATCACGCAAATCAGTTGTGTACATGCCTGTTAGAGTGATGCCGCTGTGGCCTTCCAGTCAGCTAAGTTACAGGGTTGATCGTGACGTCGTTCCAAGAATGGGCTCCCACTTGCAATAGCATGCCCCACCATTGCCATCTACTCCGCGTCCTCCGCAATCCTTCTGTTGCCAGCTACCTTGGGCCCCAGTGAGGCTCGCTCTCCCACCTGGCAAAGTGGACCCCAACCTGCTCCCCTTCTAGTCCTCATCCCCTTTGTCAATGTAGCTGACCTCATCCCCACTGCCACTGGCGGACCAACCATTGTTGCAGCCACTGTGTCCTTCCACCTAAATAAATGGTGTGAAGATTATGTTCTTTAATATTGTATGCTCATTTACTGCTTTTAGCATCTCATTTCTTTATTTAATTCTCCCAGCATCAGCTGATGTAATTTCACTACGTACCAATACTCTTGTTTCACTTTTGTTGACATTGACCTAACAAACTCTTTCAAAACTCTCTGTATTCTGTACAATTGCTCTTCCAAACCAGCAGCACTAATGTTGCCTAATTCAGTGTTCAATCCACTTCTGGGTTCTCCAGTGCCCTCTAAGGTTCCATGCTGGAGGTCACAGCCTGAGCCTGGTCATTTGTGGCTCTACGCAGTTTTCTCAGGGGGGAGGGATTTAGTGTCCCCACCAGTGGACATCACGGTGGAGGTAGATGAACAGCGGAGTAGTTCTAAAACCTGCAATGGAAGGCACATGTGTCATGTCATATGGGCAGACCTGCTGATGGAAGTGTTTACTTCCAAGTAGCAGTAAACAGAGCAAGCCAGTGCTCATGCGGAGTTAACATGCTGCAGACCTCACCTTATACTTTGTGTCAAGTGTTGTCATGTACAGTCAGCCATCCATCCATACCAGCTGCCTGCTGAGCAGATTTCTGTACACGTTTTTAGGCAAGTTCGGAAGCTCTGCATCTCACAGATCAATTTACACAGCAGGTACATTTCTCTTCTACATTTCTCTTCCAGGTTCTATTCCCCTGTTACCAAGCCACTGTCGGCCCAATAAGTACTTGCACTGACAGTGTTAAGCAGCAGCATTTTCATTCCTCCTGCATATACTAAACAAATAATGAAAGTGCTGTCTGTTTCCAGAACCTTTTGTTCCATGCCTTCCTTCTCAGACACTGTAAGTTCTCTTACCCAGCATTCTTATTGACAAGTGGACTTGGGGTTATAAAAGTTAACGGTGCTGTCATCACTTATTTTTTGTATGGCTATTGGCAGTAACTGGATTCACACCACTTTACAAGAAAGGACTGTCTTTCCTTGCCTCATTCTTTCATAACTTAATAACTGAAGTACTATTTGATAACATTTTGAAACCTAACTAACTAGTCTGAATATTTTGTTATTTAAGATTGGAAGCTCATTTACTACTTTTAGCATCTCATTTCTTCATTTAATATACTCAGCATCACCTGATTTAATTCAACTACATTCCAATAATCTTGTTTTACTTTCATTGACATCCACCTCAAACTCTTTTCACAACACTATCTATTCTGCTCAACTGCTCTTCCAAGTCCTTTATCATTGCTGATTGAATTACAGTGTCACTGGCAAACTTCTACTTTTTATTACTTCTCCCTGAGGTTTAATTGCCTCCACAAATTTCTCCTTGGTTTCCTTTACTGCTTGCTCTAAGTACATATTGACTGACACAGGAGAAAGGTTACAACTTTGTCACACTCATTTCTCAGCAATTGCCTCAATTTCACAACCTTCAACTCTTACAACTGCAGCATGGTTTCTGCACAAATCGTAGATAAATTTTCACACCCTGTGTTTTACCCTTGCTAACTTCATAATTTCAAAGTGTGTATTCTAGTCAACACAGTCAAAAGCATTCTCAAAATCCAAAAATGCTATAAATGTAGGTTTGCCTCTCTTCAGCCTATACTCTAAAGTAAGTCATAGGATCAGCCTCATGAATTCCTACATTTCTCTGAAACTCAATGGCATTCTTCTGTAAATAATTTGTTTAAGTATTTTGCAACAATGACTTGTTGAATTTCAGCAGTAATACGTAAAAATATATTTTTAGTAATATTACAGAGAAAGATGTTAAACAAAATCACTACATTTCATATTCTAAAGTTGAATTTATTGTTGTACATAACCTTAGTACAAATTTATAAATTGTTTTCATTGCTGAAACATTACCGTATTTACTCGAATCTAAGCCGCACTCGAATCTAAGCCGCACCTGAAAAATGAGACTCGAAATAAAGGAAAAAATAATTTCCCGGATCTAAGCCGCAGCTGAAATTTGAGACTCTAAATTCAAGGGGAGAGAAAAGTTTTAGGCCGCACCTCCAAATCGAAACAAAGTTGGTCAATTGTAATATGAGACAGAATTCAGGTCGAATGAATGACGATACAGCTGCAGTAGTTTGGTTCGAGCCGTAAGCTTAGCAGTTAAGCTTTACCAGGTAGCCATTGCTATGCGTCAGGCGCTCCGTCCTTATTTATGCGCATACCCTTCGTTTTTCATGTGCTTCGTCTGGTTTGAATTGATTGCTTATTTTTCTTTGATCTGATAATTGCCGTTCTCTTTGTTATAGGTGTTTTCATCACTCTAATCTGAAAATGCATTACTGTACTGTGTCATGCATTGTTTGTTGCATTCCGATAATGAATGTTCACGACCTGTCGCCGCTCGCGGCATGGTTTGCTTTTGTGCGTGCTACCGCCGCTTACAATAAAAAAAAAGAGAGAGTAATTGTCTCAGTAGCGAAACAATGGCAAGAGACTGCTATTTGTTGTTATTTACACTGCTGCTTTCTTTGATAATGATCAACAAGAACCAAATAATAAACTGCGTATGATAGAAGATGTTCTGAACGAGAGTTTAGCGAAAATTTTTCTCCATTTGAAAATCTTTGCAGACGCCTCTTTAGTACATTATTTTCTGCACAGAAATTAGAGTCATCTTAGATTTAAAAATCTAGTCAATTGCCATGCTTCATTTCTGACTATATCACTATTAGGCATAAGAATAATACGAATATGAACACGACATATGTGTATACTTCCGCGTTTGTGTTGTCTCACTCTAGTTTCGTAGTTTATTAGGCAGACAGGATTTAAATGAGATAGCAGCAAACACGAAAGAATACATGGCAAAATGTTTATATTCGTATTATTCTTATGGTGAAGAGAATACTGCATGTGATTCAGAATTCACAAAAGTTCCCATTAGCAACCATCTCTTCTCACAGGTAGAAAAAAGCTCGTCTTCCACGTTTTTTTTTTAATTTATTTACTGACGCAGAGGTTTTGGCGCCAGTATTTATCTTTGTGCCTGTAAAGCATGCCTGTGTAGCGCTACATATATTCGACGGCAGAAGTTAGTTGTGGCGGCACCTACCAACATATTTCAGAACTTCCGCTTACTTTGCACTCGATTCTAAGCCGCAGGCAGTTTTTTGGATTACAAAAACCGGAAAAAAAAGTGCGGCTTACATTCGAGTAAATACGGTAGTCAGATTATTTGAATCTGAATTTAAACGTTATTGACTGGTGAGCGAACCCTTCACTTTTAGCAGTGGAAACATGCCAATGACTCTACCATGCCCACCCTAAAAGTATCAAAATGGAAATAGGTAACTGAGTCTTCTGTAGCCATCGTACGTAGCATGTTCCACCTGTGTCACTGCAGTGAGGTGGCAACACTGCAAGGCTGTACCTACACACATCAAAAATACCTGTCTTATCAATCAGTAGCCACAGACAATTATTTCATTCAGTTATGTAAATCTATCTGGATTATGTCTATCTCAGCTATTCTTTGCCCTCGGGTTCCCACTGAACTTCCATTGTTTTCATACATCACAATTCAGATTCTAAATATTAATATGTAGACAGAGAAAATCTTTTTGCCAAGAGGGATCAGAGAAAAACCATGGAGAACAACATTAAATTACTTTAGTTGGAATCAGGGGGCCCTTCTACAGTCAAAAGAGAAAAATGGATTGTTAATACCAGATGGGATTTTAAACATGGTAACTTAGAAATTGTAGTAACCAAGTCGAAGATTAGCAGGGAGATGTCATAACTGAGCCAATAAGGAGATGAAATTATGTGCAGGAAAAATAGGAAAGAAGTATGAAAAATATGTAAGAAAATAAATAAATGAAATGAAAGGAAAGGAATAAGGAAATGAAAGAATAAGAGAAACAACGCCAGAAAATTAACATTAATGCCATGTGTTTGATCAAATACAGACTACAATGTGTGTAATGCATACATCCACACAACAACAAAGAGTGAAAATTCAAAAACTGTGAAACAGTCATCACTGCTTTTTAAGTAGTTGTCCACCAGTCAACACAAAGTGAGCTGTAGTCTGTCCTTAAACTATTAGTTGAAACTTCTAACTTTGTCACAGCTCTGTCCTAATGCAGACATACACTAGTGAAATTTTGACAGCAATGTGAATGAGAGCAAAAGGATGCTGAGCTGCTACAAAGAAGATGACAAACCACAATCCTGGGACCTCCAAGCATGCGTTACTGAATGGGGTTTCAGAAGAATGAATAACTACAACTACTTAAAAAATAATTTCCACTTGAAACAGTAAACACTTCAGGAACCAAGGAGTTACTTTTTGGAGTGATGACATGTCAAGTATATTTGGAAGCAAAAATATTACTTCTAATTAAATACAACAAAGTTTGTCACATATTTTTATCACTTTCTAATAATTTTATTTGTCATTTTATAACAAGGCAATAAAAGAAATACCTACAATTCTGACTACACTGTAATGAGCAATTTTAAGTGGATAAAGTTAACTCAGAAAATCAGCTTCTCATTTCTTACAAAACACTTACCCGAAGGAAACAAAATTTAATCCAAACAGTCTATCATGAATGCTGGCATGCAAATTATAATAGTATTATCAGATTAAAATGGCATGCACTGAAAATCTTCAATAATTAATTATCAAAATTGTCAGAAAGTTAGCATGCAAGTTACAATATCATAGTATGCTGAAGAGAAAGCATTTTTAAAATATACAAAAATGAAAAGAGTGAATAAATGTCATGCAAGTGAGTGACGAATAACACACACAATACATAAGACCATATTGTTGTTTTCACAGATATGTATGTTACAGTTACAAATGTGGCATTATGTCTTCCTATAAAACTTTTTAATGTGTGTTACATTAGAGCTCCAAGGCAGAAGATGGTTCTCTACAAAAAGTCACGGTTGATCTATTTTTGCCATCCACCATACTACTCTTTTCTGAGCTTATATCCAAACTAGAATGATTCTGATTTTAATTTTAATTCTAATTTTACTTCCAAAATAAAAAGCTCATCTCAACATCATGTCTCCCCACAAAACAATCAATATGACTCTGGAAAGAATTTATTGCAAAAAGAATTCAGACCATCATAATTCAGACTGTGGAAAAAAAATCATCTTCCATTAGTTTCAGCTTTGCAGTCATAGGAGATAGAAGTAATCCACTAAACTGTAGACCCATATCACTGACACCGATTTGTAGCAGAAATTTGGAACATGTACTATAGAAAATTATCTACCCACATAACCATCACAGAATCAGAAAACATAGTTCTTGTCAAACAACTTGCTCTTTCCAGAATGACATTTTCACTCTGCAGTGGAGTGTGCACTGATGTGAAACTTCCCAGTAGATTAAAATTGCGTGCCAGACCTAAAACTCGAGCTCTGGGCCTTTGCCTTTCGCAGGCAAGTGCTCCACCAACTGAGCTACCCCAGCACGACTCACAACCTGTCCTCACAGCTTTAATTCCGCCAATACCTCATCTCCTAACTTCACAGAAGCTCTCCCGCATATGTTGCAGAACTAGCACTCCTGGAAGAAAGGATACTGTGGAGACAACACTTAGCCACAGCCTGGGGGATGTTTCCAGAATGACATTTTCACTCTGTAGCGGAGTGTGCACTGATATGAAACTTACTGGTAGATTAAAACTGTGTGCTGGACTGAGACTCAAACTCAGTAGAGCACTTGCTCGTGAAAGGCAAAGGTCCGAAGTTCGAGTCTCGGTCTGGCACACAGTTTCAATCTGCCAGGAAGTTTCAACTTAATCTAAATTTACATGAGGCAATCATGCTACCAATGGGCAGTCTCAAGTTTGGTGTAAACTTCTATAGTTCGAGAAATCTTTTGGCACTATTCCTCATAAGCAGCTTCTAATCAAATTGTCTAGCAACGGAGTACCAAATCAGTTATTTGACAATTTGCAATTTCCTGTCAGCGGTTCTGGTGTTCCACGAGGAAATTTCACAAGTCCTCTGCTGTTCTTAATCTACAATAACAATTTAGGAGACAATCTGAACAACTCTCTTAGCTTGATAGCAGATGATGCTCTTATTTACCATCTAGTAAGTCATCAGAAGATCAAAATGAGTTGCACAATAATTTGGGCAAGTTACTTGTACTATGCAAAAAGTGGCAATTGACCATAACCTATAACAAGTATGAACCCCTCAAAAAAAGTTAAATTTCAGTTACATGGTAAATCACAAAAATTTTAAGGCTGTTTATTCAACTGAATACCTAGGGCTTACAATCATGATACACTTAATTGGAACCATCACACAGAAAATGTTGGGGGAAGGCAAATCAATGATAACATTTTATTTGCAAATTACTTAGGCGATGTAGCAACACGTATAGCAAAGAGACTGTCTATACTACACTTGTCTGTCTTCTGGAGTACTGCTGCATGGTATGGGATCTTTATCAGACAGGACTGACAGAAGACCTTGAAAATATTCAAAGAAAGGCGGCTTGTGGGGATAATATGTCATAGGCATGATAAGCATGTTGCGGTGGCAAACATTACAACGAAAGACATATTTTGTTGCAGTGAGGTATTTTCACTTAAGCATGCAGTAGTTGTGTGCAGACCGACATTCTATACAGATGAATTTTTTTCTTTCCTTTTAATTCCATTGGACGTACGAATCACATGACTCGTGTATCTTCCTACAATCAGCAGTCCTACGTTACTCCATTTTATTTAGACCGGAACAGTGGTGGTAGAATGGTCAACAATTGCGAACTCACGGTCCCATGTGAACAATGGTGTTCTGTGTAATTTGTGGTGTTGGTTTCAGGAGTAACAGCAAAAGGTAACCTATTATTTCCATATTATTATCAATTCTCAGGAGCTTTTTATTATTGCAGTGTTATCTTCTATTAGTTATGCTGTTTAGTTAGGTTCAGGTTAGTTAGTTATTTTATTTATATTTTTTCTTTGCAGAATGGATGCATATGAAAGGGCGTCTGAAAGAATCTGAAAGTTACTTGCTGAGGCTTTGGCAGGGAGTGATCATGAAAGTGACTTTGATGACGAATGTGAAGAAAGTGTAGATGAGGTAGGAGAGTGACCTGAAAATTCTGATACAGAACAAGAGGTGTCTGATTGTGAAGATGCTGTAGACAATATCACAAACGGTCCAATATCAGGTTATGAAATGTAATAAATAGGTACCTCCAAAAACTGTCAGAACCAGGTCTGAAAATATAATAACCCATCTTCATGGCATAAAGCCCACTCTACAACATCTGAAAAGGTCAAATGAAATTTGGAAGCACTTTTTTACTGATGGTATTGTCAGCACAATAGCAGAAAACATGACCCTGTTTATTGAGTCCCAGAGGTGTCAATTTTCCACAGACATGGACTGCAATGCTATGAGTGCAAGTGAAATTCAAGCTCTAATACTTTTACTGTATTTGGCTGGAATGATAAAGGCTAACCATCTAAGGGCAGATGATCTATGGAAGACTGATGGTACAGGGGTGGAAATTTTCGGGCTCACCATGTCACTGCCTAGATTTTGCATCCTCCTCAGATATCTGCGATTTGACAAAAAGTTGACAAGAGAAGAGAGACTGAAATATGATAAGTAACCTCAAATAAATATTTTTGACATTTTTGCCCAGAACTGCAAACCAGTGTACACTCCCTTCGAATACCTCACAATCAACAAGAAGTTAGAGGTATTTTGAGGCAGCTGTCAGATTAGACAGTACATACACAGAAAGCTGAACAAATAAAGAATAAAAATATTTGCTCTTTGTGACGCCATGATGTACTCAGGGTGTATACTAGGACAAGGAGCACTGCAAAGTATAAATTCAAATTCCACCAAACACAGCACATTAGTTTCTGAAGCATAGAAACCAAGATTGCGATGTGCCATTGTAGGCCAATCATAGCTCATGTTAGGCGAGCCGATGACAGCAGTTATTCAGAGCTTAGACCACATGATGTAGTCAGTCAACAGCAACATCACTGGCAAGTAGTGTGAACACAAATAGGAAAAGTTTACACTTTAAATTACTATAAATAGTGCACATGTAGTTCACATATAATATTGGTCATTTTCTGTGTGTGTTACACTTTAAGATACATATCACACAAATGTGCCAGGAAAATTTGAAAAAATGAATAAATGTCTGGTCTTCTGGGCTCGAAATTCTTCTAAGCAGCTGGTTCTCAAAGTGTTAAGTTTTAAATGAGAGTCGAATGCTCTGTGACTTAAGAAATTCATCCAGCATTCTCACAGGTAACATAATTGTTGTGACTCGCCGATCTTTTAAAGTGCCGCCGCGCATCCTCTACATGCGGCGCTGTCTGCCAGCCATGCAGCAGCAGCGCCACCTAAGCGGCCAGCCAGCCAGCAGCCGCTAGACTCGGACTCAGTTATGATTTGACTGTTAAAGTGTACACACGTCTTACTCTGTTTACTTGATCTGTGACTTTCATGTATCGTATCTTCCTCGAAATATATTTGTTCAACTTGAAGTTATAACAATTGGCGACGAGGATGGGGTTTTTCTTTTCCATTGCTGGCCCACATGTTTCCATGGCTACTTTAGAGCAACTATTGCAAGGTTTCATAGAACAGCAAACGCTTCTCACAAATGCGATTCATGATTTCGTCGTGGCATCAAATGCGGGGCATCTCTCATTGTTGTCTCTACCTCCTTTTCCTCCTTACGACGTGACGGCGGAAGACTGGTCTGATTACGAAAAACATCTTCGACAGCACTTCTTGGCATTTCATGTCGCGGACAAACAAACATGTAAGTCTCTGTTCCTTTCATGGATTTCACTTCAAATGTATCAGGTGTTGTCACAATTGGCTCCTCTGAAAGATCCTGCGTCTTTGTCCTTCGCTGAAATGTGCTCACTTCTGTCTGTCTATTTTCAAAAGCAATCGCATGTGGTAGCCTCTCGTGTTGCCTTTTATCATTGTCAAAAACAACCGAATCAATCCTATCGCACTTGGGCTGCTGAACTTCACGGCCTCAGTAGAAAGTGTCAATTTGTTACCGAAGTTCACAAAGAATCCTATGCTGATTCCATGGTACGGGATGCAATTACCCGATCGGTGCCCAACAAAGAAGTTAGGCAACATGCCCTTCAGTTGGCAAATCCGATTCTAGATGAATTCCTATCCATCGCTCAGTCTTTTGAAATTTCTCGCGCCGCTGGAGCGCAAATAGAGGCATGTGGCGACGTCGGGGAAATACAAACTCTGTGCGATGTTGACGAAGCGTGTGGCATGTCCCCGCCGGCCGATGTGGCTGCAGTACGCTCCCAAGCGCAGCCAAGGCCTAACTGTAAACAAACCTCTAAGAAACTGCAGCAAAACCCACGGCAACTTCCTTCATGTCTGCGGTGTTTTACGAAACATTCATGAGAAGATCATCCACAACGTTGGGCCGCGTGTCACAAATGCAAAAAAAAGGGGTCATGTGTCATCCATTTGCAAATCCGACCACATACATGATGTTCATGAACATGACGCAGATTCTGATTCTGTGTTGTCTGTCAGTTGTACTTCTTCCCTTTCAGGGAAGTTATTCCTCACTGTCCAAATACTTGGTCAAGATGTTCGCATGCAGGTGGATACTGGTTCTGCTGCCACTATCATCAATTCTCAGACGTATCTTCAGTTGGGTTCTCCAATCCTGTCAACTGTCACTCAGCAATTACGGACTTACAATAAACAGAAGATTTCTCTCTTGGGACAATTTCATGCCTTTTTTCTCCTGGGTTAGGCCATGCAAATGACTTTGAAGCTCATATCACGCTCAAACCCACTGCTCGGCCTTAGTTTTTTCAGGTTCGGCCCATTCCTGTGGCCCTTCGTGATCAGGTCAAATGGGAGCTGGATCGTCTCACTGCTTCAGGGGTCTTGCTTCCTGTCACTTCCAGTGAGTGGTCCTCTCCTGTCGTTGTCGTAGCTAAGCCAAATGGTGATATTCGTCTCTGTGGCGATTTCAAAGCCACTGTAAATGCTCAATGCCTTATCGACACTTACTCTATGCCTCGACCTGAAGAATTGTTCACTTAACTTGCTGGAAGCCAGTATTTTTCTAAACTTGACCTGTCAGAAGCTTATCATCAACTTCCTCTCGATGCTGCTTCCCGGCAGTTTCTGGTCCTTAACACGCCTTTTGGCCTCTATCAATACCAACGATTGCCATTCAGTGTTGCCAGCACCCCTGCTGTCTTTCAGCGATTCTTGGAACAATTATTGCTCACTGTCCCTGGGTGTATAAATTACCAGAACGACATTGTTGTCACTGGCTCCACCACTGGCGAACATCTTCAAAATCTCCGCACACTTTTTCATGTCTTACAGACTGCCGCTTTCAAGTGTAATCTTCAGAAATCAAAATTGTTTCAGGCATCTATCACATACTTTGGGTTTCAACTCTCTCGGGATGGTATTCGTCCGCTTCAGCAAACTGTCGCTACGATCGATGCCCTTCCTCGCCCTATATCTGTTAAGGAACTGCAGGCCTTCTTGGGGAAAATAGCATACTATCACAAGTTTTTACAGTCTGCTGCTTCGGTGGCTCAGACGTTGCATCGACAGTTGCATAAAAACGTGCCTTTTCACTGGTCCGCGTCATGAGATGCGGCTTTCCAGAAATTGAAGACTATGCTGAAACAGGCCCTGTGCCTGGCTACTTATCGGCCTGGCCAACATCTTGTTCTTGCCATGGACGCCTCTCAATATGGGGTCGGTGCAGTGCTTGCGCACCGTTTTTCTGACAGTTCTGAACCAACCCATTGCTTATGCCTCCAAAACGTTCACGGATGCCCAGCAAAAGTATTCTCAAATTCAAAAAGAAGCTTTGGCCATTATTTATGCTCTTCATAAGTTTGGTGTTTTTCTCTACAGATCCAAATTTCATCTTGTTACGGATCACAAACCACTTGTTTGCTTGTTTCATCCATCAACATCACTTCCTGACAAGGCTGCACACCGCCTCCAGCATTGGGCTCTTTACTTGACTCGTTTCAATTATGAGATTCATTTCCGGCCGACGGCTCAACATGCGAATGCTGATGCACTGTCTCACCTTCCCATGGGTCCTCATCTGGCATTCGATAGGGACGACCTTTTGTGTTTCCACCTAGATGTTGCCGAGCAGCGGGTTGTGGACAGGTTCCCCATCACCAGGGACCAGCTGGCGGCTGCTACGGGTTCTGACCCTACCCTCTCCCGGGTTTTACACTGTATTCTGACGTGTTGGCCAGATCGTCCATCCACTAAGACTTCTGATCCATTGCGGAATTACTACGCTTTGCATTACCTCCTCACGGCTAGGGATGGTGTTATCCTCCTTTCCACCAAAAATGCTTCGCTGCGTGTTGTGGTACCTGGGTCTTTGCGTGCTACAGTCTTGCGCCTCCTTCACCAAGGGCACTGGGGTCTCTCTCGCACAAAATCTCTGGCACGCCGTCATGGTTACTGGCCCAGCATCGACTCTGAAATCGCACACATGGTCGCGGCCTGCGGCCCTTGTGCGTCACAGGCCGCCACCCCGAAGTCATCTTTGTCACCGTGGCCTTTGCCTGAGAAGCCCTGGGAGCGTATTCATGCTGACTTCGCGTGACCTTTTTTTAGGTACTTATTGGCTTCTCGTATTGACGCCTACTCTAACTTTCCTTTCATTGTCCGTTGCATGTTGCCTATCACCGCGGCAACCACCAATGCTCTAGCTTGCATTTTCTCTTTGGAAGGCCTTCTCTCTACTCTTGTTACTGATAATGGTCCGCAATTTGCCTCTTCCGATTTTGTGGATTTCTGTGTCCATCACGGTGTCATGCATGTCACGGCCTCTCTGTTCCATCCACAGTCAAACGGTGAGGCTGAATGACTCGCCTGCACATTTAAGGCTCAGATGAGGAAACTCCTGGCTTCTTCTGCTGCTGCTGATGTGCTTCTCCAATTTCTGGCTTCTTACTGTTTCACCCCCATGGGCGACCACAGCCCAGCTGAGCTCTTACATGGCCAACAGCCCCGCACGCTACTTCATCTTCTGCGGCCTTCCACCTCACGGCCGCGGGTGCCTTCGCTTGGCCAATTCACCACCGACAACCTTGTATGGGTACGCGGATATGGCAGGCGGCCAAATGGAGTCCTAGCCACATCTTACGACACCGTAGCCAACACCTGTATGAAATCCAGGTGGACACGGGTGTTGCAGTGCGTCATTCAGACCAGCTTCGGCCTCGTGTGCTAGCAACACCTGTTCCGGATGCCACTACACCACCTTCAGCTCTACCTGACGCTCGGGATACTGGAATCTCTCATTACTCACAATGCAGTCCTCTCACCATCATATCAGTGCCAGCACAAGAACTGACGCCACCAGGAGACGTGCCCATGCAGGAACCAGATGACCATCATCTGTCGGAGCAACTCTACTTGCCTAATTCTCCTACGGACGCGGACACATCGCCCATGTCTCCTGTTATAAGAACCGGACTTGGCACAATGGGCAGATTGGTGCACGGGGCCCCAGCAGATACGACCCCCAGGTCTCCTGTCATCTCGATCTGTTATCATTGGGGACACTTCCATCCATACGAGAAGCCTCCTCTTCGAGACTTTACAGCCAGTCAAACAACACCTATGGATGTTGGCAATCTACAGGCCACCTCCATCAAGACCTGTGCAAAAACTTCAAAGGGAGGAAAAGTGTTGTGACTTGCCGATCTTTCAAAGTGCCGCCATGCAGTTACACGAGTCCTCTACATGCGGCGCTGTCTGCCAGCCATGCAGCAGCAGCGCCACCTAAGCGGCCAGCCAGCCAGCGGCCGCTAGACTCGGACTCAGTTATGATTCGACTGTTAAAGTGTACACACGTCTTACTCTGTTTACTTGACCTGTGACTTTCATGTATTGCGTCTTCCTTGAAATATATTTGTTCAACTTGAAGTTATAAAAATAATTCATCTTGCATAAAAGGAAATTTACTTTGAAACTAATGCTTCTCAAACCATCATTCGTAATACTTTACTGCGACCTGTTAGAAACACACTTGTTTCAGTAGCTGCCATCAAACATCAGAAAACAAGTGTTACTACGTGGGCACAGCTACAATGACCTAGGAAGCTGGTATGTTTGTACGAACTTACATTACATCATAAAAGAAACAGGACACCAGAGCCTACTCCAAGAGCATCAGAATTTGGTAAAACATACTAAAATGCAAAATTTTGTACATGGTTGCACGTTCCGAGACCGTGAATATTTACAATTAAAAGAAAACAGCCCTCAGTCACTAATCAGTGCCTGAGGGCTGTTTTCTTTTAATTGATACTAAAATGCATAATTCGGCTTAAGGTGAACATTCTTATGTCCAGATTCACAATGAAGTAGGCCCCAACCTGATATTAAGCTTCTCAGTGTGGTTTTTGGGATGTAAATTTTCTTGGAGTACCACTATTGTATTATCTCATGTTATGTTCTTTATTACAAAATAATGCCACATGTGCCAGAAGATGAAAACATGGATGTGAAATTCAGCGAACAGCTGAAACTAGTTAACATTAGACTGAAACACTTCATTTCAAATAAATTGACTGCCTCTGCAGAAAAGATTAATAAAAGCCAAATGTCTTTAGCAAACCAAAAAAAATGACTTCATTGTTCTGCAAGGCACGTAATGCTTCACAGCCAAAAACAAGTAAATAAAATAAAATCAGAAAACAAACTAATAAGAATTTTACCTTCCATAATTATGTGAATGTATTTTAATTTACTTGATATCTCCCAGCCACAGAAATTAGTTTTGTTTTCATTTGACGTGAGAGCTTGAAACGATGAGAAAACAGCAAAATCACTAACAGCCATACTTCAAGTAGCCAGAAGCAGGAGAAGGTACTGCTCATACATGACTCAACTACGCATGCGCATGAGCCCACTGGAAAATGTTCAAACGAACCTAATGCAAACAATTGTGACATCACACTCATCGTAAGCAGTTTGTTGTTATGAAACATTGCACAGTCTTCATCCTAAAGCCTTTGACACATTTTGCTGTTGACAAACGTTAGAGTATCAGTTCTTATCAGCCAAAATTACAAAAAGTTAACTGAAAACTAGAACACTGTAAAATTCCCAGAATTCTAAAAAATTCCAGGCTTTTTCCCAGTTTTCCCCTGGATGAAAAAATTCCCCATGTTTTTTCCAGTTGTCCCGGGGTATATACACTGTGTGTATTATATTATTGATACGGAAGTGCATGTTGGAACACAACCAGAAGGGCTACACTATGTAAGTAATACTCTAGCAGCTGTAGTTCAAAGACTTTGTACCTCCATCAGAGGAACTGGCAGGAATATCACAGTGAATAACTGGTTTACCTGTCGTCAGTTGGCTGAAACACTGAAAAACGATTTTTGGCTAACTTTATTACGAACCATACAAAAAAACAAAAAGGAATTGCCACTGAAATTCATGAAGCCCAGTAAGCATGAAGTGGGTTCAAATACATTTTCCTTCAGAAAAATCTTGCACTCCTGTATCATATATTCCTAAGAAAGGCAAAAACGTTGTACTGGTATCCAGTCTTCACCATGATGACAGTATTGACAAAGAGACAGGCAAAGCAGAAATAATAGTCGCGTATAATAAGATGAAAGACGGCACAAACACATGTAACAAGTTGTGTGGTGTGTACAACTGCACAAGACACAGATGCCAATGACCTATGGTCATATTTTATTCGTTACTCAATGTTGGCGGCATCAATCCTTTAGTGATTCATGCTGCTAACAACCAAGCCAGCTGGACTCCACAAAGGAATTTTCTGCACCATTTGTCTCATGAGCTTGTTACAGAACACATGCAAGTCCCGGCTGCCTTGAGTAACATATTGTCTAATATTCCTATGGATTTGTGAAATTTTCCAAATTGAAGTGAAAGCAAGGCCTGTCAACACAATCCTAACAAACAGTGAGGGCATTGTGCATACTGTGATAGCGGAAAGAACGGACCTACCGGGTGGAGCTGCTGCAAATGTAGTAAATATCTGTGTTTGGAACATGCAAGTGTTATTTGTTCAGAATGTTTAAAAACCGAAAACTGTGACTGAAATGTGTAAACTGAAAAATTGTTGTAACCAATGTGTGCCTTTCATCCTGTTTACAATATTATTATACATATTTTTCATATGCACAAATAAATAATGTAACACATTTGGAGACAGAATTTCAGTGGAACAGTGAAACTTATCATTTCAGTGGAACTGGACAGAAATTATAGCATTATAAAAGGTATGTACTTAGCACATTAAAATCAAATGCAGTAAACTGCAGATTCTCAATTACTTTGTTGATTTTTACTTATATATCTGTATTTATCGCCATGCGGATTGACATTCCGCAGCAACTATTAACGGTACTAAACATGGCACAACTACTGCAGGGTTAATATCAATCATCAGCTTTCTCCACCGAATGCCAAAATATCATGACCACTCCCACATACACAAGGACAAATGAGCATTGAAACAGAACAACAGAAATCTGAGCTTGCACAGATAGACTTAGGTGTTCATTTTTCCCATGTGCTATTTGAGAGGGGAATGGTGATAGCACTGGCAGAAATTACTTAACAGTCATAGTTCCAGCTCCATAGTCTTAAATATTCATTAGAAAATATCTGGTGTTAACAAGTTTGTTTGCGTGACCATCTTGTGCAGCAAGCACAGAAATATTTGTTTTGTAATTAAAAACTGCCTTTTCTTGCTGCAATGTATTTTGCTTCTCCCAGACAATTTTGCCTTCCACTTTAAGGTACCTTCAGTGGGATAGTTACTCACATTTTAGGTTGGCATCTGCATTTTCTCTCATCTGTTCACATGGAAGTCACACTATAACTTCACTAACGAAACATAAGCACGTTTTTCAAGTTTCCAACTTTTTCTTCAAAATTTTCATATTGTTTGCATAAATGTCTCATCTTGTTTGGTTTGTTTGTGTCCATGAACTCACAGTAGTTACATCTTTAAATCACAGTTTTCAATCAAATACATACAACTAGTGACAAAAGACTAATAGTGCTCCAAAACAATATGAAAATTTTGAAGAAAAAGTTGAAAACATGAAAAACATTCTTATGTTTCATAAGTGAAGTTACTGTGTGACTTCCGTGTGACCAGATGAGAGGAAAAACAGATGCCAACCAAACACATCAAAAACCACCCCACTGAAAATGCCTTAAAGTAAAAGGCAAAATGCATCTGGTAGAAATAAAACACACTGCAGCAAGAAAAGGTGGTTTTTATTTACAAAATAAACATATCTGGTATTATTGACACAGCACTTATTTCTTGCACCATTCCTATATACAAAGGAATCACACAATTCTGACCACCTTACTAACTGGTACATTCCTCTAATAACCATAATACATACACAATAAATGGTTTTGCAACTAAGTAGAAAAAATTTTGTCCATGCTGAATGTTTGAGAATGAAGGAACTATGAAATAACTTAAGCAATTTGTTCGCATTTGATAAATGGCAAATCAGCTACAAGGTAAGGATTCAGAGGTCTGGAGCCTCCAGCTGGAAAATGGAGATACTTGTATGATTTTCTGAAAGTTGGCTAGTTAAGGTGTATCACGACTGGTGTCACTGTAGAGAAATAATGAGCCATCAGCACAGTTTTTCAAAAGAGTGGTAGATACAGACAAGAGACAAATACAGTAATCACATTGGTGTGTGTCAATGGAAGCAACACATTTACATGAATGTTTCACATGCATATTCATAGAGGAACAAACATTGAGCTGAGCACGTACATATAATTTCCTCCCAAGCCCCATCACCATCTTTCAAGACAACTGAGCAAAACACCATACACATTGTAAGGTAGGAATAATCTATACAAGAAAGTGTAGTTCTTCACTGTCTTTGCTGGTTCCCAGACTAATAAGATCTCATCTCTGTTCATGGAATCACAGTTTCATCCCTCCACACTGACATAGACAATGAAATTGCACACAGTGTGGTTGGTCATCCCAGATCTTAATACACTGCCATGTCATATCAAAGCTATATGAAATTGTACAGAACCACCCGCACTATATTACATGATTTAGTTATTTCACAGAGTATTCCGTCATACATTTTTTTCATACCCATTTCTGAATATCCACAGTATGTGTAAAAACTTATGTACCCCCCCCCCCCCCCATCTTCCTCCTGTGATGCTGAACAATGAAGCTTCTCAGGAAAAAATAATTAAATTCAAAATATATGTAGTAACTCTAGGAAGAAAAGCAGCAACCCCAATAACCTTCAGCCAAACAACCCACTAATGGTAACAGTTAGTCAATATGATATACTGTTCACCTAAAACTGAATTAAAGTAATGAAGTTCAACTTTAACAAAAGTGGATTTTTGGCAAAGTATACCACACAAAATGAATAAGATGAAGTGCTGAGCATTCTGAGGAATTATATATATACTGTGAACCAAAAACATGCAAAAGTTAGTAAGGCTGAACTACGTAAGATATGTTACATTTTTGGTGAAAAGAAAACTTTCTCCTTTCAGTTATAAAAAGGATAGAATAAAATACACTACCACTGTCACTGTTTTATACTTTGTGCACTACTATAGAAAAAGCCTTTTCTTGGAGAAACAACTGTCATTGGGCAGTAAATTGAAAGACAATGAAGTATATTTTTTGACATCAAGAGTACAATAAAAATGACACACTTGGCTGGAATAAGGTGTGAGAGATGTTGGACTAAAATACAGGATATACAGAGTGATTCATAGAATGTCAAGTGGTACAACAGGAAGAACATTACTACTGTATCTCAGGTAATTGCTGGTGTCATAAGACATGAATATCAACTGCTGATTGGAAAGGAATAAATTATTGTGGCAGTAATACTGAAACTGATCCCAACACTTAGTTTACGATTCCTATGTAACTAGTGGCTAATGTATAGAAGATAATGCAGAACATGAAGTTATCACAGTGCTTACAGAGAGAAATACTCCTGCCAGAAGATTTTTGTATGTGTGCTCAATTATTGTTAAATACCTATTATCGCAACATCTTTTATTTGTAGGGGCATCAGATAAATGACAGAAACTTTGAGTAATGCAGTAACTACATTTCATCACTGTTGTCATCATGTTTGTCATTGTCAATGTCAAGCTACTTTGCCTCATTCAATCTATTACCTATTGATGTAATGGTTAAAAGATCTGAAGTTGGGGTTCATTTTTTAATTTGTACATACAAGCTGCATTTTGCAAAATATGTTTGCATTTTATTTGAAAACTCGAGGAAATATTAAACTTTCAGAGAAAGAAATTTATGGTAATGTAAAATGAGCAATTTATTTCAGAACTCTTACATCAATATTGCAAAAATAACAAAAGACTTTCTTGCTTAACCAGTTTGAGTGAAAAATTAAAAAGTCCGAGTTAAAAGAGGTGATACTTTGAAGAACCACAAAACTTTCTAATATCCCTTTTGAATCTCTTTATCAGTCAGTTCCACTACTGGTACATTATTGCCCATAAATTGATAAGAATCATCTGCGTACAATGTGTTAGTGAATCATGGGTAGAAACTTTGAATGTCTTATCTATGAATATCATCTAACATTAACTTATCATTGCTGTGATATCACCTGCAAGTATGCGCAGAGGATGTACTGAGATGATGGCTGTAAGTTAACTGAACATGAAAATTTAGATACCAAATTTTGGATTGAGACTTACTTTAAAAGTTTGTAATCAGGGTTTACATTCACTATGATCTATGTTATCTTCATTATTTTTTCAGAAGATAACATACATCACAATTTGTTTACTTACTGTGGCCTAGTCCTGCTAATGTGATTAAAACAAACATGAAAAGTTAGTAACTGGCATAATTAAAAGTAAATTACTATGGAAAATCCAAGAAGTTATTTAATCAGAATAATAAGCATTATTTACGTCATCCACATCAACATAACATATCCAGCAACAACAAATATACTTGCTGTTTTTATATTACATATAGTTAGCCAAACTGTGCAGTTCAAAAATAAATAAACAGCTTATCAGAAAGAAGATAAAATAAACAGATGGGTGGCCCATGGATTCCTAGCAATGTTAATATTTCTACAAAGTATTGTTTATGGCAGGCTATTAATTTTCCCATATAATTCATAAGTGTCTATTTTTTATCCTTATTCAGAATGGTGAAAAACCTTTACTAAGATATGTCTATTTCAATGATATTATCTGCTTAAATGACACCATATGCATATATTGCAATAATCAGTGTATTTACAGATAATGGGAGATCATTGTCATTCTGTAATAGTTACACTTCAATTGATTTAAAAATATAAATACATGCATTGGTTACATATCAATTAAAAAATTAAGTAATTTGCATATTTTTATTAAAAGTAAATAAATAACAATAATATTGACAGCTTCAGGCTGGCACACACACCTAATTACTGCCAGAAGACAAGATAATGTGCCCTACTGTCAGTAATGGGTCTGGTTCTCAGAAAACAAGACATTTTACACAAGCTGGCAAGCACAACATACATAATTTACATACCCACTTCAGGATCATTGTTTGAATGCCATACTAATACTGATAATACATTAATAAATCTTAAGATATACAACATGATGGCTGCAATATTTATTTCCAGCATAAACAGTGTGGTCCTTACTGGTCTGAATGATTTTTTAGTTTAGATTCTATTAATTCCTCAGAACTGTAACTGTGATCAAAACTATTTCTTCCCCATATCAAATTTCACTAGCATTTCCATCAAAAAAGGTGTAAAATAGTTTGCAATTACTCTCTATGTGGACCATTTGAATGCCACACAATTTTTGAACTTCATACCAGCCTAAAAGAAGTACAGAAGCTGATTTATACTCACAACATATCGTCCTTGGCAAGTATTACATACATATCACAGCTGCAAAGTGTTATCCTACAGATTCCTTGTCTACCTTCTTCATTAACTTATCAACAACAACTTTAGTTTACACACAGTCAAGATCAGCTTCAATTCGTCCATATTATTAGACAATAACTTTCGTTACAAAAGATTTTACAATAGTCTCTTCTCAGCATATTTAAATACAATGATCCTGAAGCAACAATGAGCTTATTAAAAACAACTATACACTTAAAATTTTATTTCTCTCAGCAAGAATAAGACCATCTGCTATTGACTCCACACAGTAATTCTTGGCAGATGAACTGTAAAATAACTACAAGTCTCAACAAAATTTTCAACATTTACACATAAATAACATCAGTAACTAGAAAGCTACAAGAAAAGCTACAAAAAGCTTATACAAAGCAGCATATTTGATACACAAATTCCAACATTAGTGGAGTACTATAATTAAAGAAGCTGCCCAACACACAAACTTTTTCCAAATTTGGAAATATATTTATCTTGTACTACACCAAATAGTACTTCTATGAGGAGCATAAATTATGTATACACGTTTCTGAGCCTACTTACACATTCAGAAATGTTGGAATTTAATGAGCAAAAAAATCAGTGGCATACTCAATAACACAAAACAAGAAAGAAGCCATCACCACCAGCAGCAGCAAAACAACAACTTGCAGCCTGCTCTTCCATCAACTAAGAACGTACACACATAAATATCTGTGCCCCCTTATCATGTTCCATTAAGTTGGGTGGCACATACTGTACCTAAGATAATTAACATTCCCCCCTGGTGACGAAAGACTCATATTATATTTCTCTTCTGGGCTCGTTTTTTTCTGCTTACTAATGATGTCATCTGAATGTGAACGAGGTACTCTTCCACCTGCTAGCTCTTCATTAAGCATTTCTTCACTAGGCCCTCTCCAACTGGGCGACTCATCATCATCACGCGAGCCCCCAGTTCCATATGAACGTTCGAACTTTCCATCATCTTCCCGAGATCCATCACTGTTGATTGTAAATATAGGAAGGGGACTACATCAAGAAAAACAAGAAAGCAGAGAAGAGAAGGGCAAAGTGCATCTCAATAGTAAGTCTTAAAGTTATCTATAAAGTGCTGTTCTATTTCTGTAGAACTTTTATTGTAACTATAATATAGGTTGGTGCAATATTTTCTTTACTATCTTATATTGTAATATATAGTGAATAACAGAGAGTACTACGTTTTCATTGAAAGAGAATAGTGAAAGAATTTGTCAGTAGAGAGTTGTGTCAAAATACGTACTGGACAGAATCCAAATATTTGCCACACATTGGTAATATTCACATAGAAATATTAAGCAAAACACTAGTAGTATTTGGAATTAAACCTTCACTTACAAAATTTGGAAAGCAAATTCATTTGTCACATAAGTTCCTGCTCAAGTATAATGTGGTAAATGTTTGGATTTTTTGTTAAATTTATTTTAATGTAAACTAGTTTAGGTCTGAAATGAGTTTAAATTAAAGATTTATTAGTTTCAAAATCTACAGAGTGAGTAAGACATAAGAATTCATATTGGCTTTCATGACCAGACAGAATAGATTCGCAAGCATCTACTAGTGAAAGTATTCAAGTAAGAGTATAGTAGTATATTTTAATCTATATTGGTTACCAAAGTAGAAGTAAAATTTAAGTAATGTGATTTCTACTTCATCATTTTATTTCTAAACAATCTCTCTAAAATGATGCAACTTGCAAATATTAAGAACAGTGCATTTCCTCCTTTTAATCTGCTAGCCCAAAGATATATACTTACCTCAACTCTGGTGTGGTTTCTCCTCCTGCCCCTTCTATTCTAAGGACATTGTTTGCTATTGGTTTGTGTTCATTTGCATTGGGTGAAGATAATACTGTTTCATCTTCTGGAGTTGGAGGCACTGTTGCATTTTCAGTATCAAGAACATAAAGATTTTCTGTTGCTATGTCAACAACATAATGGAGATGTTCCTGTGCCCGGTCCACACGGAAAAACCTCTCTGCAGTGCAGGCTGGAACAGTCAACATCAGAAGTTTAAGATGCTGAACAGTCTAATAAAAAGGAAAATCAATGACTCAATATGAATCCTACAAGATCACTAAGACTTGTTTGCTGCAGCTAAGAAATATCTTTTTACAAAATTGTATATAACTATTGTAGCACCAACTTTAAAAAAGGACATATTGCAATGTTTATTTTCAAATGTGAACATTTTAGGTTAGGCCCTACCATGAATGTTATTGACACTGAATGAAACAACAAATTTCCTGTTAGCAGTCATTGTTTATTTATATCTACAATGCTTTTTTAAGGTTTAAACCTCCATCATCAGGTGGAGTTACATGTGTTAGCGTGATGTTGTGTTATGACTCTGGGGTAACCTGTGACACTGTCTAGTGGAAAAACAAACACACTATTTCAGAACGTGGTTTTGGGGAGGTTTTTGACTAAAAACTACACATATATCCAAATGTTAAAATAAAACAACTAAAATAGAATATCTCCAGTGGTCACAAGCTCCTTTCTCTGTTATAATACATTACATGTGAACTGTCATGCTTTGTAAACAATGATGGTGTCTGGAAACTATTAGGAGCAACGAAACAGGTAGCAAACAGAAGCATTATCTCAAAGTAAAAAGAATATATAGAAAAATAACACAACGATTTCAGAATAAGTTTTAAAGGATTGTGGAGATCTTTGTTTGAGTTGATGAATACATGTGTTGGACTAAATATAAAGTGGTATATAAATCCTTTTTTGTCAAGTTTTTGTAGCTTAAATTACATGCTCATTTACACAATAAGGTGATATGTTGGAGCCCTTCAGTAGAATAATTATGTTGCCAACAATGGTAAAATTACACATAAATAAAAATTCTGGCTGGAATTCAGGGATAGAAGATGAAAGGATTGTGAGAAAGAGCTAAGTTTAGCACATGCTATAGATGTGGGGTCATTAAACTCACACATGTTACGTATTATAGCTAAGAGGATGGAGCAGAGACAGAGGGGGGAGGGGGGGGGGCAGAGGGGAGAGGAGGGGGGGGGGGCAGGAAACAGAGAGAGAGAGAGAGAGAGAGAGAGAGAGAGAGAGAGAGAGAGAGAGAGAGAGAGAGACACTCAGAAATAATGGGTGAGGTGAGTAACTGGTAACTGGTAACTGGAGGAGAGGAAATTTTTCAGAGCAGGGGCTTCTCAAGACAATATTTGTGACATGTTATAACTAAGTGAAGGTTGAAGCAATACACTGGTTATGCTTTAAAAATATCCAAATATATATTCAATTTACACGGTTAGGTGATATACAAAGAGTCAAAAGCTGACAGATGTACAAGCTGTTGGTGTGATGGTATATTTGTATATGAGCCATTCCCTTGTGGTGGTGGTGGTGGTTAGTGTTTAACGTCCTGTCGACAACGAGGTCATTAGAGACGGAGCGCAAGCTCGGGTTAGGGAAGGATTGGGAAGGAAATCGGCCGTGCCCTTTCAAAGGAACCATCCCGGCATTTGCCTGAAACGATTTAGGGAAATCACGGAAAACCTAAATCAGGATGGCCAGAGACGGGATTGAACCGTCGTCCTCCCAAATGCGAGTCCAGTGTGCTAACCACTGCGCCACCTCACTCGGTATTCCCTTGTTGACCTGGGGAATGTCACGGTAACATAACTAACTATTTTGTGGTAAATATGAATGTGTGTGTGTGTGTGTGTGTGTGTGTGTGTGTGTGTGTGTGTGTGTGTGTGTGTGTGTGTGTGCGCTCGCGCGCGCCGCGCGGCGCGAGAGAGAGAGAGCACACACACTGCAAATTCGAATTTAGTAAGTAGGTTATTGTGAAAACAGAGATGGCACTATCGTAATTGTTGTCATTTTTGTCATTTAATACGGATTCAGGACGTTTTCTTTGGTGTTTGTACATCTGGAGTGTTTCAAGGATATCTAGTTTTTTACCTTTATGTTGGATATGAAGGACACTTGTGTTGTTGACAAGGTGTTTTGCTTCATGCAGGTGGGTGACTTTTGTTGATGTATGGTATTTTTTATTTTTTAGTGGTGCCTTGTGTTCTTTGAATCTAATCTCAAATGATCTGCTTGTCTTGCCTGTCTAGAAAGTTACAGCCCGAACATTCAATTTTGTACACACCTGTATGGGTAAGTGGACTCTGTGGGTTGCTATTGTGAGATAACTTCTTCCCAACCATGATGTGGGTGGTAAAGGATATGTTTATGCTTTTTCATTTGAAGACATGGGCAATCTGATATATACTACCCAGAAATGGGATTGTATGGAAGACGCTATCTTCTTTTTGTTTTTTTGTGATGTGACTGCTTTGCCACTATTGGGTGTTTTCAGGTGTCTACAGTGGAGCTGTTATAGGCATTTGCAATAGTTGTTTGTTTTATTATTCCAATTTCTTGTTCACATTTAACTTCAGAGGGTGGTAGCTGGATTGCTCGGTTGATCATATACCATAATGCTCCCATCTTGTGGGCTTTGGAGCTGTGCATGGTAGTAGGTGTTGTGGTAGGCTTCACATAAATTTCATGTTGGTGTCTAATCGTAAGATCTAAAAAATTTATATTGTCACCTGCTTGGTGTTCAGCTGTGAGCATTTTATTTTTATGGGAGTTGTTGAATAGCTGGTTCATTATGCCGTTTATCAAAATGACAGTATGATCTACCTATCTGTAGCAGTGAATGATGTTTTTTTAAGAGTGTGGTGATTGGCATTCAAAACTTTTTCTTCTAAGTCACTTGTAAGCATTCTAGCTAACAATCCGGAAAGGTCTGAGCTCACTGCAAGGCCATCCGTTTGTTTGTGGAGACCATTGTTGAATTTGAAATAGTTGCACCACAGTATGAATTCTGACAGGCCCATTATTTCAGAAACATTTGTGGAAGGGATTTTTTGTGCTTTTGTAGGGTGACATTAATTATATGTAGTGTGGGATCTATTGGTACAAAGGAATAAGGTTTCATACGTCATACGACATAAGTATGACTCCTTAAGAAACTTTTATGTTTTTAACATGTTGCATAAATTCTGCTGTTTTTTGAAGTGTTCTAATACAGTTGAATGTTTATGTTTCTTAGAAAATTTTGAGGAGCTTTTTGTCAAGTTTGAATGTTGGTCTATTCCTATAATTCGCTGCTACCTGATAGCAGTCTTATTTAATGAATTCAGTAATAGAATCTTATTCTAGTCTACTAAGCATCTTTCTCAACTGTAATTCTGCACTATAAAGTTGTATATTGAACATCTGTTTTATACTATAAAGTTCTTTCTAATCATTTTTCACCCACAGCTTTTGCATGCTTTCCAAGGTTTTCTTTGTGGTTCTTGCGTTTGTTTTGAGTCAATCTTGAAATAATTTGGAATTACATTATTTTTTAGACAATTTCTATTGAAGTGAATGTGCTGCTTTTCTCATTGCAAGTTTTCTAAGGTGTTTTTGTACTTGAAAATAGCCTTGGTTGCCTGACTGGGCAGATTAACTTTACAAGCGAACATTTTAGGTTAGGTTTTTCTGTGACATGCTCGGCAAGTAACAGTACTTATAAAACTAGAGTAACAGTAAGATGACTGTAAGTGGAGTTTTTAATATTGACTTTGTATCAAACAATAGCAATTGTAGACATATAAAAACATCAATGTCTTGATTTCACTTACACTCCACTATCTTATTCCAAACAAAGGTAGATGGCTGCAGCAAGACTGCTATGGACAATGATATTCTGTATCCCATATATATAATGATGGGAAAATACAGGCTGTACCAGATCATAACTGCCAAACATCAATCATAAAACTCACCAACAGAAAAACACTTCATGAACACACTCAAGTTAGGCTTGCTGCAATAATAAACACTGAATCCACCAATATGTTTAAAAGTAGTTCCAACAAGAACTTTCGAAAGAAGTCTGCCATGAAGACAATGGATAAAAAATTTAATTACATATTACTCCACCCAGGAATTTTCATTATTGTTATACGTTAATGATCTACCGGCATCAGTAAATAACATGGCGAATATAGTAATGCTTGCTGATAATACAAGTATCTTAATCAAGGGCCTGCAATCCTCAGTGCAGATTACAACTGAAACTGTAACACACCACTTACCTATAGAGGACTGACATGTGGCACACAGAAACAGGAAACAGCTAACAAACCGTTAACGCTAACTTTTGAGACCTTGCTCTTTTGCTGGTAAGAGTACACGAATTCATACATGCAACCACCTAGACATACATGCTCATGGCAGTGTGTCTCGTAATTACCACAATCGTGTTTGTGTGTACTCCTATCACAAAAAGAGCAAGAGCTTGAAAGCTAGTGTTAACTGTTTTCTATTACATGTTTCTGTATGCCACACACCAGTTCCCTTACGTAAGTGGTTGCCTTTCCCTTATTTTACATATGTTTTCATCCAGGTATTTCCCTTATTGTAATACAATAACACACCAAGTATACAAATGGTTCACAGAAAATAGTCTACCACTAAACCTTTTACAACAAATCTAATGCAGTAAATAACAAGCTACAAGCTCTTGAAATAGAAATCAATGTGCAGAAAATTAATGACACTTCACATGTAAGATTTGTTGGTGTGTGAATGAAAAATAAATTAAGATGGAATGAACATACTGCTCACCCGCTCAAGAAACTAAGTGCAGCAAGCATTGCACTATGAGCTATTTCAGTCTACCTTGACCGAGACACAATGTTGTTGTCATATTTCACATACTTCCATTCTCTGGCCTCTTATGGTACAATATTCTGGGGAAATACTGCAAACGTGGAAGAAGTTTTAAAACTACAAAAACAAGAAGTGTGGTTGATCTGTGGAGTTACAAAACTGAACATCCTGTACGAACTTATTTATGACCTTTGGGACATTGACACTCAAAAGTTGGAACATCCACCCACTGATTATATCTGTAATCACCAACAAAAAACATTTCCTAACTCAGAAAGTCACAGTCATGACACAAGACAGAAGCAAAGCCTTCACAAGGACTCAATAACTCACAATATAATGCAATTGGCCAGATATGAGTACGACACACACACTGAGAGTTCTATTCAAATGAATTATGGAAATCAAAGATAGCAACAATTTTTGCCCGTTATCAACTTTGATGCTGGCAAGATATAGGTTCCACTGATTTCATGAATTTTGAGAATGTTTTAATTTTGAGCTGAAGTCAGATAACAAATTACAAAAGATGTATTTTTTGTGTGATGTAATAAAAAATTAGCAATTTTGGATCTTCCCCCTTACTTTTACAATGAAACCTTGCTTCTTGCCAAATTTCATGATTCTAGGTCAACGGGAAGTACCTTATATGTTATGATGAGTGACTTTTCAACTATCAAAATATGTGAGCTAAATGGCTCTATCTTCTGCTTGCACTGTTTAGAAGCTTAAATTTTTATACCACCAAGAGACCATCGACCTTAGTATGTGACATAAATTTGAATTGGTGTGCTAAAATGTTCTAGAGAAAAAGGGTGTTAAAGATGGACAAATTGGCCAAGTGTGAGTAGGACTTACGCACTGAGGATTCCATAGTAACTTAATTATGTATATATATTGTTCATCCATCCTGGAAATTGGGAATCTCAATGATTTTTGGTTATTACCGGTGTCGATAATAGCAAGATATTTGTTCCACTAATTCCAAGACTGTACCAAAATTTCTACAGTAGTTCCTCAGTCTAGCCCAGACATACAAGAAGAAGCAAGCAAGGAACTTCAGTTCATATACGTTGAGGGAGAAGATTTAATAAGACCTTTTTTATTTACTTATTACAGCATGAGTAAAACTTACATTTTATGTTTGCATTAAGTAATGTTCATCTATTACTCTTTGGTGAATGTTTAATGCAATGTATATGTTCTAATGGCAAAAGATAATTTTTATGCGATACAATCAACGAAACTTAGGTTCTTGCCAAATTTCATTTCTCTATGTCTGTGGGAAGCACCCTAGAGGTTTTGACGAGAGAGGTTTCGTGTATCAAAATATGCGACATAAATGGCCTTATCTTTTGATTGAAGTTACTTGGAAGCATAAAAATTTTAGACTGCCTAGGAACCATAGACCTTAATATGTGACATAAATTTCAACTTGATACACCTACCCAGTCCTGAGGAAAAGAGGTTCATATCAGTCGAACACACAGACGGACAACAAAGTGATCCCATAAGGGTTCTGTTTTTACAAACTGAGGCATGAAACCCTAAAAAGGAGTTATCCAGTTAGAAATAAGAGTTCGCAATAATAAGCTACCACAATACAAAAAATAAGACATTGAAAAACTATCACATATTCAAAATGGAACTTGAAACAATTCCTCGTATACCACACTTTTTATAATTTATATTAATTTTGAGAGCTATAAGTTATGCAAAATATGTATCATATCATAAACTGAGGCTCTAACAGGACAAGGAATGCTACAGTTATATTAAAATCTTATACAACATATATACAACCTCCACAGCATCTGTCAGTTCTGTTGAAGAAACCAATCAATTCCCACTGAAAAAGAAGTAAAACAAGGTGACCCTCACCTGCAAAACTGTTTTCAGCAGTCCTAAAAAAAAGCAGTGTCTAATCGAATTGGAAAACAAAGGGAATCCATTTTTCTGGGAAACGGAATAAATAACTTGAGATTAGCTCATGATATTGTTCTATTTGCAAATAGCATACAAGAGCTTCAAATATTAGTTAAAAAACTGGTGTTAGTCTGCTCTGAAGTTGGACTAAAAATGATCTATACAAAACCAAGATCATAATGCATGAATGACCACTGGAGGGAAATATACACTCATGAGAAAAAAGCTGCAACACCGAGAACAAGTTGTGTAACATAAAAGTTGATAGGTGTGTTTCTACATTTGAAAGATGTGTCTATTCAAATTTCATGCCAGTCACATAAGAACTGCACAAGTAGCACCACTATGAGGGTGCAAATTAGGTTTACTTTAAATACACACTGTAACACTCTACCTTTGAGACTGAACATGGTGGGTTGATGTCAGTCAAGAATACCTTTAAGGCAACGAAGACATCATTATCAATGTCTCACTCAGTTTCAAAAACGTCACGTATTAGAGCTATGATAAGCTGGATGTTCCTGCTGTGGTACTGCAGAAAGACTTGGCAGGAATATAGCCACTGTACACGATTGCTGGCAACGGTGGTCACAAGAATGTATGGTCGCAAGAAGACCGATCTCCAGATGGCCATGTTGCATGACTACCTAGAGGGAATACCACTGTGTTAAGTGTGTGGCTCTGGCACTTCATACTGCACCTGCAGCAGCAATTTGAGCAGCAGTTGGCACCACAGTGAAACAAAGAACTCTCATAAATTGGTTACTTCAGACACACTGTAGCGTGCATTTCAACATTTGCTCACATACCACTGTTGTAATCCAACATGCCCTACAGAGTGTCAACAAGTTGCATTGGCCTGCTTCATTACCAGATCTGTCTCCAGTCGAGCACATATCGCACATTGTCGGACAACTCTAGTGTCATCAACAACCATCATTAAACATTCCTGTACCAACTGACCAAGTGCAGCAGGCATGGAACTCTATCCCACAAACTGACATCGAGCACCTGTACAACACAATGTTTAAATGCTTGCATTCAACATTCTGATGGTTACACCAGTTATTAATGTATCAGCATTTCATGCTTGCAATGGTTTATCTTGCTTGCATTAACCTGTTATCTAGCAATGTTAATCACTTAAAATATTTTACCTACACAAATATATTCCCAAAATTTCATTACTCTACATTAATTATTTTACGGTGTTGCAGTATCTTTTCGCAGCAGTGTTTTATGTGTTGGAAGCACACACCTGCAAAGGGTCACAGAATATATCTGAATGAACTTGAAAGGAGACTTAAAACCGAATTATTCAGCATGTCAAATTAGGATGCAAGTATACGGAAGATATTCTTTAGATTTCAAGTCTAAGATGATGGCCAGGCAGAAGGAAACATTTTTTCACCTATGTATATTAGATGTAATAACTTATTGCTATGAGACATGGACATTAAATGAGTCCATTGTTGGAAAACTCAGAGTAGCTCAAAGAGGAGTGGACAGATCACTGTTGGGCTACACAAAGATGTAAAGAAAGCAGTAGATATCAGAAGCAACTAAACTCAGTGACACAATGGAAATATTTTGAGATTCATCAGTATCATCATCAGTGGTGCCAAAATCAATCCACTCTCTTGATGTAAGAAGAACAGCACACCACAAAAGGAGACATAAGGTTAATAAAAGCAGCATCATACAGCACATGCCTAGACACCAGTACTGCGAAAAAAATCTTTGTTTGTTAAACTTAAATGTTTCTGAATTGTGATAATTGGCTGATGATGATGTTTACACCACAAAACATGTTGGAACAATAAAACTGGAGCTAGATGTCAACAAATTTTGATTGGTAGTAGTAACTGTAAAATATACGAAGCCAGAAGTAGAACTGTCAAACAATGGTAACTCCAGGTAGGAATATCAACAATGTAGGAAAAGAAAGACTGCTACTTACCGCCCAGCCCGAGTGATGGAACTGGTGGCCGTGTGTGGATGAAGTGTGCTTTTTGTTGTTGTTGTTGTTTTGTGTGTGTGTGTGTGTGTGTGTGTGTGTGTGTGTGTGTGTGTGTGTGTGTGTGTGTGGTTTTTACTGATGTAAATACAAATGTTTTATTCCACCTCTGAACATATTTACATGCAAGCCAGTGTTAACACAATAATAAGTATAATAATAATATAAACTTGGACAAATGTCATTAACTACAATAGAATAACCCAAGAATGATACAATACATATTTAAACAAATGCCAGTAACAACGTAAAGTTTCCTAATAGATCAGTTACAAGATAAATGCCCTATATAGTTCACTGAATGACAAGTAAATAATGAGACAGATAATTAACAATAGTTGCATGCAACAGTAATACAATAGTTGCACAGTGTGGCATATATATATATAGTTAGCAGTTAATTTATTGTTCATTCTCTAATGGAAAGTTTGTCATTTGACACACTCAAGAAACTCTTGAGCAGAGTAAATTACTTTACTTTTTACCCACCTTGAAAGATTAGTTTTAAATTTATTTACTGGCACTGTGCAGGCATTTTCAGGTAATTTTTTGAAGTAGATAGGACCAAGCTATTTGTATCTGTTATGTGTCTTTGCAAGCCTAGCATATGGCATATTAATTGTATGTCCACTTCTTATTTTATGGTCATGACCATCCTTCTTAAGTCAAATTTACTCAGATTCTCTTTAACAAAGACAAGGCAGTTGTAAATATACAGGCCAGGCACTGTCATTATATTCAGTTTCTTAAAATAATCTTGACATGATTCATACGGGCCAAGTCCTGCTACACACCTTATGGCTTTCTTTTGCCAACTGAACACTAATTTTGAGTCCACAGAATTGCCCCATAATAGCATACCATAACTCAGTTGGGAATGGAAGAATGAAAAATATGCACATAACAGAAGTTCTTTAATGACACTTCTCCTCAGCTTGTACAGTAGATAGATGACCCGTGCCAATTTGCCACATAACTTCCCTGTGTGGGTATCTCAGCTAAGCTTTTGATCTATAGGAAATCCTAATAATTCTACTGTTTTGTTATCATGACTCAGCATTCAGACTGAATACAACAGCTTCAGTTTTATTACCATTCTTCTGCAGTACATTTGACTCAAACCAAGTAGTACATCTCTCCATTGCCACTGCCATGCTGTGTTGGACATTTTGAAGGTTGGTATCACGTGATGAATGTTGTGTCATCAGCATATAGTACTGCATCACATGGTGCAACTGCAGGTAAACCCTTCATATAAATAATGAAAAGGAAAGGTCCAAGAATAGATCCTTAAGGTACAACCTTTACAACTGGCAGACATTCCGACATTTGATTGTTTACCTTAACTAACTGTTTTCCACTGTCCAAGTATGACTGCGTTAGCATTTTCTGTCACTCCATAGTGGTAGTGCTTTTTTAAGAGAATATTGTGGGAGTCTATATCAAAAGCTTTCCTGAGGTCCAACAGTGTTGCACAGATAATATCTTTATTATCAAAACCATACTGTGAGGAGATAAGTATATCATTTTAATTGATATTGGTTGATAGTTATCTGGAGATCTCCTTTCTTGTGTACTGGTTTAACCGTAGATATTTTTAAACATTCTGCATAATTAGCTTCATTTAAAATTTTGTTGATTATTTTTGTCGGTGGCATTACAATTTGATTTCTAATATATTTAATAACATAATTTGAGAGACCATAGTAATCCTCTGATCTAGAATTACTGAGCTTAACTATTGATTCGTTGACCAATTTGTATTTTGTACATTTGTATTTTACTGATGAAGGCTGTGACCAAAAGCTGAAAATGAGTGTCTTTTAATTGTGCCTGTCTGCAACCTGACGTGTCATCTTTACAGTAAGAGCAATCTATCCTTTCCTGCATTGTAGAGGTATAACTGTCATATTCTTAGGTATCAATAATTGAAACAAATGGCAAAGTAAACACAAAAATCAGTAACCAATATTTTATACTATTATTAGGTAAGTTTCAAAATACACAGCCAATTCAAGTTCGAAAGTAGTCATCACACTTCCTTCTTGCAGGTAAATGTCTGTGTTCAAACAATAAATAAGTGCCACATTAAGTAAGCAAATAAACTGCATACTCCATACAATCCAGTAATCTCCTCCAAACATTAAACACAATCTTTATAAGATGAAAGCAATCTTTCTCTCTTTCTTTTTCTTTTTTCATGCCTTCCTTACTTCCTTACCAAGCTTCTAAAAGCTAGTCAAAACAATAAAATGAAAACAAACTTTTAATGCAGACGGACAGGTGTATACTTACAATCAACAAAGCACCAGTCCGGTGACAGTTTGTTCGCAAACTGGTTGTTGTTTTCAGTGGTGCTAGTTGCATCTTCCTGCAGCCTGTTAATCATTTTTCTGACTTGTTCCAAGTCCGAGACTGGATTCACCTCTATCACTCCCAAGGAGATTGCTGCAAATCAATATCACATATTTTAATGAAATTCAAAATTAATGTTTATACAGACAGTAAGAGGCAAAAATTTACATTAAACATCTAATAAGAGTGCAGAAAACAATCTAGTTTGTTGTCACTGAAATTTAAACTACTTGAGCAGTTCTGATAAAAGAAATAAGAGTATAATACTTTGGAATCTTTAGTTGCCAAGTGATGAGCGGAGAAAGAAATGGTGGGAAGTGTTACTACTAATTTAAATCAAAAATCCTGCTGATATCAGGAGCAGAAAAGCAAGTATGGAGGGAGGGAAAACTCAAGAAACTGGGTAAAAAAATAAATAAATAGATAAATGGCTTTTGTGATATGCAGTGAACATCAAATCTGAATTCTAAAGTATTTGTGGTACACGAGATGAATGTCTTCTTACTAACAGCTACAACTGGTACAGAACTGTCCAATGCACAATTTTAAGGTCACCGTATGTACAAAATATAGGCACATACAAGTTGTAATATTACATCTGACTGGTAACTTTCGTATAAAAACATGTTTATTATTGTAATAAAATAAACAATATTCTACATGAGTCAGCTATATCCGAATGATTGCCTTTCCTTTATTTCATGCAATATTGTACTTAACTACACGTAAGAAAATAGAATTTTATGTATGCTCATACAGACACAAAATATACATTGCTGAAAAATTATTGACATATCTTGACAGAGTGCTAATGAATGCAATACTCTAAGCATGTAAAAGAAAACAGAATTTAATGTCCACATATAATGCCACAAAAGACACATTATTACACACATTAATTAACATGAGTGTATTAGTAAAAGGTCTTTAGTTTTATCTACAAATATTCTGATAACTATAAATTGCCCTGTAGAGATTATGAGGCAGAAGCTACCAATTTTCACAACACTCCTAATATTCATTAATGCTGTAGAAGCTGTGGAGTATTTGATGTTTAGGTTCCCTTTTAAATGTATTAAATTTTGTATTCTTACTGATCTTACCTGCCAATGCATTGAAGAAATTTTTTACTTATTGAAGACACTGTTCTGATACACCAGGTTTTCCAAAATAAATATCGAAGTTTTTAAGGCTTTGTAACATTTATTACATTCAAAATACAATTATATGTAATACATCAAATGAAAGAGCAACTAAATTTTGTTTGTATAGCTGCACATAGGTGCATGCTCTGTTTCCTGTGTCTTCCATTACAAAGAAGGCGTTGAAAGAGTGAGAGAGTCTCATATGTTGACCCCAGAAATCACTTTGGAAGGCCAGTTGTGAATTAGCAATTCCACTGATGTCCATGTGGAGACCTTTAAAGAAGACACTTATAACTACACCCTTATCGTTTGCAGTTGTTACAATTTCTAGAGCTTACAGACTAAGGTTTATGTGCCAACTTTGGGAAATGTGAACACATGCAATGCGTGCATTTGGGGAAGTGGAGGGGATTCAGCAAATCCCTTGAGATGGTACAGTTGCAATGAAACTCCCCTGAACTGAACGTTTTTTGAGCCATATCCTGGCAGAAAGTTTATAGGCCTTTTATCTCAGTAAACTCGAATTATGACTTTTTCCTCAACTGGAAGAAGCTGAACCACAGACTATTGGCAGCAAGACGGTGCACCGCCTCACTGCCATATCTCGGTTCACAACTGGTTAAACAATGTTGTACCTGACCGTCAGGTTGGCCGCAAGGTGCCAGGTGACAGAACTTGTTTTGTATAGCCTCCACATTCACCAGATCTGACATCATGCAATTTTTACCTTTAGGGCTTCATAAAGGATCATGTTTACATGCTTCCACTACTAGCTGATCAATCCGACTTAAGAATCCGGACATGGTATGGAAAGAATTCGCCTATTGATTCTGTGTGTTCCACATTGTACACTTGTAAGAAAAACTATTTGAGTTGCTCTTTCATTTGACTTCTTATTTACAATTGTAAGTTAAATGTAATACACGCTAAAAAGCCTTAGAACCCCGATATTCCTTTTTGAAACACCCAGTATTGATTTTCGGAAAGTTGTTCCTGTTTTATGTTTCATACTGTTTCTTTGAACAAAGTTGAAAACTCTCAATGAGTCTTAATGACACAGATACTGTCATATACAAATATAGCTGGTAGGATAACAGTTTTTAGTTCTTTAAAAATACATCTACATGTTTCTCTGTAATAAACAAAATCTTATAACTTTTTCTGGAGTTTAAATAATGGTTTTGCAAAAGTGTTTCTCAAGAATGATATACTGTACCTTAGCAATTCATACTGTTTCAGCATGGCAACAATCTGTGAGCATTCTTAATATGTAACAGAACTTGTTTAACTTTTCTACACGTTTGTCCCACTTAAGTGTTCATCTACCCATAATATTAAAAATTTTACAATCCTTTTCCTGAATTTGGCTATTCCCTAATGTACTCTTTGCGAAGATTCTGGTTTTAGTTATTTTATAGTTGAAATCCACCCACACACTTTCTTTAGCAATAGAAAGCCATCTTTAAACCACTTTTCTGCTACATCTATTGTTTTGTCAGTTTTATGCTGCACCTCATAATCATTCTTTCCTTTCATAAAGAGGTTGGTATCATCTGCAAATGAAAAAGTATCCGCTGTTGAGAGCAGAAGTTTAAGCAATCACTGGAATATATTCCAGGATGCAAAATCTTACTTCTGACACTGAGTAGCCTGTGCAGGCAACACGATTCTGACAGCTGCTGCTTCTCTGGAGGTACACATTTCTTCCCATTCATCTCAAATGGCAGAGATACCATACATATATATTCATGTTTTGGGTGATTTAATCTTAAATTTCACACTCTCTATACGATTTCCTTTCTAAAATCCAACTTACATTCCCTCACATTAAAGCATGGCCACTATCCACAACCAGTTGTTCTCAACTATGTTTTTACAAACAAACATTACTTGACATGCACTTCTTACATTACTCAGGTTTCACATTGCTTTATAGTTCAATTAATATAACTGTCTGCCTTGTAACAGCAACATAAACAAATGTGTAAATTTCATTATTTCCAAGACTACTAAGGAAAAGTAAGCAAATCTGAAAGCTACTTCAGTTATTCCTTCATACTCTTCATTCTTTTTTCTGCAAATTTCCTTTATTGATGACTGAAAATACAATATTTGTCCTTTAGTATCCACTTGCCCCTGTTTGCCTCCCACAAATGGTTACTGTACCAAACTTTGAAAATGAAGTTGAAAATCTTTGTTTTATTAGAATACTGCGATACAATGAACATACCTGTTTGTTTCAATAGTTCCTTGTCATAATGGTGTTGTTCATAATCTGACATACTAATTCGGTACACACTAATCTTGAGCTGTTCCAAGGCAGTCTGTCTGTAAAAACAGAAATGTAAACAACATAAGCATCTGCAACTTTTTTTGTCAACATTAAAAGAAAAAAGAATGCCATTTCCTAAATAGTATTACAAACATATGGAGAAAGAACTTTCATTGAAAGTCACAGTTTCTGCCACTTTCAGCACACCACATTAATAGTAATGTCCACTGGCCATCCAGATCCAACTAACAAGGAAATGGTCAGGCTTTCACATCGAAACCTGCCATTATTTTTGTATGCCAGTTGTAGTTAACATCACAATGAAAGTTACCTTTAAAATAAATAAATACATAAATAAAGATCATGAAAGCACCTATTTCCTCGATTGTCACTTGCAACTAACAAATCGAAATCCCCACATTTGATGGTTTTATTGAATCCTGGAAGGACAATGGAGATTAGTCTAACTTTGAAAAAGAAATGTGCACTAAATGGATGCTTCCAGTGACAGAGAAAAAGTACAAAGGCAAGTGCACACTTAACAACTGTACTTACAAATTTATACAAAATAGTACTGGTGATCAAACTGCATGCTTTCTTGTCAGATGTGTGAAACAACCAAAACTTTGGACCACATGTGAGAGATCAATGTTTTACACAGAAAAACTTGTTGTGGAGTCATCAAAGTCCACAAACAATTCCCTTCTCCTTCAAGATGCTTGACCACATCATAAATATTATAAACATTACAAATTATTATTATTACCCCTATCTACAACCCATTGACACTAGAATACCAGTACTTTAAACCTGGTATTGATCAATTCACTTTGTAACCAGATCTGTTGTAAATCATCAAAACATAGTTCGTCAGGAACTGATAATTTTGGTTGACAATTTTAGGGTCTAGTTTACAGAATAACGTGTGTAATTGGAATATGAACCTTCTCTATATAATGATATGTACTTACCAGCACCATAGCCAACTTATTTTCCTCTAATTAGTAATTTTTGTTTACAAGCCAAGACTACTACCATGTTTGAAAATACACAATAAAGCAAAAATAATAAATAAAACAATATTATTAAAAGGATAGCTTGCTTCTCACCATGTAGAGTATACACTGAATCATAGAGGAGCAAAAAAAAAAAAAGAGAGAGAGAGAGAGAGAGAGAGAGAGAGAGACTGCTACACATTTTAGCTTTTGGCCAAAGAGCCTTCTTCTGAAATAGAAGACACACACGCACACACACATTCACATGCGGCGTGTTCAGCAACAGTGTGGTCCAGTTGTTTCCTGGCCACAGGTTGTCAGTGGCCATTCAAGTGGACAGACAGCTTGTTGGGTGTCGTCCCCACACAGAATGCAGCACAGTGGTTGTAGCTTAGCTTGTAGATCACATGATTGGTTTCACAGATAGCCCTGCCTTGGATGGGATAGGTGATGTTTCTGGCCAGCCCGGTCCCAAACATCACCTATCCCATCAAAGGCAAGGCTACCAGTGAAACCAGTCATGTGATCTACAAGCTAAGCTGCAATCACTGTGCTGCATTCTATGTGGACATGACTAGCAACAAGTTGTGGCCAAGAAACAATTGGACCACCCTGTTGCTGAATATTCCGCCAAACACGACATCCTTCATTTTGATGACAGCTTCACAGCCTGTGTTATAAGGATCCTTCCCACCAACACAAGCTTTACTGAATTGCACAGGTGGGAACACTCCCTGCAATATACCCTACATTCCTTTAACTCGCCTGGCCTCAACCTTGGAGTCATTGTCCTAACCCACCAGCCCCTTCCCACTTCCCATTCCAGCACTACACAGCCCTCTATTCCACAAACACACCAAGTCGTTTTACCTCCCAACCTCCTCCTTACCCCCATCCAGTTGCCTCTCCTGTCATGCACTGCGGAATAAAGTATATCAACCATATAATTAAAAAAACATGTGAAAGTAACAAATGATTATTAGTTGAAATAATGCATTGCAGAAAGTTTCAGCAGGCTAGCAGACAGCACCTGCATGTCTGTACAGGTTCACAGGTAAGTCTGTGTGTTGTCTTCCCACTTCCACACATATCTGTTCACTCACACTCAGTTACCAATTGGCTCTTGAAATGTGCAGTTTAACACAGTTCTATTGGTCTTCTTATTAATGAAGTTTTCCATAAAAGCGTGTATGGAGGGTTACCTAAATACATTACTTTAATTGAAGATTACAGTGAAGAAGAAAAAGTGTTGTTTGACTCACGACTTGGCCCAGAGATTAACTCAACTTGCAAGTATCATGAAATTAAATACTTTAAGAAATTTCATCACCTTGTTGGGCAGTCTTGCTTGGACCCTTTTTAAGGAACATAAGCAGCCTATAATGAAAGGTCTGAGAGTAACAAAGTTTGATTGTTATTCTAAAAATAAAAGACATTTTATCAATATAGTACCAGGAAACTCATTGTGTCCAACATGTTATTCCAAGATATTTGTCGTTGACAAAGAAAGGGTTATTGATAGTTGAGAAAGGAATACTGCTGGTTCAGATAAGGAGTTTTGTGACTCATAAGGCACTATAAAAAAAGTGGTTTTAGCTCGAGAAATCCTAGGTGTATTGCCTGCTAGTAAAATTAGAAAACTAAGTGAAATTAAAAGGCCTTTTGCATTGAATGAAAAGTTAAGAAATTGGCAATTACTGTCAAAAAGAATTTGGAAGTTTCATTTCAAATTAAATGAAACCGGATGAAAGTTCCAAAAATTCTCCAACTGAATATGACGACTTGATAGAAAAGCTAAAAACTAAATGTCGTACCTCAGACAAAGAGTTAACATTATCAGTTTCCTACCAATTAAGTTGAGCAAAAGTTAGTGATGAATTTAATCTGTCAGAATGTTTGATTATATTAACAAGGCAGTTAGTAAAAGAGCAACAGGGAATTTTAGCTGCATTACAAAAAAATAGTATCTAATTTCATAAATGAAAACACAATTGAGAAGTTTATAATGTTTTACGAAGATGACAATAGCAGCCATTTGATGCCTTGCAAAAAAGATTGTGTTTCTTTGAAAGAAAATGCTACTAAGGTTCAGAGACAAAAAAGATTAATATTGTGTAAATTATATGAACTATTCAGTGAAGTCAAAAAAGAAAATTCTGACAGTAAAATTGGAAGGAGGAATTTTGCAAGTTGAGAATAAAATTGTGTATTGTTGCAGGGGCATCTGGCACCCATTATGTTTGCGTTTGTTTGTATCACAAGAATGTTAAGTTAATGACAGACGGGATCCATCTTACAACTGACTATAAAGACCTTTTGGACATTCTGGTTTGCAGTACTGACACTTACAATCGTATGGTTATGCAAAAACTTCAAAACTATCCAGGCAAACAAGCTTTACTTGACATGTTTCAGGAATAAGAGGCAGGCAGTTTGATGACTGACAATACAGAATACAAACAATGGGCGACACAAGACAGAATTGAAATGGTGACAATTACAAAAACAGGAGAAGTGTTTTTTGAAGTGTTGATACCTTCTGTAAACCTGAAAATGCATCACTTAGTTGACAAAGCTCAGGGTAAATTTCCGAAAGACAAAAAGCAAACACTGGCAGTTGATGAACGCTTGGCTCTTGCCTACTTTTCTGAAAACTATTCCTTGGTTGTTTAGAACGAAGTACAAGGGTACCACTGTTTTGTGTCGTAAGTGGCTACCTTGAACATAATGCTACATCAATGCACACTTTTCAACTGCAATTAACAAACTACATAAAAGAGCACAACTCTTCCATAAACAAACTGATCTACTTCTCTGACAGTGCTGCAAGCCAATTAAAATTTTTTTTATTAACATCACCTCCCGCAAAGACGACTGCGGACTTGATGCAGAATGGAACTTTTTTGCATACCGTGCCATGGGAAGAAGAGTGTCATGGTGTCAAGGGTACAAGAAAATGAGCCGTCACAAAAGTTCGTCTGTAGCAGGCCTAAGAGGACCAGCTCTTGACATCTCATGAAATGTTTAAATTCTGTAAAGAACAGGTAAAAGGGATTACCTATGTTTTTATAAAATGTGAGGAAATACAAGAACTCTACGCCAATGTCTTGGAGGAAAGATTCAGCACCTGTCAGAAGATTAAAGGCACTCATTATTTTCAGTGTTTTATAACTCAGTCACACAAATTGCTCAAGAGTAAATTCCCTTGATAGTGAGCATCAACAACATGGAAAACTTGTACCACTGAAAATTCAAAATAAGGACATTGTGACTTGTGTTTATGGCGAACAATGGTGACTTGCCGAAATTGATAATATTGCTGTCACACCCAGATGTAGATGTTACATTTTACCACCCAAAAGACGATGGACCTCATTTTAAAAAAAGCTGAAAAGAATGAAATCTGGATGCCAGTTGAAAATGTACTGAAGAAGCTGTCTCCCCTGGAATTAAAAACTGTGACTGAACAAACTTTTAACCTAACTCCCAAAAACTGAGAGAAGAAATTTCCCTCTTGTTCAATGAACAATTGTAGTGATACATCCCATTCCTTGAATGAGAAGTATCACATCCTTAAATACATATGTCCAAGAAAAGATGTTTGTGACAGAGAGTAGTCAATAAGTTGTGAGCACCCCAATGCTGGGAGGTGTTTTAAATCATAGGTGCTGGTACCAGAGCTAATGATCGAGTGACTGTACGAAGTGGGTAGCAGTCAGACGATACTAACTGCTGAGGTGGAGATAGGAGTGCCATGGAGCGGCCGGTGCAGAAGAAAGAGCTCCATGAAATCTAAGTATGCAAAATATTAAAGACAACAAATGTATGTAATTGTTAATTATCACATTGAATATCAGATTTGTTACGCACGTAGTTCAGAGAGAGAGTATACATGTTGGTAGCTGTCCTCGTTTATCATGTATCGAGTTCTAATTTTGAAGATAATATAGAAGGTGATTTAAATCTCATTTCTTAATTACGTGGTGGAGTGAATGAGAATGAGAAGTTAGTTTTCAGCACCTTTATCTGTAGCCTGTAAAGATGTGAAGTGTGAGCCAAGCTGGAGGAAGAAGGCACCCGGATACAGGGCACAGACTAATAAGACCCTGATGAATAATACTTGAGGGCGACTGAATATTCAGTAAATAACATTCATTGCATATAAAATGAGAGTTCAGGTGGCAACTTATTCAGGTGTTTGGTTCAAGAGGTGAAATATAACAAACCACCACACAGCCCAAGCCAAACTGGAAAAACAAGTAAGTTGAGAAAACAAATAAGTTGAGAACAAGGTAATGTAAAAATAGTTGGTTCATTTTTCTTTAGATATATTTAAAAAAAAGTGATTGCAGATACATTTAAATTATGTAACTGATGGACTTCATCCATTAGTCTAGATACTGCAGGTATTAAGAAATATATCTTTATTTTAAAGTTGAAATTTATACTGAAGTTTTATATCATAAAGATCTATTAAGCAGACGATTTTCAGATTTTTATCTAGTCCCCTGAAAAGACATTGCAAGCCAAAGAACAAAAAAATTCAAAAAATCCATTTTCTTAAAATAGTGTATTTTTTTAAATGTAATCTTCTGACCAGTGATACTCTATGATAAGTAACTACACTATATAGTGTAATAGTACAAAAATATTAAGGCTGAGAAATTACCCCTTCTTTGGAAAATTACTGTTCAGAAACTGCGTTTTTCTTTAATTTGGTACCAATAACTTTGAGCCACTAAAAATGTTTTACGGAATGCATTCAGCTAAGTGATCATGGTTTTAATTTATGGTATAGTATGTGCTCAACTAAATGTTTATTTTTTTAAAGGTCTGGGGCAACCGATTACTGAATACTTTAAAATCCGCAAGTGCTTATACATGATGATGATTGATTCGTGGGGTGCTCAACTGCGCAGTCATCAGCGCCCATACCAATTTTTTTTCACAGTCCAATTTTTTTACACAGTCCAATTTAGCCACTGTCACGGATGATGATGAAATGATAAGGACAACACAAACACCCAGTCCCCTGGCCAGGAATTGAACCCAGGACCCATGATCCAGAGGCAGCAACGCTTGGTCACTTTTCTGAAACAAAAATGGTCACCTTTTTTAAAACGGTAACCAATATTGTTTTTTAAAAAAGTATTTTTGAGTCCACGAAATATGGGGAATTTACCCAGTGAATATCAATTTTTTTCTGAGATGGTCAAGCAACCAACGCTGGACCACTTGGTGTGGACTGACCCACAGGTCAGAAAATAAAAGATATATAAAACTAAAAAGGAGTGAAGACAGAGTAGTTACAGAGAAGAAATGCTGAGATCAAAGAAATTAACATAAATTACGGACATGTTGGCAGTGAGAACCAAGGACATGTTGTAATGCCAGTTCCCATCCGCAGAGTTCTGAGAAGCTAGTGCCTGGGAGAAGAACACAGATGACATGTGTCACGAAACAGGCACTCAGGTCAGAACTGTCATATTGTACAGCATGCTCTGCAACAGGGTATTTTGTGTTGGCAGAGTACACCCTCTGTCTATGTATGTTCCTACTGACTGATAACCTGTTGGTTATCATACCAATGTAAAAAGTCGAAAAGTGTTTATATAACAGCTGCTGCATGACGTGTGTCACTTCACATGTGGCTCTTCTTTTGACAGTCTATGTTTTGCCAGTTACAGGACTGGTGTAGGTGGTAGCAGGAGGGTTCATATGGTGAGTCTTACATTGGGGATGGCCACAGGGGTACGAGCCACTGGGTTAAGAAACAGGTGCAGAAGGAGCATAGGGTCTGACCATGATATTGTGGATATGGGGTGGGGGACATGAGGAGGGGAGGGGGTGAAAGCTGTTCTACATGTGGTAGTCAAACTGTCACATAGAATGGACTTCTTTTCAGGGCATTATTTTGGGGGAAATAAATGGAAAAAACAACAAATTTTACAGCCAGTGTTTCTATTTGAGAGGCAAATGAGGATATTAAATACATCCTACACAACAATTCAAAGTACCTGGGAAACATAAAACGCATTTTCATCTTGGAGGAGACTAATGCAGTGAAAGGTAAGTACAATAGTTTATTTTGAACCATTCAGGTGTCCTTGCAGCAGTAGAGTTTGCTGTGCAAATCTCACGACATGTGAGTGCACTCCCAAGCTCCAGACGAGAAAGCTGAAAGACATTTGAAAGCCACTGTGAAACAAAAGGCAGACACAGAGTTCTCCCTCTCCTCAGCTTTCTAGACCTGATTAAATATGCATGTCATTCCTCAAAGTAGGGCAGGCTCCTTCCCGACTCCAATCAAATTTTGTGTAGAAGTGTGGCAGCCAGTCTGTGATTCACATGGCTGTAAAATCTCATCCTTAATGCAGGTTCATGGTGAACAAACAATATATGTTTCGAACAGTGTATCACTGTTTCAATCACCATGAGAATTCAGGACAGAAACCAAAACTTTTCCCCCCGACTTCTGCAAATACAGAAACCATGCCAAAAATTTCATTCTTCATAATTATTTTTGAGTAACTTCCAGTTGCCTGCCTGGCTAGCCGTGTGGTCTAATGCACTGCTTCCTGAGTGGGAAAGAGTGCCAGCCCCTGCACGAATCTACCCGGTGGGTCAGTGTCAAGGTCCAGTGTGCCAGCCAGCCTGTGGATAGTTTTTAAGGTGGTTTTCCATACGCCTCAGCGAATGCGGGCTGGTTCCCCTTATTCCACCTCCGTTACACTATGATGGCGATTACTGCGCAAACACTGTCTCCACGTATGTGTGCACCATAATTACTCTACCATGTAAACATTGGGGTTACACTCGTCTGGAATGAGACATTCCCTGGGGGTCCACTGGAGGCCAAACCGCACAATAACCCTGGGTTCGGTGTGGGGCGGCAGTGGGATGAGTGGACTGCTGTAGCCTGTTGTGGGGTTTTGTACCACTGAGGGTTACGGTGGGGACAAAGCCTCTCCGTCGTTTCTAGGTCCCCAGCTCAGTACACACACACACACACACACACACACACACACACACACACAAACGTCCAGTTCATGCTGGCAGCTAAAATTCTGCAAATGGTAGTTTCGCAAAGTTGGCTAACACTCGAAAAAAAACAGTATCAACATGACAAATCTCACAATTTCAGATATATATTAACAAGCTTGAAAGTGAGCCATAAAAACAATGCAATTGTAGATTATATTTTGCTGAACAATTTAAATACAGATATTTCCTGAAGCATCAGAGGATTTCTCTATAATGGTACAGAGAGAACATACCATGCTAACAACTTACTTTTATGGTCCTTACATCTATCTTCAACACTACTACTATAAATTTACCTCACACTGATTCATGAGAATTTTGCTTATCTCCCTGCAATATCAACTATCATACAGATGTGCCAGAATGTAAACGAAGGACTGAGCAATCAATTTAAATACTTACTGAACATTTGCTTTACCACCTCTTCTTTTGGCAAGCATTGGGGCTTTATTTAATAATGTCATGGTGATTATTGAAGGGTTGAGCTTGCAGGCTTCACCATCTACCTGCATGGGTATTGTCTTGGTAGTAACAATTCGAGCAGACTTGCACTGTGTGATACAGGTTCCATGTCCACCAGCTTGCAGCAAAGGCTAAAAAACAATAGCCAGTGTCAATTGCTTGCATGTAATGGTAGACTCTTAAGTGGTATTTTCATTTTGTTGTAAATTGTATTTGGAATAACCAAATGAAGTACTTCAAATACAACCAGCAGTAAAAGGTCCCTAAAACATTGATTCTGCAATACATTACTAGCAGTCGTTATAGGTTAAGTAAGAAAGCACTGTAGCTATATTTCCAGGTCAAAACCATTTTTTTCTCGAACAGAGCAATCATCATCGTTTAAAAAAATTTTCACTGCCATTGCAAATGTGTTCCTACTACATATAAGAAAACTTTTTTGAACACGCAATATCTGGCCTTTATGGAAAAACTGCACTCAACTGCGAAAATGTCTCTCAGGCAAAAAATGATTAAAATATGTAGCAAGTTGACTGGTACTGTACGATTACAATCTACAAATATTTTCAGGAGCACTCTATTCTCTAATGTTCAATTAGTATACATTTATAGACTTCAGGCTGGCCACTGTCAACCTGTATTAACCACTGTTCAATAATGCATTTCATTTCAGTTTAATTTTGGTAAAATGAGTTGTGAAACAGTTTCTGGGTCATTGTGGGCATGAGTGATTCTCGGCCAGGAATAAAATTTAACTCACTCTTAAGTTAGATTTAGTACTGAAAACAAACAAAACAGGTGGTTAATCCTTTACAACTGGACACTATTTATATATATTTGTGAATATAGTGAACTCTCCACTGTCACATGTCACTCTCTTTTAAATCACCTCTGTGAAAATCTTGATACTGCACCACTCTGCATTATCTAATTTTGCCTCAACATGAGCACATCTGGCAGTCAGTTTTTTTCATTGATGGCTATTTGTGTAATTACTGCACTGCATCTGTCTACTTTGTAATTCATACTGATCAGTCACAACTGAGCTCATGTATTGATCTGTCAGAATAGAAGTTATTTGTTTTAGACAAAGCAACATAGTTAACTAAAGAAAACATTTAATAAATTGTGAAGAATAAATAAAAGAGAACTTTTTTTTTTTATCTGAACTTTGAATTTTATTTGGAAAGTCCACCTCTGAAGTCGCGCTTAGGCTTAAATTTTGTAAACGTGTTTGTTTCTTGTTTCACGGTAATTTAACTACTTTCTCGGTAACAAATAAGTAAACTACCGTAAATAGCGTATAACTTCATTGTTTTAATACAGATTTCAGAAAAACAGCGTAACTTTATATCAGAAACTTGCCTATATACATTTGTTTATAGGCCTAATTCTCGTAACGTTTTTGGAGAATCAAAGTTAAAGTATCTCGTTTAATTGTCCTTTTTTTCATTCCATCGAGTGAAATATATAATAAATAGCGTATACCTTCGTTGTTTTAATACAGATCTCAGAAAAACAGCGGAATTTTAAATCAGAAACTTGCTTATATACATTTGTGAATAGGCTTAATTCTTGTAACGTCTTTTTTTATTTTCGGTAAGTTAATTGATTTATTCTAGCTAAAGTATTATTTTTGCCATGAGTGAGAAGTGCCTGACTTGCCGTAGAATTGTTAGTTCCGGGGTTTGGTGTGATGGATGCAGTAGTTTTTTTCACTGGGGGGACTGCAGTGGCGTGGGTGTTGGGAAAGTGGATCAGGCTCATCAGTGGTTATGTAGGATTTGCAGCAGAGATAGGAAGATAGTGGAACAGGAGGGGAAAATTGCTGCTCTTCAGGCTGAGCTAGATCAGGCTAGGGAAGATCTGGACAGGTTAAGGAGGGAGAAGGGCAAAGAGAGGTGGGAAGTGGCAACAGGTAGCAGAAGGAACAGGCCTAGAACTAAGTCTGACAGTTTTGTGGTGAATGTCAAAAATAAGTTTGACCCGTTGCTTCAGTTAGAAACTGATGAGCCTCAAGCAGAGGTAGGTGTAGACAGGACACAACAAACTTTCAATAGGAAATTGAAAAAGAATGTAGGAAAGTCATCGAAAAGGAAGAAAGTTTTGTTGTTAGGCAGTTCTCATGCCAGAGGTGTAGGCCAACTTCTGCAGGAGGAATTAGGACCAGAATACCAGGTCACAAATTTTTTCAAACCAAGTGCCAGTCTGGATCAGGTGACAGAGGATTTAGGTTCACTCTCTAAAGGATTTACCAGGGAAGACACCGTGGTTATTGTGGGAGGGCCAGGGAACAGCATCGACAGAGATCCTGGGTACAGTATAGAGTGTGACCTGGTAAAGATTGCGTCGGCATCGAGACACACCAATGTTGAATTTGTATCTGTCCTGAGACGCCATGAGTGGCCTCATTTGAACTCTTCTGTTGGGAGAGTTAATTTGGAGTTGGAACGGCTGCTTGGGTCGGGTGCGGGGGCTCATATTGGTGTGGTTCCTGTTGATAATCTCAGTAGGTGGGACTATACCAGGCACGGCCCACATCTCAACAGGAAAGGGAAGGGGAAACTGGCTGGGGTAATAGCACGAAATTTAAGGGGGGGAGGCACTGCCATGAATGGTAAAATACCAGTGGTTACAGGTGTTGGAGCAGCACCTTTTTTAGGATAGGTAAGACAGAAAGATGTCAAGTTCTACGAGAGGTCAGGATTGAAACAAATCTTCAGTTTAGGAAAGAAATTAAACAGAACAATTCTAGCACATTGGATCACCAATCACAGCTATCAATTATAAATTTTCACCAATCACCAGAAATTTTATCTCCACCAAGTTGTATCTCAGTCCTAGGTAATTGCATTGATGAATTAAAGTCACCCAACCCAATTGACATAATCTGCCTCTCTGAACACCATGTGACCACTGGTATAGGAACTAGGCCTAAGCACAATGAGAAACTCAGACAGGAGAGTACTGCAAATGTTAGAATAAGGAAAGGTTCTCATAAAAGTATAATTAAAAATAATGTAAGTATATTTCATCAAAATATTGGGAGTATAAAGAATAAAGTAGATGAGCTTCTGGTTTGTTTAGAAGATTTAGAAGCTGAGAATGAAATAGATATACTATGCCTGTCTGAGCATCACATTGTTACTGATATGGATAAGGTAAATGTAAGTGGTTATAAGCTCTCTGCACATGTAATGAGAGAAAATATGGAGAAAGGAGGAGTTGCCATATATGTCAAAAGTTATCATTGTGCAAAAAGTAGAGAAACAAAAAAGTTTTGTGTAGAGAAACATACAGAAGCATGTGCCTGTGAGTTTAAATTAAATAAAGGCACATTTATAATTGTAACTGTATATAGGTCCCCATCAGGAAATTTTCATCTATTTCTGAAAAATTTGGACTCCTTGTTGTGCTATCTGTCAGACAGGGAGAAGCAAATTATTATTTGTGGGGACTTCAATGTAGATTCTCTGAAAGAGGGTAATAGGAAAAATGACCTTGAAGTATTACTCGGTTCTTTCAATTTGACACCCGTTATTGATTTTCCTACTCAGGTGGTAAAGGATAGCAGCTCACTGATAGATAACTTCTTTATAGACCAAGATAAGTTTAAGCAGATAAATGCTCGGCCTGTTGAGAATGGTTTTTCTGATCATGGTGCACAGCTAGTTACAATATATGACATAGCTCCATTCAGCAATACTAAACAGTCCTCCAAAGTAGTACGTTCAGTCAACGATTTAACAATTGCAAATTTCAGGGGAAGCCTACAGCAGTTAGACTGGGATGAGGTGTACCGTGAACCTGATGCCAATTTAAAATATAATTTATTTCATGACATTTTTGTAAATGCATTTGAAAACTGCTTCCCCAAGAAAATAGTTAAATATACTCGTAAGAAACCTTGTAACAAACCATGGCTTACTAAGGGTATAAAAATATCTTGTAACTGGAAAAGGGAAATGTATCTGACAGCAAGAAAGAGTAGTGACCCAGAAACTATCAAAAATTATAAAAACTACTATGTTATATTAAGAAAAGTTATTAAAAAATCCAGGAGTATGTGTATCATGTCTGAAATCAGCAACTCTGATAATAAAATTAAAACAATTTGGAATATTATTAAAAGAGAAACAGGTCAACCAAGAGCAGAGGAAGACAGTATTACCATCAAATTGAATGAAAACTTTACGAACAAAAAGTCAGAAGTTGAAAATATTTTTAATAATCATTTTCTAAATGTTGTGGATATAGTAGGATCCAGGTGTTCATTAGAAGATGCTAGGCTGTTAATGGAAGAGGCCATACCTATGCAATTTGATACAACTGAAATCTCACCCACTTCTCCCTCTGAAATTAGGAAAATAATAAACTTGCTTAAAAGCAAAAACTCACATGGAATTGATGGCATTTCCAGCAAAATACTAAAAGCTTGTTCTCAACAGATAAGTAAGATTCTCAGCCACCTGTGTAATAGCTCTCTGGAACAGGGCATTTTCCCTGATAGACTGAAATATGCTATTGTTATACCTTTGCATAAAAAGGGGGATAGATCTGATGTCAACAATTACCGTCCAATCTCCCTTCTAACAGCTTTATCCAAAATTTTTGAGAAAGTAATGTATTCAAGAGTAGCTTCACATATCTGTAAAAATGAAGTACTAACAAAATGTCAGTTTGGTTTCCAGAAAGGTTTTTCAACAGAAAATGCCATATATGCTTTCACCAGTCAAATTTTGAATGATCTGAATAACTGAACACCACCCATTGGGATTTTTTGTGATCTCTCAAAGGCTTTTGATTGTGTAAATCATGAAATTCTGCTAGACAAGCTCAAGTATTGTGGCATGAGTGGGACAGTGCACAAATGGTTTAATTCGTATCTAACTGGAAGAGCGCAGAAAGTTGAAATAAGTAGTTCTCGTAACATGCAAAGATCAGCACATTCCTCAAACTGGGGAACTATCAAGAATGGGGTTCCACAAGGGTCAGTCTTGGGTCCTTTGTTGTTCTTATTATATATTAATGACTTGCCATTCTATATTCATGAAGAGGCAAAGTTAGTTCTCTTTGCTGTGATACAAGTATAGTAATCACACCTGAGAAACAAGAATTAACTGATGAAATTGTCAATACTGTCTTTCAGAAAATTACTAAGTGGTTCCTCGTAAACGGACTCTCACTGAATTTTGATAAGACACAGTACATACAGTTCCGTACAGTGAATGGTATGATGCCATTAATACATATAGACCTTAATCAGAAGCATATAGCTAAGGTAGAATATTCCAAATTTTTAGGTATGTCCATTGATGAGAGATTAAATTGGAAGAAACACATTGATGATCTGCTGAAACGTTTGAGTTCAGCTACTTATGCAGTAAGGGTCATTGCAAATTTTGGTGATAAACATCTTAGTAAATTAGCTTACTATGCCTATTTTCACTCATTGCTTTCATATGGCATCATATTTTGGGGTAATTCATCACTGAGGAATAAAGTATTTATTGCACAAAAGCGTGTAATCAGAATAATAGCTGGAGTCCACCCAAGATCATCCTGCAGACATTTATTTAAGGATCTAGCGATATTCACAGTAGCTTCTCAGTATATATACTCTCTTATGAAATTTGTTATTAACAACCAAACCCAATTCAAAAGTAATAGCAGTGTGCATAACTACAATACTAGGAGAAAGGACGATCTTCACTATTCAAGATTAAATCTAACTTTGGTACAGAAAGGGGTGAATTATACTGGCACTAAAGTCTTTGGTCACTTACCAAATAGTATCAAAAGTCTGACAGATAACCAACAAGTATTTAAGAAGAAATTAAAAGAATTTCTGAATGACAACTCCTTCTACTCCGTAGAGGAATTTTTAGATATAAATTAAGAAAAAAAAAAGAAAAGAAACCAAAACAAAAATATTAAAAAAATAAAAATAAAAAATAAAGAAAAACAAAAAAACACAAAAAAATAAAGTTGTTATATTAACTTAAGTATGTTGTTAAATTAACCTAATTATGTCATGTATTGGAAAATTCGACTCGTTCCACATCATTGCGAAATATCGTATTCATGATCCATGGAACTAATATTAATCTAATCTAATCTAATCTAATCATCCTAGTCCATTATTCAAGAAATTATTATCTTTCCCACTGGTGGAGATACAAAATGAGCACAACATAATTAAAATGAACTTGAAATCATACCTGTGCACTACAGCTTTGATGAAAAATTAATTTCAAAGTGTGAGCTTTGTGTCAGCCACTTTTTATTTTCTTCCATTGTGTATTTCAACGGTTTAAACCCTCATCCTTGAGTGAATACAATTTCTTCTCCTGGATGCATCCAGAGTCATATACCTAAGTACACATGTGGCCACCCATGAATGATGGTCTAACCTCTCAAAATGTATGGTTGCATAAAATAAAAATTGAAAAGTGACTGAAATGGATACCCATTTCAACTTGTCTTTTGTTTCATAAATGGTCGCAAGTTTCCAAATGGCAGTCCAACATGGACAAAATAAGGTTCAGCTACATAAACTGGAGTGCAACCTGGTGTAGTCTTCTTGCTAGGTGGAGCTTTCTTCCTCCACTCTCTGCACATTTCCCCTTATTAGTACTCAAGATGAAGTTTACTGATTGGGGTCTAATATGCCTACAATGTGCTACACAGCTGCTACTCGGGTGTGAGAAATTTCATCCCCTTACTACTCCCTTGACATGAAATATATATATATGACCTCTCTAGTTAAGGTACAGAAACTAGCAGCTAAACTTAGCTAAGAAATTAAACCATTACTTAAATCAAACCTGGAAGGGCCCACATCAGACATTCAATGAACTACCACACTTACTGACACTTTCAGAAATATTCTGCTTCTTTGGTAATTATTGTTTGTTTTATTCCAGAATAAAGAAATTCACAACATACTTTCCTGAACTGCAGGTGCTTGTGCATCTATGATATCTGGCAGAGTGGAACAATAAATTTACATTTTTTATATATTATTAACAAGAATCATCATATGTGTATGAAGTAACAAGCAATATAAAATGAACAAATAGAAAGCAATCACATGGAACAATTTTATCATAAAAATACCACTTTTCTCTCCTTTTTAATACTCACCAACTGATATGTTGTGAGTCCAACAACTTCTATAAGGCCATCATCAGTTGCTGGTTCCACATTACCTCCTGCTCGATTCCAGGGATGAGTGCCACCACCATAACTACAATCAAATAATATTCTGTTATTCAGAATAATCCCAACTGTGTACTTTTCTTTTTAAATGTTAGGTATACAAACTGACAGTCATTTCTTTTTGGTACAATATATTCATATGAAATTAAGTGCTTTGCAAAACAAATGAATCACAAGAAAACGATTGTCTGTCATACATTTAATAATGGAAAATCCAGGATGGAATGTAATAATATTATCAAAACGGCAGTTGATACTCACCATACAGTGGAAATGCCAAGTCACAGATAGGCACACCAAAAAGATTGTCTGAAAATCAGGTTTCGACCAACAAGGCCTTCATCGGAGTTAGAACACTCAAACTCACTCTCTCTCTCTCTCTCTCTCTCTCTCTCTCTCTCTCTCTCTGTCTCACACACACACACACACACACACACACACGGCCGAGTCTCTGGCTGCTGAGGCCACACTGCGATCAGCTGAGCATGATCGGAGATGCAGCCAGGTGATGGGGGTAACAGGTGGCTGGGACAGGGAGGGGGTGGATAGCAGGATAGGGGTGGGTTACAGTAAAGTGCTACTTGTAGGAGCGTACAGGGATGAGATGGAGAGAGGGAAGGGCAGCTAAGTGCAGTCGGGATGTTAAACAGAGGGTGGGGGCATAGTGGAAAAGGAGAGAGGTAAGAAGACTTTGGGTATATTGGCGAAATAGACAACAGTGTAGTGTTGGAATGGGAACCGGGAAGGGGCTAGGGGGTAAGGACAAATACTGGCAAATGTTGAGGCCAGGAGGGTTACAGGATGTAGGGTATATTGCTGGGAGAGTTCCCATCTGTGTAACTCAGGGAAGCTGGTGTTGGTGAGAAGAATCCAGATGTCACAGGCTGTGAAGCTGTCATCGAAATGAAGAATGTCGTGTTTGGCAGCATGCTCAGAAACTTGGTGGTCCAGCTGTTTCTTGGCCGCAGTTTGTTGGTTGTCATTCAAGCGGACAGACAGCTTCTCAGCTGTCATGCTCACGAAGAATGCAGGACAGTAGCTACAGCTTAGCTTTTAGATCACAGGACTGGTTTCACAGGTAGCCCTGCCTTTGATGGGGTAGGTGATGCTTGTGCTTGGACTGGAGTAGGTGGTGGTGGGAGAATGTACGGGACAGGTCTTGCATTTAGGTCTATAACAGCGATATGAGCCATTAGGCAAGGGGATGGGAGCAGGAGCTGTGTAGGTATGGACGAGGATGTTGTGTACATTCGGTGGGCAGTGGAATACCACTGTGGGACAGGTGGGAAGGATAGTGGGTAGACACTCCTTATTTCATAGCACAACGAAAGGTAGTCGAAAGAGGTTTTCTGCCTTGATATGAGGACTGTCCTACCTACTATCCTTCCCACCCCTTCCACAGTGGTACTCTACCACCCACGGACTCTACATAATACCCTTGTGCGTCGCTACACAACTCCTGCTCCCATCCCCTTGCCTCATGGCTCACATAGCTGCTATAGACCTAGATGCAAGACCTGTCCCATACATCCTCCCACCACCACCTACTCCAGTCGTCACAAGCATCACCTACCCCATTAAAGGCAGGGCTACCTGTGAAACCAGTCATGTGATCAACAAGCTAAGCTGCAACCACTGTGCTGCATTCTACACAGGCGTGACAACTGACAAGCTGTCTGTCCACTTGAATGGCCACCAACAAACTGCCGCCCAGAAACAGCTGGACCACCAAGTTGCTGAGCATGCTGCCTAACACAACATTCTTCATTTTAATGACTGCTTCACAGCCTGTGCCATCTGGACTCTTCCCACCAACACTACCTTTCCTGAACTGCGCTTGTGGGAACTCTCCCTTCATTCCTGTAACCTTCCTGGCCTCAACCTTTGTTAGTCTTTGTTCTTGCCCTCTAGCCCCTTCCCTGTTCCCATTTCAGTACTACACAGTCCTCTATTCCACGAACACACCCACAGTCTTTTTTACCTATCTCCTTTTCCCCAACTCCCCCCCCCCCCCCTGCCGCTCCTACCCTCTCTCCACCTCATCCCTGTATGCTCCCACAAGCAGCACTTTACCGTCCCCCACCCCTACCCTGCTCTCCATTCCGCTCTTCACCCCAGCCTCCTTACCACCACCACATGGTTGCATCTCCCATCATGTGCAGTTGCTCGCGGTGTGTGTTCAGCAGCCCGAGACTGTGGTCATGTATGTGTTAGTTGTGTTTGTGTGTGCGCGTGTTCATGTGCGTGTTCTATCTCTGATGAAGGCCTTGTTGGCCAAAAGCTCTGACAATCTTTTTGTTGTGCCTATCTGTGACTCAGCATCTCCACTACATGGTGAGTATCAACTAACCTTTTCATCATATTGATACATTTAGTAAGTTGCAACTCAACAACATGAGATTATCCCTTTGATTCATACCTACATAGGAAGTAGCCTAAATTAACTGATGGGATCTTATTATTGTTTGATATGTTTTACACAAAAACAGACGAAAATGCAATGAAAAAATATCAGTTGTTCAGAAATACATATCCTCATCTCTACGTACCCTGTAAGAACACCTAAAAGATAGACAATAGCATGAATCTTCATCAAACAAGAAATTATTAACAATCTGTGCACCCATAATGCAGAAATCATACATACATGAAGAGTGGAATGAAAAACTAGGGTGCAATCTTTCCACAAAAAGTGTTTTCAGTGGTATTGAGTTCTCAGTACTCTGTTGTATGTCGCTAGACTTGTTCCTACCATCTAATCATTTAGAAAATGTTTAAAGCATCAAATCACTGAGAAAATGCTTCAAACATTCATTAGTAGATGGTGCACGGTATTTGTGCCAAGCAGTGCTTCCCTCCACAGCTCTGAGTGTCACATGTCAGGTCTTCTTCAATTGGCCTGAGATAGTTCGAAGAGACAACACACACATTTTTGGCGAGTGGGCACATTCTTTTGAGCTGCGACAGAGATCTTGCACTTAGATAAAAATAAAGAAAGGTAAGCAAGACTGATACAACTGACTTCTCCAGTTTGAGAGATGCTTTTGAAACACTGATGTCAATGCAGGCATGCAGGATCTCCATATGCAGTATGGTGAAAGTATTTCATACTTATTCATCTCAAAAAGCTGTCAAAAACTCTTATATTAAACAGAAGACTGGAAAAAACTCAATGTATTCAAAAGAGGAAAGATCATGGCTGGTGTACGCCATGTTGTTGTTGTTGTTGTTGTTGTTGTGGTGGTGGTGGTCTTCAGTCCAGAGACTGGTTTGATGCAGCTCTCCATGCCAGTGAAGCTGCATGCCCTCAGGAAAAATTACAGCCGTAGTTTCCCCTTGCTTCCAGCCGTTCGCAGTACCAGCACAGTAAGGCCATTTTGGTTAGTGTTACAAGGCCAGATCAGTCAATCATCCAGACTGTTGCCCTGCAACTACTGAAATGGCTGCTGATCCTCTTCAGGAACCACACGTTTGTCTGGCCTCTCAACGGATATCCCTCCGTTGTGGTTGTACCTACGGTACGGCTATCTGTATCGCTGAGGCACGCAAGCCTCCCCACACTGTACTGTATCTAAAATATGAATGATTTTTATCTCTGCAAAACAGAAAGGCCTGATGGCAATGTACAGGGAATTTTACAGTAAATTTTGCAGCATCAGATCCCAAGATAGAGTTGTGTAAGGAACAGATGTCAATTTTGCAACGATTTTTCTTGAATTTATATTTAGTTACTCACGTGTAAAACATATAAAATAAATTAGAAATGGTTTTTGTAAACTGCAGTCCTACTAGTTACAATATTACTGCTGTACTTATGTGGTACCAGACTATCTGCTCAATTTTTTGTGTATACACATAAGTTACATACAAAAAGAGAAACATTGTTTTTCGATTCTTCAGAACTTTTCCATTTTCACTCTTCATAAAATGCACGTACCTATTCTTTATATAAAATCTGTCATGTTATTGCTCGCTCTTTTATTGTATGTTCAAAGTACTGCGGACACACAACATCACAGAAGAGGCGCTGTGAAAGAGTAGAATTGTGAAAATTAGTGAGTGAAGGCAGCAGAGGATCAAACAGGTAAAAAGACGAGGGCTAGTAGAAACCCTTGGGTAACAGAAGAAATATTGAATTTAATTGATGACAGGAGAAAATATAAAAATGCAGTAAATGAAGCAGGCAAAAAGGAATACAAACGTCTCAAAAATGAGATCGACAGGAAGTGCAAAATGGCTAAGCAGGGATGGCTAGAGGACAAATGTAAGGATGTAGAGGTCTATCTCACTAGGGGTAAGATAGATACCGCCTACAGGAAAATTAAAGAGACCTTTGGAGAAAAGAGAATGACTTGTATGAATATCAAGAGCTCAGATGGAAACCCGGTTCTAAGCAAAGAAGGGAAAGCAGAAAGGTGGAAGGAGTATATAGAGGGTCTATACAAGGGCGACGTACTTGAGGACAATATTATGGAAATGGAAGAGGATGTAGATGAAGATGAAATGGGAGATATGATACTGCGTAAAGAGTTTGAGAGAGCACTGAAAGACCTGAGTCGAAACAAGGCCCCCGGAGTAGACAACATTCCATTAGAACTACTGGCAGCCTTGGGAGAGCCAGTCCTGACAAAACTCTACAATCTGGTGAGCAAGATGTATGAGACAGGCGAAATTCCCTCAGACTTCAAGAAGAATATAATAGTTCCAATCCCAAATAAAGCAGGTGTTGACAGATGTGAAAATTACCGAACTATCAGTTTAATAAGTCACAGCTGCAAAATACTAACTTGAATTCTTTACAGACGAATGGAAAAACTAGTAGAAGCCGACCTCGGGGAAGATCAGTTTGGATTCCGTAGAAATGTTGGAACACGTGAGGCAATACTGACCCTACGACTTATCTTAGAAGAACGATTAAGGAAAGGCAAACCTACGTTTCTAGCATATGTAGACTTAGAGAAAGCTTTTGACAATGTTGATTGGAATACTCTCTTTCAAATTCTGAAAGTGGCAGGGGTAAAATACAGGGATCAAAAGGCTATTTACAATTTGTACAGAAAGCAGATGGCAGTTACAAGAGTCGAGGGACATGAAAGGGAAGCAGTGGTTGGGAAGGGAGTAAGACAGGGTTGTAGCCTCTCCCCGATGTTGTTCAATCTGTATATTGAGCAAGCAGTAAAGGAAACAAAAGAAAAATTCGGGGTAGGTATTAAAATTCATGGAGAAGAAATAAAAACTTTGAGGTTCGCCGATGACATTGTAATTCTGTCAGAGACAGCAAAGGACTTGGAAGAGCAGTTGAACGGAATGGACAGTGTCTTGAAAGGAGGATATAAGATGAACATCAACAAAAGCAAAACGAGGATAATGGAATGTAGTCGAATTAAATCGGGTGATGCTGAGGGAATTAGATCAGGAAATGAGACACTTAAAGTAGTAAAGGAGTTTTGCTATTTGGGGAGCAAAATAACTGACGATGGTTGAAGTAGAGAGGATACAAAATGTAGACTGGCAATGGCAAGGGAAGCGTTTCTGAAGAAGAAAAATTTGTTAACATCGTGTATAGATTTAAATGTCAGCAACTCGTTTCTGAAAGTATTTGTATGGAGTGTAGCCATGTATGGAAGTGAAACGTGGACGATAAATATTTTAGACAAGAAGAGAATAGAAACTTTCGAAATGTGGTGCTACAGAACAATGCTGAAGATTAGATGGGTAGATCACATAACTAATGAGGAGGTATTGAATAGAATTGGGGAGAAGAGGAGCTTGTGGCACAACTTGACTAGAAGAAGGGATCGGTTGGTAGGACATGTTCTTAGACATCGAGGGATCACCAATTTAGTATTGGAGGGCAGCGTGGAGGGTAAAAATCGTAGAGGGAGACCAAGAGATGAATACACTAAGCAGATTCAGAAGGATGTAGGCTGCAGTAGGTACTGGGAGATGAAGAAGCTTGCACAGGATAGAGTAGCATGGAGAGCTGCATCAAACCAGTCTCAGGACTGAAGACCACAACAACAACAACAACAGTGAGTGCATTGGTATATTTTGCAGAACTGAAGCTGTTGAAGTGTAAAATTATGAAGATAAGTGAGTGAACTGGTGTGGGCATCCAAGTATAATTTAATCATGTTTTTAACTTGCGTAAGATACATTAGCGAAATTTTGGATTGCTGTTATATACACACATAAGGGTGACTTAATAAAATGTTATCTGTGCTAAGATGTTTTTGTATGCCGTACACATAAACAAAACTGAAGATGTGTATGTGTTGGCTAAATTCATATAATGGAGATTGTCTATGGATTAATGAATAAATAAATAAATTTATTTTAGCAGTAACAGAAAAATTCTGCATGAACCATGTGGTCATAATTTAAAATTAGCAGAATCATTTCACATCTGAAATTACCTTGGAATGTTGAGAAACACAATTGCATGGACCTTATGATCCCTCAACTTAGGAGTTATGTCTTTACCATCACATTCTAACGTGACTAATTCTGCAAGTCCTTTCCATTTCCGCCTCAAAAGATCTTTCCCACCAGCTTGTCCATAGAACATCTTATTCCGAAGGCGAGAGTTGAAACGCTCAGGATGTGCTTCTACAAACACAGAATGAAAATCTAAGAACTAAAATTCTAAGGTAAATAAAAAGACATGAGTAAAAATGCAATTTTGATAAAAACTTGGATTCCATGTGTCTTATTTTCAGTAGGATAGAAAGTTTTAGAAGACAAACACCACTAGAATAGACGAGAAATAAGGTATTCAATTCGTTGAACATACTTCAGTTATACTTAATGGACACTGATCTAACATCAGATTATGCCAAGATAAAAAAAAATTTATTTTAGTCATGGCTGTAATTTTCAACAACCTTAGTACTATTTTTCAGGATAAATTTCAGTTATCAGTTGTAAATAAATTTTATTATCTTTACTGGTTTCGACAAATTAATTTGTCATCTTCAGAAGCCTACAAAATTAGGGATATTATAAATCTTTAGATCTTGGCTATACATTTATGTGAAGTATAAAAAGTGTATCACAAAAACTTACTTAGTTTAGCAGACAGTCAGTATCTTATTTACAGAATGATCATGCCATGGAACAGTCACAAATTTACATATTGTATGTGATTATTTTGAACACTGTTTTACAATTTACTATAACTAGGTCACATTTATGTATCTGTTGTGCTAGCAGCAAGGAATATATACATAAAAGCATGTATAAAAAATATAAGCAAGGCATACAGGGTGTGATTCAAAAGTTTCACGACTTAACTCAGAAGTAGATATTTATTGAACATTTAAGTACAGTGGACTAAAATTCTTCAAAATATGATCCTTCAGCACCAACACAGCGCTGCCAGTGCATCTTCCACTGTTCGTAGCCCTTCTGGAATGCCTCGGGCGTCACGCTGTCAAGGGCTCTAGTCGAAGCCTGCTGGATGGCGTCGGTGGAGTCAAATTGCTTCCCTTTTAGGCCCGTCTTGATTCGGGGGAAGAGGAAAAAGTCACTTGGAGCCAAGTCGGGGCTGTAGGGTGGCTGTGGCAGTGTTGTCACGCTGAACTTGACCAAAACTTCTGCGGCGGCGCACAATGTGTGGGTGGGCACATTGTCATGGTGGAGAATACAATCAACCTTGATCGCCGGGCAGATGCAGCGAACTCGATCCCTCAAGCGGTGGAGCACTCCAGCGTAAAAGTCACCTGTGACAGTCTGTCCACAAGCAACAAACTCCTTGTGAATCACTCCTTTACCATTAAAAAAAAAAAAAAAAAAAAAATCAGCATACACTTCACACACGACTTGCTCAAGTGAGCTTTCTTGGGCTTCGGTGAGGAAGCAGTGTGCCATTCTGAGCTTTGACGCTTCGACTCAGGATCGTACTTGTAGACCCAGGTCTCTTCACCAGTCACCACTTTCTCCAGAAGGTTCAGATCAACATTCAACCATTGGAGCATTTCCTGGCAAACAGCCATGCGCCATTTCTTCTGATCCACTGACAAAATTTTTGGCACCAGTTTGGCACACACTTTTCACATCATCAAATTCTCCGTCACAATCCTCCACACTGTACTCTGACTGAGTCCCAGTTCATCAGCAATTAATCTAGTACTAAGATGACAGACAATGTTTATAAGTTCCCGCACTCTCTCCACATTCTGATCTGTTCGGCTTCATGATGGCCTCCCAGAGCGGTCGTCGTCTTCAACATTCCCGCAGCCATCTTTGAAACGTTTGTGCCACATGAAAACCATTGCATGGGCCATGGCTCCTTCCTTAAAGTCCTCTTGAATCATACCGAGAGTCTCCGTGGCGGTTTTGTTCAGTCGCATGCAAAACTTAATCACATAATGCTGCCCCCAAGTTTCGACCGAGGTCGTTCCCTGAGACCCCCCTCCCACTACTTCCCACACCCGGAAAAAACGGTCCGCGTGCACTACCCCAATCCACGAAACGAATCAGTCCTGAAACTTCTGAATCACACCTTGTATACCTTTTATACTTCACATAAATGTACAGCCAAGGTCTAAAGATTTATATCATCCTTAATTTTGTAGGCTTCGGGGAGATGAAAAATTAACTTGGCAAAAATGGTAAAGATAATAATTTATTTGCATCTCATGACTGAAATTTATCCTTAAAATTTTTAGTTAGTTAGTTACACGTTTCAGGGATCATTTTGCACAATAGATCGTAATGATGTAGAATGAGGCATTTTGGATTCATGTTGCAAATTTTATTTTTACTTTTATTACACAAAGAAAATTATTGTGAAATTATTATTAAGCACAAATCAGAATAATTACTATCAAAGAAAGATAACATCTACCATATGTAAGCATTCAAAAAAAGAGTTTAAACAGAACATATCCACACACGTTTCTTACGTAACTACTGAAGGCATGGTACAGAGGATGGAGTAATCTGCTGGAATGAGACAGTGAAATGGCAACAAAATAAGAGTCAAATGAATTAAGTTATAAAAACAGCAGAACAACGAAAAATGAATTAGGAATGATAGTAATGATGAAACCTTACATTTAGGATGCTAGTCCTGATACCAAAGAAATTGGGTAGTAACAACAAGATACAAACACCTAAAGGCTGGGAAACGTTTCTCTAAAACAAAATTTCATTGACAAACCATGAAACTTATTTGATGGGTTAAGGGTAGGATTTTGCAAAAATGCCGCCACCACCACCACCACCACCACCAGGGCCCTTGTTCCCACTGCCAGTAATTTTTTCGTCATTTAAACGAGTCTTTTTCTGAATGTATCTCATAATGACATCAGTGCAGTGTATAAAGGAGTACAAATGTCTTTGAAAGAAAACAGGTCATATATTGTGTTTTGCTCACATGATCAGTCTGGTGGTAAAATATTCTGCTGAAAATACTGACAAACTGTCCGAGTTGATTATTGATGTGAAAAAGTTTGTAATGTAGTGCAAGCAAGGTGTAGGAACAAGTGATGATCAAAGAAAAGAATCAGATTTCAAAACTAATTCAAGAAGTATGAACTACATGGAATTAACATGCTGCAGATTGAAACATTTTTTTAACTGCATTCAGTGATATTATTTATCATTAAGTACCCCGTTAGTGCACCACCCATGTTGGCAGTAGCAGACACTGTAGATCTGGTAGATGTTTGTGACATTCTGGAGCCTACAGGAGTGTCTGCTAATGAAGCTTTGCACATAAATGTACATTGTAAGCAGTAAATCCCAATAGCAGTATGTTGAATATGAAAATATCTGGCTTGCAACCAATGCTGACTACACCAGACAATCTTAAGAGCAACATTACAACAGAAATAAAAAATAAATTGCTACCAACTAAATGCATTGACATATTAGCCATTTCTTGGGCCCAGATTCAAGAGCATGCATTTTCAAGATGCTTTAGTGTGTCTGAAGACAATCAAAATCATCAAGGATTTGTTTACAGCTGCTGAAATGACTGACAGTGAGAATGAGTAACACACTGACACATCACAGAAAAAGACTTAAACAATATTTGATTTATGAAGTGAACGTTATAAAATAGCACAAGTAAAGAGTAATTTGTGAACTGGAACAAGAATGGACCTATCATCACAGTGCAGTTATTATCTGAAAGTTGGCCTTCCACACTGAAGCACCAAAGAAACTGGTATATGCTTACGTATTCAAATACAGAGGTCAGTAAACAGGCAGTATATGGCACTGTGGTTGGCAACGCATACATAAGACAACAAGCGTCTGGTGCAGTTGTTAGATCAGTTACTGCAGCTACAATGGCAGATTATTAAGATTTAAGTGAGTTTGAATGTGGTGTTACAGTCGGCGCACGAGTGATGGGACACAGCATCTCTGAGGTAGCGATGAAATGGGGATTTACCCTTAAGACCAATTCACAAATTTACGGTGAATATCAGGAATCGCAAAAAATACCAAATCTCCAATATCGCTGCGGCTGAAAAGAGGTCCTGCATGAATGGGACAAATGACAACTGAAGAGAATCGTTCAACGCAACAGAAGTGCAACCCTTCCACAAACTGCTGCAGGTTTCAATGCTGGCCCATTACAAGCCTCAGTGTGCAAACTATTCAACGAAACATCATTGATATGGTCTTTTGGACCCAAAGGCCCACTCATGTACCGTTGATGACTGCACGAAACAGAACTTTACACCTTGCCTGGACTCGTCAACATTGACATTGGACTGTTGATGACTGGAAACATGTTGTCTGATCAGATGAGTCTCATTTCAAATTGCATCAAGCAGATGGACGTGTAAAGGTATGAAGTCAACCTCATGAATCCATGGACCCTGCATGTCAGCAGGGAACTCTTCAAGCTGGTGGAGGCTCTGTAATAGTGTGGGTTGTGTGCAGTTGGAGTGATACCGGGCCCCTGATACTTCTAGATACGACTCTGACAGGTGACACATACGTAAGCATCCTGTCTGATCACCTGCATCCATTCATTTCCATTTTGCATTCCAATGGACTTAGGCAGTTCCAGCAGGACATTGCAATACCCCACACATCCGCAATTGCTACAGAGTGGCTCCAGAAACACTCTTCTGAGTTTAAACACTTCCGCTGGCCACCAAACTCCCAATGGCCACCAAAATTGAGCAGATTTGGGATGCCTTGCAATGTGCTGTTCAGAAGAGATCTCTGCCCTCTCGTACACTAACAGATTTATGGACAGCCCTTTAGGATCCATGGTGCCAATTCCCTCCAGCACTACTTCAGACACTAGTCAACTCCATACCATGTCATGTTGTGGCACTTCTGCATGCTCACAGGGGCCCTACACGACATTAGGCAGGTGTACCAGTTTCTTTGACTCTCCAGTGTAGAACTTACAAGATCCATTAAAAGCATGGAATCACATCTACAGTTCTATCCATCCATCACTACAAAAATTTGCACTCAAGTATTTGAACTGCATAGCCACATCATCAGCTTTTGAAGGTCTGTTCTCAAAAGCAGGATATGCTCTCTGTTAACAACGTAACAGACCGGAGAGGAAACTACTCTCAAAAATGTTATTTTTACAGTCTGCAGACAATATGTTGTGGGATATATAATGTTAATTATTTGTGTATCTATTGATTAATAAATTAAGACTACAGGGAAAGAATGTGCTTTGTCTACTTTTTTCAAAAATGAGTTATGTATGCCGTGAGGTGTAGGATGTGCGTTGTTCAATACTGTTAATCGGCCAGTCTAATAACATGAATAGCCCAAATTCCCTAACCCATTTTAGATTAGGCATGCAGCAAAAGAATATACTAACGTCTCTTGCTACAGGGAATAAATGTGCTTTGTCCAAGTCGTGTATTAAGTTTTAGATTCCTTGTGGATTGGAAAACTATGTTGAAGCAAGAAAGAGAGAATTTTTCTTTATTGTTCATTGTTGGTACAAGTGAGAACTATTACTTTAGTTTGAGACATTGTGTTTAGTAACACAGGTGTTGCAAGTGATTCTTTTCAGCTTTAGTAGTTTATTATTTACATTAAATGATTAGCACCTCATCTGAGGTTGAAAGACAGAGACCTCCAGATTCTAACAGCATCAGGAAAAGGCAAGTATGAGAGTGAATGAGCACAGTTATGAAGAAATTAAGGGTTCAGTCAAACAAATGAGTAGAGGACTGCAACTGAAAGTTAAAGTGTTTTGAAGTAGCAAGTGCTGAAGAAAGATTAAATATTATATGAAAATTTTGTGATGTGGTAGGCTGGAATGAACAATCACTGTATCTGACTGGCCTCATTACAATACCTTCACTTCACAGAAGGTGATCAACGAATAATAAAGATGAAGCATAACTTCGAGAGTTAACTTCAGCTACTGAGTAAGAGTAAAAGGCGACAGAATCATACACGAAATCCCTATACGAACAGAAGCTTTATGGCAGTACACAGAATAACAAGGCTATGATTAATGACAGTCCAGAAATTTTTGAATCTGCACAAGTCTCTTTGTGCTGGAAGGGGTAAGCGGAATTAGGCCATGGAAAATTAAGCAAGCAGTAGGAATTGAAGTTTATGATCACACTCATTCCTTTAAGGGTAGATCAAGTCATTACAGCAATGACAAGGCCAAGAAGTTGTATTTCGCAGAAGAACTTTTGATGAAAAAAATTGCATGAAATGTTCCAGGAAAAATGCCTGAACTTTGACATTTCATATGAAATGCATAGAACAGTATTCAACACCAAATCAAATATGGCTTTGGGGTATCCAAGGAATGATAGTCACTCAACATGAGATAAGTACACTGCTGAGATGAAATTGCTGAATGCAATATTATCTGCAAATTTAGAAAATGACATGAAGAAACACATCTTAAGATCACCATGACCAGAGAGCACACATAGCGAAAGCTGAAACATTTCATACCACAAAGAGGAACGCTCATTTAAGAAGACAAAAGCCTAAAAAGTGAAGCAATCTACATAGACTAGCAAAAAAATGCACGCTTACCAAACGTAAGTATTAATGATGTCTATTATGAAAGGTATTTGTCTGTTTATTCTTTCAATATTCACCAACTTTCAAATGCAACTGCAGTATCCTACACTTACAATGAAAATACTGGAACACAAGGGGCCAAAAAAGTTTTTTTTCCTTTTTAAATTGCATTGTGATAGAATTACTGCACAAGAAAGTGAAACGTCTAAGAAATTTTTTGTGATTTGTTTTCAGGACAGAACAAGAATTATACTGTACCGGTTTATCTTAATTACCTCGTGAGTGATCTTAAACCTCTGAAGGCAGTGAAAGTGACTTCACCTAGCAGAGGACACTCCTAAGCAGGAGTAGAAATTCCAATGGATTGGGTGTAAATCATGGTTGAAGCTCTATGTAAACTGACACAAAATTGGGGTACATTTCTGAAGCAGAAATATTTTAGGAAATGTCCTTTCTTAACAAGGCCCATCAGATAGGTAGTCATCACAAAAAACATCCCCACCTTATTCAATATTGAAAACCTTATAATGGAGCTTGGATTTTATCAGTGGTGAGAGTTTCACAATGATTTCAAGAGCAGTAGTTTGGATAATATCAATCCCCAACTTAAAAAAAAGAAAGAGTACTGCAGGCAAGAAGCTAGATTGTTTCACACAAACCTTTTACATTGGGGTGAAAACTGCATGTTTGGACAAAGTGCCATTATACTTCATTCTTTTAGGATTCTAGCATATTAAGTTGACATAGCAAAGAGAATCTACTTATCAAGAAGTATCTTCACTGTTTAAAACATTGCTTTTCATGACAAAATAATTTGGCCTTGACATTTAACAAAAAAATGCAGTTTTACTTGCAGTATCTTCTATTCTGCAGTAAAAAAATAGCATGTTTTTTCCTTGTAATGCATGATGTTACTTTAAATATTATGTCAATAAATAATTAATTTACAAATTTAAGGAATCAGTGAATATTAAATTTAGTGTATATGGCATTTGCTTCCAAATGATTTTTGTATTCATTAATTTTCTCCATTAGTATCCATGAAATTCAGTTTCAAACTTTAAAACTGCTCTCCTAAACAATTTGATAATGTGGATGAAGCACGTTCTTTTCCTGTGCTTTTCAAATATGATGCCAAATGTATTTGTGTGGTGGTGTTTACGCCATTCTATAAATCTATCATTTAACCTTGAAGTTAAAGTACTGATAGTTTGAGGTCAAATATCAGTTACTGACGTTCAGACCTTGCTGATGATTTGCCAACATTAGCCATCCTTAGTTAAGAGTAACAAGTGCAGTGAGCATAAAAACATCCCAACCCTATTAAAGAGAAAACTAATGAGGGAAAAATGACAATCAGAACACAGATAAGGAAATATTACAAGATGTTAGTAATCACTTTTGCTCAAAACAGTAACAATGATGATCAGTTCTGCACATAAAAGTGTAAGTCTACAATTTCTTACTACTATTTGTGATAGGTCCTCGAGTAAAAGTTACACTATCATACATCTAAACAAGAACTCTAGTCTGATTGAATGCATTATCAAGAGTGACAGTTTTAAAAAAAAAAAGTGTTTGTTATCTTCCATTAGTTACATTGTTGTTCCCATGTGAGCATCAAATTTACATTCATTTTTAAACTACATCTCAAAAGATTATTGCATGTCATTAATTTATTGAATCTTATTTTAAAAGTGGGTGCAGTCTCTCCTTAAAACATTCAGACTACAAACATTAACAACAGTCAATCTTAGAACATTAAAATTGTATTAAAAGTACTTCATTTGTTTCTCCAATTTTAACAATCCTAATACTTTGTTGGACTCCCTCAACAACAATATCTGATCTAAAATTCTATATTCGATTTTGTTTTTTCCTTCATAAAGCTCAATAAAATGAGGAGGAGATGATAGAAACACTATAGTGTGTGAGAGTTCTATATTGGTTCCAACAGGATAAGATAGGAGGATTCCATTTCATGCATTGGTGACAACTGTAAACTACTGAAACCTCAAAAAATATTTGACATACTTTCACATCTATGAATTAACATAAATACAGTCAAATAGGGTTTCAAATACACATCACTGTATGCTTGAAGCTTTTGACACCAGTTATTTCCTAGTGGTTAAAGACAGGATTATAAATTCAGAGTGAAAATTACCTCTTGCCTCGTGAAATTCCAGTGCTATATGAGCATCAACACCAAGGGAGAAATAGTTATTTACAACGTTTAAAGGCAAATTGTCCTTTCCTTCTTCATTAGCTTCTGCTTCTGGATTCTTTTCAACTTTAAGTTCCCACCTGTCCAACTGAACCACGTCTCCATCAGCAATATTTGCCAGTATTTTAGAAATTGGTTCATCTGTGTAGCCCTGTAAAAAGCATACTGATGATGTCAACATTAGCATTTCACAACAAAATTACTTATTCTTTGGCTGCATTACAGCCAACTTTATCACCAATACTACTATGTGTGCAATAAATCAGGTACTCATACATAAATTTATTAATTTTGGTATCTTATAAGATAACCATATAACAGTTCTCACATTCAGCATCAAGGATTCCACAACCATTTGAAGCAGAAATCATTTGCAATGATTTTAACATCAATTTTATCATTAACAGGTGCTAATCAAGGTTTAAAAATTCTCTGGTGGTTTTGTACTTCAGAAAACATTGTTCTTTTCGTTATATCTCAAAACTCGTTTCATTATACCTGTATCAGACTCAGTGGAAATGTTCTACATTGAATGACTTGATTTTCCAATAGATTACTGTTCCAAAAGAACTCATGTGAAAGTAAAGAAAATTTATTCTGTTTTGACGTTACAAGCATTCTTCACAATAATATACACTGACAAATGATTTTCCCAAGTTACTTGTCCACACGTTTTCATGTCAGCCTGAGTAGTTCACATTCCCACCACCAGACACTGTGTTGCTGTTGTTGTGCAACGGTTGTTTACAAAATTGTGACTCTATAGCAATAAAAAGTACTTTGTGCAATGAAATTTGAATAAACAGGGATTCTTGTGAAGTGCCAACACTCTGTCGGACAGAACTTAACACAATGGAATTATATATCATTAGCAAGCAACTTATCCAGTCCATAATCTGTCTGCACCACACAGGAAGTCTTTGACACCTATAAAAGTCACAGAAAACCTTAACTGTGTATGTAAAGTTCCGAATAAATCAACAACATACGTTAGTCACTAATTAAATGTGTCACATCCTGCTGAATGATGTGTTCTATGAAAGCATCTGCCCTACAAGTCATACAAACTGCATCTTATACAGAAGTTGAGAACAGGAACAATATTAAAACCTTCTGCACTGAAGTGAAGATCCTGTTAAAAGAGGATGAATTGACTGAAAGGTTAGTGTTTTGTAGCATGGCGCCATTCCACATGCCCATAAGCACCAATCACCTTAATGTTACATACTGCATCTCATAAAACCCGTAAGTCATTGTGAAACATGAGACAGACTCAGCGAAGTAAATGTATCTTGTGTGATGAGCATATGCAAATAATATGGGTCCTTTTCTCTTCTTCTTCTTCTTCTTCTTCTTCTTCTTCCTCTTTTTACAGAGTCTACTGTCACTTGGCTCAGGTACCTGGACAAGTTAACAGAATGGCTAAAGACTCAATTAACAGAAGATCTACATAACTACCTTTCCACTGGATAGCATTAATCCTTATTTTCAGGAGAAAGTTTACAATGTGCTGAGTGTCACTTTGCCAAAAGCCTCCGTGAGCCACACTGGGAATGGTGATACATCAATTCTGCTCTGCTCCCCAAGATCACTTGATTTAACATGCAATGATATCTTTTTGTGATATATGTCAGGAATTAGTCAAAGGTTTTTCCTTATGACAACAATACTAGGATGATGCAGAGAACTACATATTTCATGATGTGGAATGGAGAGATGACTACAGATATGTTGTTGTACATCTGGGGTGAAATGCACTACTGTCTGAACCAAGTTCTGTGCCACGAAGATCGGTACTCACATAAATGACACCCGCTGTCGTGGTACAACACAGGCACTATCATGTGGTATGCTGCAAATGTATTGAGCATCTGCAAAAGCAGAACTGATTAACTTTCAAACGTATCATGAATCTCTTCAGGTATTGTGAGAGTGATACTCAGAACTTCTTATGTATCACAAACATTCTCTACACTCATTTAAAAATAAGAAAAGAAAATAATGAACAATGCACAACCCACCGCAAAGCAAACTACACAAAGTAGTTGATAACAGCTGCTGCACAACTGCTTACTTAGGTTGGCAATGCAGAAAACGTGGGATCTCAGATCAGACCTCTAGCCGTATATTATGTACACATTAGCAATTATGTGAGCTGCACATACAAACATTTCACTTATGGACGACAAACTTATGAAGGTCATCTCTCACTGCCCAACATTATGAACCACGTATCTCAAGCTGATGGTCACTACATTATCGAATGAGTTTCTTTGTGATTTCACTGATAATACAAATTGTTTGTCCAGTTTATCTATTATGTTATAAGAACTGCTGAGAGACTTTTTTGCAATGAAACAACAGCAAACGGCCATAACATATTTGTAAGTGGTGGTGAAGATGGTGGTAATATTCCACAGAAAGCAAACCTAGCAGACAAGTTAAAAACTGATGCGTCATGCAGATTACTTCGTTGGTTGTTACAGAGGTGTTTTGTTAACCTTTAACAGTTATCAACAATGCTGCCATAAGAATTTAAAACTATATCACATCTGGTGTTCAGTAAGATAAGGGAAATAACAGATACAATCTAGTTTGTGGAACTGCCTGCTTTTGTATTTTTTTATTTTATACAATTTATCTGAGATTTCCAGAGGATTCTTTCTAATCACATGTTCAGCATATTACTATTCTCCCCTACATCTACATCTACATCTACATGGATACTCTGCAAATCACATTTAAGTGCCTGGCAGAGGTTTCATCAAACCACTTTCACAATTCCCTATTATTCCAATCTTGTACAGCACGCAGAAAGAACAAACACCTATATCTTTCCATATGAGCTCTGATTTCCCTTATTTTATCATGGTGATCATTTCTCCCTATGTAGGTCAGTGTCAACAAAATATTTTCGCATTCAGAGGAGAAAGTTGGTGACTGGAATTTCGTGAGAAGAGTCAGTTGCAACAAAAAATGCCTTTGTTTGAATGATGTCCAGCCCTAATCCTGTATCATTTCAGTGACACTCTCTCCCATATTTCATGATAATACAAAACGTGCTGCCCTTCTTCGAACTTTTTCGATGTACTCCATCAACCGTATCTTTTAAGGACCCCACACCACACAGCAGTATTCTAAAAGAGGATGGACACTATTTTTCTAGTGAAAATATTGAAGTAAGAAGTAACAGTTGAGTTTCAGTGGTAGAGGGCAGTAAAGGCAGAACACATTATTTGTATCACTCTGCTATCATATAGCAAACTTTACATCTTATAGCAACATGGTAGTGTACCCATTCAGGACAAACATTTATCATTATCATCAAACAACAAATCTCTATGGAGGGGAAAAAAACCTCCAGAAAAGTCACAATTATAGAAGTAGTTTACAAGTAAAGATGCAAAACAATTTTTAAAAATAGCAATTTCCCGTCAACAAAATTTGAATGAAGGCCTTTGACACATCAATATCAAAATAATACCATAACTTACCCCTCCCCATCCCAGAGCCCTGGCAAGATCATTACCAGTACCAAGTGGCAGCACTCCAACAGCAGGGGCTGGCGATATCGCTATCTGGTCGAGTATTGATAGAACCCATCCTACGGTCCCATCACCTCCGCACGCCAGTACACGCAGGTTAGGAACTTTACGAAACATCTCCAGCCTATCAAACACAATTGTAACATCATTAATAAATTTGGTTCTGACAGGTTATGTGATGAACTTCTGTTTTAGAATCAAAATGTAAACTACATTTATTTTATCAACTGTTTCTGTATTAAGCTCGAAATAAACACTCATTCCTGATTTCTTCCACGTACTTCAAACAACAGTCCCTAGGTTGCTCTAGGAAGATGAAAATCATGAACAACATAGTTTGTTGTATGTTTACATGAGCATACCATATCATGAGTAATATTATACAGATAACATTATTCAGGAGCATAGTGTCATCCATTACTGAAGTTTATCTTCAGTTTGTATTTATTTTTATCTTAAAGTCATCTTCGCATTCAAAATAAATACATGAACTGAGAAATTGGAAGACTTTCATTTATTATAATCAGTGAGATAGTTCACACTTCAATATACGATGGCTGGTTCATTAGTTTTCTCAGGATAACCAAACATATAATAAACACAATAAACACAAGGCTTACAAGATGTTTTTCCAAGGTTTTTTTTTCCTTTGAATATAGTGACCTACATGAATTCATGTAGTCTAACAATTTTCACAGTTTTCAGTGCCATTACTATTTTCAATCCCATTACTATGGGATGTGTGCAAAAAGTAAAATAAGCTTAAACTTCAACTTCTCCTGAGAATCTTCATGTGGGCAGCCAGCCACTTCTTCTAGTTGGAGACCTATGCTGTCCAGCCACATTAATGTGACCAACTGTCAAAAGCCCAAATAACCACATTTTCCCGAGTGGACCACTGCAAGACAAGCACGAAGAGAGTCAGTCAGGTTCTGGAAGGTACCAAAGGGGATGTGAAGCCATTGATTACCTCACTGCTGTGGCCAGCTGCAATAGAATCTTGGATGAGGATCCATGGCACAAACAACTTGTGCAAGGCGGTCCCACAGATTCTTGATTGTCTTTAAATCTGTCGAGTTTGGTGGCTATGGGAGTACAGTAAACTCATCCTGGTGCTCTATGAAACACACACATACTCTGTGAGATGCACGACACATTGCATTGTCCTGCTGGTGAAGGCCACTGTGCTGAGGAAAAATTAAGAGCATGTAGGACCGGACATTGTCCCCAAGGATAGATGCATACTTATGTTGATCCATTGTGCCTTCCAGCATGATGAGATCACCCAGAGAATGTCATTAAAACATTCACCAGACGATAATGCTCCCTCCTCTGGCCTGGGCCCTGCTGACTAGTACAGCAGGGTGTTTGCTTTCACACATTTCACATCAATGCATAAAAAACATGATTCATCTGAAAAGGCCACCTGTTGACACTCAGTGGATGCCCAGTTTCGGCAGCAGTGTGCAAATAGCAGCCAGTGAATATCATTAAGTTTTGCAGCAACAATCCCAGATGTGTTAGAGGACACAAAGACAATTCTTTTCCTTGCAAGATAGGGATGCCCAACCTAAACAGAATACTTCAATACGCATGCTACAAGAGCCCAAACACTGTACTTCATTTTATCTGGTGTTGAACTATCTTTCGTCAATCATTCTACTTATCAAGTGCACAGTTCTATTATTCTTTGCCATACAATCCCTAATCTAGGTCCATCCAAGATGCCAATTATAACTGTAGTGATGAAGTCTCAGTATCAGACAGACTTTCAAACAGCTCATGTACAAATATACAGGCAACAACGGTTTACTTTGTGCACAAATGCAATAATTTATATTTTCCACGGTCCTGCGGTACATCCCCCTCCCCACCCAACTCGGCTGGTAATACCCAGTTTTCAGGAGCCAACTATGAGTGCACCAGCATAAGATACTGAATGCTATATGGCACTAACCATTGTAATTGTGGAAGGAAAAAGAAGAAAAATTAGACTGCAATGACCATAAATGATTAACAGATGGCATACTCAAGCTTTAGAAGAGGGCGTCCTCAAACAAATGCTCCAATGTGTTCCCATTTATTGCTTCATGATAGCCAGTTTCTTCAATTTAAACAATAACAAACTATTTTCCATGAATCCCACTGGCATTACTGCATGGAGAAGAATTAGTCAACCACCTGCCAAAAGTTCTACTTGAAATTTTGTTGCCTGCTATATTACAGTACTACTCCTATTGCAAAATGTTGAATGCTTTTAAAAAATGTACATTGCTCCATTTAAAAAATTAGAAATTAACCCCGCAGTTTCTTCTATATCTCAAAAGACAAAGAATACTGATGATGTAGAAAAGTACTAGCAATTTTGCTTATTACAATTTGCTGAGAACTTCATTCCAGTACCTCAAATTGATGATATATTACGGGGACTTGGATTACTCTCATGCTGAATGACTTTTTAACCAACAACAATAAAGGGGGAGTTTCTTTTAATCTTCTTCTTCTTCTTCTTCTTCTTCTTCTTCTTCTTCTTCTTCCTCCTCCTCCTTTCTTCCTAGACTAAAGCCTGTTTCCTTCAGTATCCCACAGTCTACTCTGAGGTCGTCCCTCCATCTTTTCCGTGGACAGCCAATATTTCTTCTACCAGCTGGTAATTTATTTCTTATGATTTTCACAATCTACCATTCATTCAGTCTGTCTGTGTGTTTGTTCCATTCATGCTTTCTCTTGTGTACCCACCATTAATGGAGTCCATTTTACATTCTTTTCTAATATTTTCACTTCTGTCTCTATCTTGCAGTGTCTTCCCCATAAAACACAATTTTCATTTCTGTGGTTTAAGAAAGTCCTTTTGTTTTTGAGGTTTCCAGTCTTGCATAACTGGTCTAACTATTGTTTTGTATATTATTCCCAATACCAAGATATTCCAATGCGATTGCCTGTTGAATAATTTTCCCACCCACTTCCAGCATGCATGTAACTAGTTCCACAGACGTGATAATACAGTGTTTTATTTTTTTTAGTAGATACGGCCACATTTAGATTTTTGGGTGCCACATTAAATATAAGTAAAAGTTTCTCCAGGTTATCTTCACTGTTTGCCAGCAGAATTGCATCATCAGCATAACAAATGATTTTTATTTCTTTGTCACCCATTCTATAATTGCTATCCGCCAATACCTTCTTTATCACCTTGTCCATGACTAAATTAAAAAGCAGCAGGCTCTAATGCCATTATTAACTGCTATGCAGCTACTTAACCTGGAACCATTTTTTGCCTGGGTGTAGTTTTTGGAATAAATGTCTACAATTCTTTTTATTAAGTTAGAAAGACCCCATTTTTAGAATAGGTTTAGCACATCTGTTAAGTTTATTTCAGAAATAATTGAAATTACAAAATTTCTGGCATACTTAAAATTCATATTATTAATTGCACAGCAGAATGTAGGTAGTACTGGACATGCCTTTGAAGGAAGTAGACGAATTTCCTATTTTGTCAACGACAATGTAATCGATGGTTTTTATCAAAATGAAGATTGTAAGTCTTTCATTGGTATGATTTAGAATAATGGGATAAAATAAAAAGATATTCATAGCCCAAACAAATCTTCATCAGTTATTCAGTTATCAAGAACCCGTTAAATCAAAATTTCAGCCGCAAGAATGTAACCCTAGACACAACAAAAACTGGAGCCAACAACAATAAGAGAAAATGGAGTTAAGTAAAAAGTTTTTAGTTTGTATATCTTATGCCTACCGAAGCTTTTGAAAATAATGAACAGAATAAGAGGAATTTAATGGTGATGTGTGGGAGTGTAAGATTGCAAACTGTAATGCTTTTTATTTTCTTTCTTATTATTTTTATTATAAGTTTAAGAACTGAACTCAGTAGATTTATCCCTCTGTCATTGGATGGGTCTTTCTTATCTCCCTTTTTGTATATGAGAATTATAATACTAGTTCTCCATTCATTTGGAATATTATTACCAGTTATAATATTGTTAACCAACTTTAATATCAACTGTTCAGTTAGTGGATATCCTCCATACTTTAGTAATTCATTAAGGATCCTATCTTTCCCTTTTAACAGACTTAAAGCTTCCTCTATCTCTGCTTTTCTCTCAATGTTGAACCTAATAATGCTTATCTTTATTGGAATTAACAGTCTTAAAAGAAAGTACTTTACCACATACACACTTCAATTGTACTCCATTTTACATAAAAATCTTAACACTGGATTGTTTACACAATCACTATGAAGAATCAACAAAATGTACGGCTCTGAAATTTTACACCCCATCTCATACAGCGTAGTACTGTCCAAAGATGATTTGTGTCATCTCCATGCTAGGCTGAGAGCTCTACAAACATGCCTTATTGCTTACAGGAAGCAAGAAACAGAAACATTCAACTGCATTTATCTTGTTAGAAGTAGCGCATCGAAATAAGTAATTCTGAACACTAAATTGTACGAATAAAACAACAAGTTATACTTTAACACTGCCTTATAAAATAGAGCTTTATATCACTGTGTTTAGTTCTGACACTAGTGACATCATTTCTGATTAAGTTTATAGCTCCCTTGTTCTCACAGAAAATCTTGGAGGATTCCATACTGGCAATAGGATCTCTCTCACATATTAGAGTTATGATCCACAATGCTTCTTGAATTGTGTTTCATAAGGCTATGTACCCAGCTTCTTCACTGACCAAGGCTATTGTTTCTGTGTTTATTAGGATCAGGATTTAAGTCCCGTCATTAATCTAAAACAACATTCAGTAACAGAATGTCTGTACTCTAGCTCACTCCTCTGGTCTGCATCGCTGTAGCCCTCGAGTTCTGTATTGCACTTTGAACAACATCTTAATTCATAGTTTTTGGTTACCTTTACATATCTAAATATCTTTTTAATGGTGGTCCAATGTTTCTCTATTGGGCTCTTGTAGAATCTGCTTGCAATATGGGTGAAAGCAATATCAGGCCTCAAAGTTTGTGACGAATATAACAGGCTCGCTATTGCCCCAACTATAGTACACTTTCATTGCACTCTACATCATCTTCATTGGTTATTAATTTGGCTTCTGGCTCCAATGGTGTAGAAATGGGTTTTCAGTCACTCATACCAAACATTTTCAAAATTTTCTCTATGTGTTATGATTGGTCTTTGCATAACTCTTCTGCTTTCTTATTTTTAACAATATGCATTGTCAAGTACTGCTTTATCTTCACCAAATCATGCATGTTAATCATCATTTCTAGTTGTCTCTTAATATTGTTCATCCATTTTAATCTTTAGTCAGAATAAAGAAATCACTCAACCACAATACCTATTGTTGTAACATCATCTTTACTTCAATTATTTAACATATCTGGATCTGCCTTGATTGTTTCACACCAGTTTTCATCAAGGTTTTGTGTAGACATCTGTTTCAGCAATGTCCGTTCTGTTTCAATCTGTAAAACTCTTCTTCAGTCACAAAATCTTCCTTATTTCTAGACAAGATTTTCGAGCTTCTAGTGGAATCACATATAGTTCTTCACGTAATTTCTTATTTAAGTAAGCTGTCTTCACATCCATTTGGTGAATTAGGAAATCATCTCTTACTGCTATGGCTAAAAGGTACCTAAGTGATTCATGTTTTACCACTTTGCCTTCTTTTGCCTTTTTTGTTAATATCTCTTAATTACAAGTCGTGTTTTGTATTTTGGCTCTTCACTCTCAGAATTTATTATGTCAAATACCCATCCCAGAGACCAAATGTTTAGCATCTTCAGTGGTCACTTGTGTGATATTCTGTGTCAGTGATTGAGGTGCCCACCTGAGCAATGGATTGTGCATAGTTTTCAACGGTTGCTAGTGCAACAGATAATGTTTAGCGACTATGTGCTCCCCCCATGACAGGTAATGTTACTTGACATTGTGATCACTTCAGTGACTAGGTTCTTGTACCAACAACATTATCAATGAATGTTAACTCAGTGAATAATTGTGTGTTTCATTTGCCAGAACTTGCCGGTTCTACCTTCTATGTAAATTATTCCAAAGTGGTGACACTTGGCTGATGCAGACCAATTGCTTTGCATGTGTGATACATCATGGTTCACTCCACCAAGGTCGTTTCCACTGACACCGATGCCACTTAATCGCCTGGCGAGCTGCCTCTTAGTCATTTCCCATGTCGCCAGCCAGATACCACCTTTCTGGCTTACCCACCTGGCCCTCTGGTTAAAGCAGGTTGAGGCCAGCTCCCATTGCAGTGGCACGTCACAACATACAATGCACACTTATATTGTTAGCCTGTTCAACAAGTGCTACACCACCAAGGTTGATGACTTGGTTATGATATCAGGTCTGCCATACCAGCATCTCAAGAGGAAGCTCATATGCCACCTCTCCAGATCTCCAGCTGTGAGTGTATGCAGCTAAAATTAATGGTGCTACTGCTCCACCTCTGCAGCACGGTTGGCATCAGCACAGTTTCAGACAAGTTGTTTCACGTGCTTTGGCTGAACCAGTTGTCTAGCCAGGCAGGTGCCATCTTCACAACTCAGCACTCACTTCCCCAACAATGACTAACAATGCTCACCAACACTGTGGTTGAAGACCTCACTGCAGCCCCATGTTCTTGGCCAGCTCATGCTGCCACTACCAGTGCCTCCCTCAACACGACAACTACGCTGCTGGCCAGCACAGTGGACAGCAATGCCTCGGCACCCATCACGGTCAGCCAGAGATTCCAGCTACTTTCGGCCTAGATCGAAGCTCTCGCAGTGCAAATATCTGCACTTTGTGCACAGCCGCCTGCTGTTCCCACACCACCACACCTTTGCCAGCACATATGGGACCAAGGATGTACCGAAGACCAACCTACTATATGTTGGACCACTGCACATTCGAAAAACAAGCTCCCCACTGCTGTCCACCATGCAACCATCCAGACATTAGCAGCATCCAAACATCAGCACCATCTGTGAGTGAGCAGACACTTATAGCACACTGCCTCAAATTGCAAGTTTGTCCATGACAAAAAGTCTGGCCAGTGTTAAATTATAGACACTGGTTCCCAATTTGTGTGTGTATCCATGAACACTCCTCCCTGAGCATCAACCAACACCGCCACTTCGACTGTCAAATGCCAACAACTCATGCATCGTTACCAATGGGTGTCTGCTCGATGCACTTGGCAACTGGATCTAGGCTTGCACAACACCTTCAGCTGGCAAGTCACCATCGCAGAGATGATGCCGATTTCTTAGCACATTTTCGTCTTTTTCCTGACATTGTCGGCTGTCATCTTATCAACATGGACTCTGATCGATCAATCGGCAGGTTCTGCCACATTGCACAAAATTTTGTGCTGAAGCTTGTCTGTGCTGTTGATGCAGGGCAGTACCAGGACCTTCTTGACTGTTTCCCAGCGATCGCATGTCCACCTGTAGCACCACAAGAGGTACAGCACAGCACGGTCCATCATATCCACACCACGCCTGATCCTCCAGTTTTCAGCAAACCACAACACATCCCACCAGAACAACTTGCTGCTGCTAAAGTCAAAATCAAGATTATGCTTCAGGATGGCATCATTCGCCACTCAGGCAGCCCTCGGTCCTCTCCTCCACACCTGGTACAGAGGAAGAACGAATCCTGGCTACCCTGCAATGAAGGCTGCGCTTTTAATGCATGCACTACCCCAAACAAATATCGGGCCCCAAGACTTCACAAACTCAACCAAACCCCCAGTGGTGCTTTAGTGTTCGACAGCCTTGATTTCACGAAGGCACTAACACAGATAAAAGTCACCATAGAAAGCATCTTGAAGACAGCCATCACCACATCCTTTAGCCTATTTGAATCACTTTAAGCGACATTTGGTCTCCGAAATACTGCACAGACGTGGCAGTGATTCAACGATAGTGCACTGTATGATGTACCTTTTTGTTTCGTCTACCTAGATGACGTATTGGTGTTTTCTTCTTCACAACACCAACACTGAACATCTGTCACCAGTGTTTCACTGACTGAACGACTTTTGGGTCGGAGTTGGAGTCACCCAGGAGATATTCCTTGGCCACCAGAGTTGTATAGACAGTGTCAGCCCCTCCCCAAAATAGTTGAGACTACTCAGGAAATTCAGCATCCACAAACTTTCAGAGAATTTTGTTAGCTCCTTGGGATGCTGAACTTCTACCACCACCATCTCCTTAGCACAGCCTTCATTCAAAAGCCACTGATGAATGCTCTTGCTAGTTCTAACACTAATAGCAACAAACATGTTCCTTGGACAGACCATATGACACTACCGTAACTGCTGCTAAGAACAGTCTTGCGATGCTGCACTTCTGTTTAACCCAGCACATGATGCCCAACATGCACTGGGTGGTCAACGACAGGCTGCAGCATACCTTGGTGCAGTCTTGTAGTAACCCTTCAATGTTCCTTGCAACCGTTGGCCTTCTTTTCAAGAAGCTCACAGTGGAGCAACTAAGACAGGAAGCTGCTTTCTATTTATGAGGCAATCTGCTACTTTTGCCCATCACTGGAGGCTAGGAACTTTATGATATTTACCAACCACAAACTCATCATGTACAACTTCCAACAGACCAGTGATCAGTTCCCACCACGCCAGTTCCACAAACGTAAATATATCTGGCAGCTCAGCACAGACATTTGGCATATCTAGGGAAAGGAAAATAATGTTGCTCACTGTCACAAGCCGCTGGGATTGCTGGTTGCATCGATTTTGCTGTCCTGACTACAGCACAAGAGGTCGCTATTGAGCTGGACTCTTATCGTCATCCCAAACACTGACCTCAGACTGGAGTGAGTGTCTATCCCTGGCAAAGACACAACATTTCTGTAACACCTCCACTGTCAAGCCATGTCCTTTCCTACCAGCTCCTTTCTGCTGGCAGGTCTTTGACAAAATTTACAACATGTGTCACCCTGATGTTAAGGCTATTACCAGGCTCCTCGCCCATCACTATGCATGGTCTGGCATCTGCTCAGACTGCCACAATTAGGTCCGCTGCTGCGATGCTTCCTGTCAGCATAGTGAGGTTGGCCAGCATGTCCATCCTACTGTTAGTGATTTCACTGAGGCTACAGGGATGTTTACCCAAGTTCATATTGCTATTGTCAGTCCCCTACCCATCTCTGACAGCCTGTGGTACCTTTTAACTATCATCAATCGTTTCACACTCTGGCCAGAGGTGACATCAATTCCTGACATATAAGCTGAAAGAATGGCATGAGCTGTCATCAGTATGTGGATAGTTCATTTTGGTCTCCACTCCACATCTCCACGGATTGTAGAAGGCAAACTGGACCACAGCTTGCCCGACTCTGTGCACTCATCACCACCATATACCAACCAGCCAGCAACGATATGATCAAACGATGGTATCACATTTTGAAGGCTGTTCAACTTTGCCATAACACAGAGTGGACTACTGCACTACTTACTCACTCTTTCTTTCTTTCAGGGGTGTGGGTGGCACCAAAGATGTCGCGAAATTAGGGAGGCGGGGTGTGGGGAGGGCCTTAGAGAGAGCCTTTTATTCACACACGTCATTGTCGCACCCATCAATCATCACAGCATAGGAGGGTGCGAAACGGGAGTGCTGAAAAAGAGGAAACACCTTTCGCTGTTTTGGATCACATTCAAATTTCATTGAAAGGTTTTGAACTTTCCCTAATGGTTCCACAGTGTATTCCAGAACAAAAATTGCAGTCATACTACTGTCCAAAGTTGTCAGATCACGTACAATGAGGTTACAGCCCCACAATGTCCTTAAGAGTAGGTTTGAATCATCCAGAGGGTGTCAGCAGCATTCAACGTTGTCAAGAACATCATCCTGTTGCTCATCACACTGGAAACTGTGAAATTTGTGGGAATCAACACCCCCATGAGTGTAGGTGGTTTCATTGACACCCATCATGTCATCTCCCTAGGCTTTTCATGTCGATTCTGAGTGGTAGTGTGTCCGAAACATTTACCTCGACCACTCATTAGAAAACCCCAAGATTTCTGGGCTGGGTGTCATGGTTCTGACATCCATCACAGGGGTGTCAAAAGAAGGGATGAAATGTGAGTAAGTAGCTTTGTGACAACCTTCCAATTGTGTGACATGGTCACGATGGCATTAGGCAGAATTGTGGTGGAATTTGGTGCCAATGTGACATCATGAACCCACTTTATACCTCACATGAACTTCTGAGCTGTGGCCTTCTTTTTACATGAATAACAATAACAACATCCAACACTCAACAAGCATTCAAGTAATTATAAATATTATAACAATTAAAGTCAAGAGAGATGAGGCATTCCCAAAAGGCGCAAGCTGTACAAGGTGTATTCAAAAAGTAAGGTGAATATCTATTTTTACGAAAAAATCTTTATTTATTCATCAATTTTCATGTTGTCCCCTTCACAGTAATCCCCCTCAGATGCAGTAAACTGGTGTCAATGCTTCTTCCAATCCTTGAAGCACTCTCATAAGCACATTTTGTTAAAGCATTGAGTACTTCAAGCGATACAGTTTCTATTTCCTCAATCGTTGAAAATCTTCATCCTTTCATAGGTGTCTTCAGCTTTGGGAACACAAAAAAGTCGTTGGGGGCCAAATCCGGTAAATGTGTTGGCTGAAGAATGATTGCCATGTTGTTTTTGGCCAAAAAATCTCTCACAAGTAACGATGAATGAGCAGGTGCATTGTCATGATGCAAAGGCCAAACCATGGGGGGGAAAAAATATAAAAATAAATAAATAAAAAATCAATAATCGAATGTACGTTGCCCATGCAATTTGAAAAGTCACCTTAGTTTTTGAGCATCCCTCATAAGATGGTGTTGTATTCACAACTACCAGTTTCATGTCAATATACAATATAGATGCACCTTCAGGTTTATAATGGTTATATTTCCATATGTAGATAGACAATTATGAACCCTTGGCTTTGGGAATTTATTCCCATCAGGAATCAAACTACATTGTAGGGCAGTTATAATAAAATTGAGTACACCCAAAAGATGCTTGACAAAATGTACAAAGCATGACTGCTGAATTAGCCAGGCTGGATAACACCCCTAAGAATATATTACATAATCCAGTAGACATCGGTTGTATAAAATCAATGTAAGTAAAACCTCGTGCGATGTGCGTACTTCCCCATATTGCTAACAGGCCTATATGGTGTAAGCAGCCTGTGGCGGTTAGCAATACACTGGAAGACAGAAGGCAACCGTGCCAAAGAGGATAACTTCCCAAAAGATGGGACTCCATAACTGTCCACCTACATTATGGAAATATAACCATTATGAACCAGAAGATGCTTCTACACTGATATGAATCTGGTAGCTGCAAATGAAGCACCTCCATACAGCTATGCACCTTTTGGAAACAACTCTCATTCTAGACTTCAACTGTTGTAACTTTTATGATAATTTGAAAATATTGAGTGTCAAATGATGTTAATCTTACTCACAATGTATCTAAGCTGTGATTGCCCTCCCCAGAAAGATTTTTTTTTTCTTCATTTTTTTTTTTTTTCATGTGTCGACACCTTGCTATTCGAAGTGTCACCGTGCTGGAGAGTGATGTATGGTTCTAAGCTTTTGTGCCAGTACAGAGGAAGGTTGTGGGCACCTTTGAGTCAAATTTCAAATTTGTGCATTACCACAGGAGACAACTATGGGATTTTGAAAAGTGATACCTTTTTTCTGTGGTGTATGTATTTTATCAGTAACTTCATTAAGAGCTGTTTTACCTCTTATTAACATGCACTGATGCTCCAGAATGTAATACCCTTTCTGGTTCTCTATTACCCATTTTTCCACAAGAGTAATAAATAGAAAGTGCCTTACTTTTATTAATAGTTTTTTCTCTCTGGGCTATTGGATTCATACCTCTCGGTTACTTTGTATTTAACTCTTCGTGACATTGGGATACAACGTGGCACATCTTCTGAGTGTTATAGCACCTGACTGGTTCCTTCTTTTTCTTCTAAGAATAGAATGCTGGAGCAGTTTCCTTCTCCACCGTAGGGCCACTCTGATGTACTTTTCGTGTCCTGCAGAATCTTCACTTTCATGCTATCCCTATAATCATTATGCCTGAGCTTTTTAACCCCTTAATTATTGGTGCACATTTATCAGACATTCCTACTAGTGATACTGTGCCTACACAGTCAACGGAAAAACTGAACACAACGTTCATCAGTAAATTTGATGTACATATGATCTGATTGATGAATTTGTCCATGTTCTTGCACTAATCTCGCTTACTTGTGACACCTCCATCTTCAAAAACACTCTGTAACTTGTCCCAAACTTCTTTTTTCGTCACAGTTTTCTCTATGTCTACATAGTTCACTGGATCAATCAGCTATGATCTTGCATTCCAGTCCTTACCTGTGCTGTACCATTCACTACATCCCATAAATCGTCCAAATGTAAGTACACTTCCACAGCCAATTTCCATGCAGCATAGTTCTCATGACCTACAAGTCACTCTATTTGTTTTGATTGTGCTGCGCTCATTTTTCACATTTGCCTTTATTAAAATGTAAACTTTCATGGCCGGAAATATCATGTCCATTATAATTATCCGGGCTGTTATGCCGTGGTCGGTTGATGAATTCTGTGGTGATTCCCAACGTTTCGTCTCCGACTGCGGGAGACATCTTCAAGGGGGTCCGTAGCTTGATGGAAGGTCCAACACACACACTGGCTCGTCAGCAGCGAGCCAGTGTGTGTGTTGGACCTTCCATCAAGCTACGGACCCCCTTGAAGATGTCTCCCGCAGTCGGAGACGAAACGTTGGAAATCACCACAGAATTCATCAACCGACCACGGCATAACAGCCCGGATAATTATAATGGACATTTGCCTTTATTGGTAACAAGGACAGTATTAAATTATGCAATCTCTGGCACACCGGCTCATCTCAATAGCTTTCACAACACGCTTTCTCATTCAGGATTATTCCAATGACTTCTTTTCTTCTATATATCGGAACACTTATTCTGAATGCATTCACTGTTCTCTGGACCTGTAACTTGTTAAAACTAGTGCAGTGAAATAAATAATTCTGAATACCAAATAAATAATTCTGAATGCCAAACTGCAGGAATAAGGCCTGTTATATTTTAACATTCATGATTACATATGGAATTAGTATATTCACAGTATGTTGTCAAAGCAACACCACAGACTATACAAAACACTGTTAGAGAGGTCTATTACAGTCTGTGCAGCACACTTTGCTGAATACACATACTAAATATACTGTTCATATGATGTTGTTGTCTTCAGTCCAGAGACTGGTTTGATGCAGCTCTCCATGCTACTCTGTCCTGTGCAAGCTGCTTCTTCATCTCCAAGTACCTACTGAAACCTACATCCTTCTGAATCTGCATAATGCATTCATCTCTTCATCTCCCTCTATTATTTTTACCCTCCACGCTGCCCACCAATATTAAATTGGTGATCCCTTGATGCCTCAGAACATGTCCTACCAACCAATCCCTTCTTATAGTCAAGCTGTGCCACAAACTCCTCTTCTCCCCAATTCTATTCAGTACCCCCTCATTAGTTACGTGATCTACCCATCTAATCTCCAGCACTTTTCTGCAGCAACAAATTCTGATAGCTTCTGTTCTCTTCTTGTCTAAACTAGTTATCGCCCATGTTTCACTTCCTTACATGGCTACACTCCATACAAATACTTTCAGAAAAAGACTTCCTGACACTTAAATCTATACTCGATGTTAACAAATTTCTCTTCTTCAGAAATGCTTTAATTTCCATTGCCAGTCTACATTTTATATCCTATCTACTTTGAGCATCACCAGTTATTTTGCTCCCCAAATAGCAAAACTCCTTTACTACTTTAAGTGTCTCATTTCCTAATCTAATTCCTCAGCATCACCCGATTTAATTTGACTACATTCCATTATCCTCGTTTTGCTTTTGTTGATGTTCATCTTATATCCTCCTTTCAAGACACTGTCCACTATATTCAACTACTCTTCCAGGTCCCTTGCTGTCTCTGACAGAATTATAATCTCATTAGCAAACTACAAAGTTTTTATTTCTTCTCCATGCATTTAATTCCTACTCCAAATTTTTCTTTTCCTTCCTTTACTGCTTGCTCAATATACTGATTGAATAACATCGAAGATAGGCTACAACCTTGTCTCACTCCCTTCCCAACCACTACTTCCCTTTCATGCCCCTCTATTCTTATAACTGCCATCTGATTTCTGTACAAACTATAAATGGCCTTTTGCTCCCTGTATTTGACCCCTGCCACCTTCAGAACTTGAAAGCGAGTATTCCAGTCAACATTGTCAAAAGCTTTGTCTAAGTCTACAAAAGAAACAAAGGTTTGCCTTCCCTTAATCTATTTTCTAAGATAAGTCGTAGGGTCACTATTGCCTCACGTGTTCCAACACTTCTATGGAATCTACTGTTCATATATTGCCAACATATTTGGTATAAACTAACAACTTATGAACTGAATATTTTGGGTGGACAAATTCAGATAACTATACACAATACACAAAACTGGACATACCAATATGATGATGTTGATAGCAGTGGGGGGTTCCTGAGAAAATTTCTTGCAAATGACTACAAGAAGTTACCTTGTGTTTTGTGTATGTGGCTAAAACAAGGAGCAGCAGCATAACAATGAAATGCAGTGGTTGATCAGCTGTAATCTAGTAATTATACAGAAACAGGCACATGGTTAAACTTTTTACGTTTATGTGAAATTTGACAAGCCAGCCTTCTTACCCCATCTTGGGTCCACCCTGAGTGAGGTCAAAAACCTGCCGGGGATTTAACAGCCACTGGAACTTCTGAAGCAGTTTCGCCCCTTGATTTCCACCAGACTTTGGGTTAATAAACACAATCACAGGTTTCACAGATGTTGTAGGAATTGGCTTTATCACAAATGTCTTTTGGTCCTTGTCACTCTGTAAATGCAAACAGAAACTAATTATTTGAGACATAAGGACAAAAATAACATATTATCAACATCTGGTTGTTATCTATTTATGTCACTCCACATGCCGTCAATGGATGAAACATTAGCATGGAACTAAAGGACTTAACTTCTGAGGTCATCAGTCACTTAGAACTTAGAACTACTTAAACCTAACTAACCCAAGGACATCACACACATCCATGCCCGAGGCAGGGTTCGAACCTGCGACCGTACCGGTCGCGCGGTTCCAGACTGTAGCCCCTAGAACCGCTCAGCTACTCAGGCCGGCTCAATTAACTGTACTAAGAACTACTATATATGAAAATTCTTATCTTAAGCTGCTCTGCCGAGTCAAAACCCACTTATAAAGTGCAACTATATTATCTAGACAGCGTATCTGAACATACACATCACAGAATGAGAACGCACACTATTATTATTGCAAGTAATAATGTTTCCAGAGCAGAATGATCAATAGTGGATAAAAACTGCACTCAGGTAAAAATTGTGGGACATATGTGCTTTTACAGCATTGATGGAAAGTCATTTACAGTAAAAATGCATTGGTCCTTTTTCACGTCATCAAGAAGTCATCTCTGATTACATACCTTCTCCTTGCTTTTTTTCTTGCTTGCAGTCTTTTTCTTTGGAGATTTTCGTAAACTGGATTTAAAACTTCCTCTTCGAGGCAGTTTAACAATCCACGAAGGAGGCACTACAATCTCCGCATGAGTTCCTGAAACCACAGACAGCCACTTATCGGGTTGTGACAATAACAAAGCGCAGAAATAAGGATATGTAACATGTATAACAATAAAAGAAACAGACAATCTTATGTTGGTGCTTCTTAAGTTTCCTGATAATCAAATTTATCTTACTTCAGATCGTTAATTACTTATTAGCCTCTGGCTGCAAGCATTATTTTTAATTTCTTTATTGCATAACCGATTTTGAGTCTACACACACACACACACACACACACACACACTTTTCCACTCTTTAACCTGTCTCCCTGTCTGTCAGTTACCAGTACACTTGTTAGGCATGTTGTATGAGAAGTTAATCAATTAAAGTGTACGCTTTTAAGCATTGTTCAAATCGTTACTTGCCATCAAAGTCAGAATCTTTCAACATAGATACTTCATCCAAGAAATCTGTAGCACAGATAAGTCAATGTAAGAGAATATGTGTTTACAGAGTGAAATTCGGAAATTTGTGGTATCGTAAGTTCTGTGAGACCAAAATATTGAGGTCATCGGTCCCTAAGCTTACACACTACTTAATCTGACGTAAACGAACTTACGCTAAGGACAATACGCACACCCATGCCCAATGGAGGACTCGAACCTCCGGCGGAGGAATCCGCGCGAGCCGTGACAACGCGCCCGCGCAAGTATAAATACTTTGAACCCTCTTCACATATAAAAATGTGTCACAACAAGAATGGAAGCTGTGGCATGGTTGTTGAGGTACCTGTAGCTGGGCAGTAAGTGTGGATCGACTGCCTGTGACTATACTCGATTTTTAAGGCAAAAAATACATAACTACAACGTGATTAAGAAAAACGTTGATGGCTGCTAATACATTTGAATATCTTAAAGTTTCATTTAAGATAACTCAGTAATAATATATCTAACAATGGGAAATCCGGGATGGAATGTAACCATAATATGTAAATATATTATGAAAAGGAAAGTTGCTACTCGACATACAGCGGAGAAGCTGAGTCGCAGACAGGCGCAACAAAAAGACTGTCACAAATAAAGCTTTCGGCCATTAAGGCCTTCGTCAAAACACACACACACACACACACGCACTGCAGTCTCAGGCAACAGTGTGGTTTCAGTTGCCTGAGCCTGTGTGTGTGTGTGTGTGTGTGTGTGTGTGTGTGTGTGTGTGTGTGTGTGTATTGTTGACGAAGGCCTTAATGGCCGAAAGCTTTGTTGTGCCTATCTGCGACTCAGCATCTCCGCTATATGGTGAATACCAACTTTCCTTTTCATAACATTGTTGTAACAATATATGTAATACGTAAGTAGGACCTACTTCCAAGAGCGCAACAACACCACTGTACGTGTGCTACGGCTTCTGACCAATCATCGTGTTTGTGTTTGTTTACGTCAGGTTCATTCTTATGATGAACAGAGTATAGCTAAAAGATATTTCGCATGTACGTTTACATCCCATGATGTTTGTTTCAAGACAATTACTGATTGCAATTTATTTATGTACTTTTTTGAAGTGGTATCTTGATTTTGTAGCCCAAGAAAAAATGAATGGAACATTGGAACTTCGAAGATCGGCAACACACGAGAAATATGGGAGAGAAAGGCCGAAAAGCCTCTTGTTTACAGCCTCACTGTGTGCAAATCCGGCCTCGACTGTAGCTTGTATGCATCTTTTTGCATTCATTTTAATCTTCTAATTAAGAAATGTAGACTGTTTAATCTTCTTGACTGCAGGGAGATTTGTTATATTCTGGCGGCAGGTCTTCAACAATCTGCCTGCAGAGAGAGAGAGAGAGAGAGAGAGAGAGAGAGAGAGAGAGAGAGAGAAAACTGAGACGCGAATCAAAAAGTATCTGTCGCACTATAATGCAGCTGCCACAGATTTGACTGTTAGAGCCATTTCTGGCGCTTGTCTACTGCGCCCAGTGAAATGCGGACATTACCCCTTATCCACGAATAAATTTTCATCGCTCTTTATGACGTCGTGAGCTTTTACGGGTTTTCGTGCCACTGACGCAGCAAATACATCATTTTTATGGTTTCAACAATTCTTAGTCAAGAGGTGATTTCTGTGGAAAGTAACACTTATTTGGCGAAATTTTTCTTTTTTAAAATTTAAATTATTATAATGGCACTCATTAGCATGAAATATAACTCTTTTGTTAAATGACGTTTGCAGCACAAAACATGTATATGTTTTATGCTATAAAGTGGGCTGCATATAATGTGCCTGCGCTGTTGTTGTTGTGGTCTTCAATCCAGAGACTGGTTTGATACAGCTCTCCATGATACTCTTTCCTGTGCAAGCTGCTTCATCTCCCAGCACCTACTGCAACCTACATCCTTCTGAATCTGTTTAGTGTACTCATCCCTTGGTCTCCCTCTACGATTTTTTACCCTCCACGCTGCCCTCCAATACTAAATTGGTGGTCCCTTGATGCCTCAGAATATGCCCTACCAACCGATCCCTTCTTCTAGTCAAGTTGTGCCACAAATTTCTCTTCTCTCCAATTCTATTCAATACCTCCTCATTAGTTATGTGATCTACCCATCTAATCTTCAGCATTCTTCTGTAACACCACATTTTGAAAGCTTCTATTCTCTTCTTGTCTAAACTATTTATCGTCCATGTTTCACTTCCATACATGGCTACACCTCATACTAATACTTTCAGAAACGGCTTCCTGGTACTTAAATCTAAACTCGATGTTAACAAATTTCTCTTCTTCAGAAACGCTTTCCTTGCCATTGCTAGTCTACATTTTATATCCTCTATACTTCGACCATCATCAGTTATTTTGCTCCCCAAATAGCAAAACTGTCCGATTTCCTAATCTAATTCCAGCAGCATCACCTGATTTAATTCGACTACATTCCATTATCCTCTTTTGCTTTTGTTGATGTTCATCTTATGTCCTCCTTTCAAGACATTGTCTATTCCGTTCAACTGCTCTTCCAGGTCCTTTGCTGTCTCTGACAGAATTACAATGTCATCCGCGAACCTCGAAGTTTTTATTTCTTCTCCATGGATTTTAATACCTACTCCGTATTTTTCTTTTGTTTCCTTTACTGCTTGCTCAATATACAGATTGAATAACATTGGGGATATGCTACAACCCTGTCCCACTCCCTTCCCAACCACTGCTTCATTTTCATGTCCCTCGACTCTTATAACTGCCCCCTGTATTTTACCCTTGTCACTTTCAGAATTTGAAAGAGAGTATTCCAGTCAACATTTTCAAAAGCTTTCTCTAAGTCTACAAATGCTAGAAACGTAGGTTTGCCTTTCTTTAATCTATCTTCTAAGATAAGTCGTAGGGTCAGTATTGCCTCACGTGTTCCAACATTTCTGCGGAATCCAAACTGATCTTCCACGAGGTCGGCTTCTACCAGTTTTTCCATTCGTCTGTAAAGAATTCGCGTTAGTATTTTGCAGCCGTGGCTTATTAAACTGATAGTTCGGTAATTTTCAAATCTGTAAACACCTGCTTTCTTTGGGGTTAGAATTATTATATTCTTCTTGAAGTCTGAGGGTATTTCGCCTGTCTCATACATCTTGCTGACCAGATGGTCGAGTTTTGTCAGGACTGGCTCTCCCAAGGCTGTCGGTAGTTCTAATGGAATGTTGTCTACTCCCGGATCCTTGTTTTGACTTAGGTCTTTCAGTGCTCTGTCAAACATTTCACGCAGTATCATATCTCTCATTTCATCTTCATCTATATTCTCTTCCATTTCTATGATTTGTCCTCAAGAACATCGCCCTTGTATAGACCCTCTATATACTCCTTCCACCTTTCTGCTTTCCCTTCTTTGCTTAGTACTGGGTTTCCATCTGTGCTCTTGATATTCATGCAAGTCGTCCTCTTTTCTACAAAGGTCTCTTTAATTTTCCTGTAGTCAGTATCTATCTTACACTTAGGGATATGTGCCTCTACATCCTTACATTTGTCCTCCAGCCATCCCTGCCTAGCCATTTTGCACTTCCTGTCGATCTCATTTTTGAGACGTTTGTATTCCTTTTTGCCTGCTTCATTTACTGCATTTTTGTATTTTCTCCTTTCATCAATTAAATTCAATATCTCTTCTGTTAGCCAAGGATTTCTATGAGCCCTCATCTTTTTACTTACTTGATATTTTTTAACATTTGTTGGTGATATATTGGTTTTTTATACGTATTACGAGAATTACACCACATACAATACCCCAGTCTAAATCATTTACCATAATCTTCCACAACATGAATTTTTATCATATTGTTGCACCAAAAATCATTTACTGGGTATGACTGAGTACAACGGAGACATCTGCCGCGGCTAATACAAGAGGCAGCAGAAGCTGCCAGTTCGGCAGGTCAAAGTTACATCATGGGCTACCTGCTGATATCGCAAATACTGTCTCCAAGACGCCGACCTATCACCACAAAGCCCGACACAGCAGAGGTGACAGAGTTCTGATATTGTCGACGTAGCGGAAAAGCGGAGCCACTGTGGTTTAGGTGACTGCTTCATGTTCGAGCCATCTCCTGTTGTGGCTTCAGGGTTGCCAACCGTATGGTTTTGGACCGGACAGTCAAATTTTTAAATGAAAACTGCGATGTCCGGTCGAACGTCCCGACATGGAGTGAAAAGTCTGGTTTTTGGTCCCCCTTGGGCTAAATTCGTATTTACTAATTTAATTTTTTTAAATTTTTTTACAGAATGGAAACAAAGCCCCATGCTTCTTGACAGAGCGTAGGAGAACGATGCGGGGGACCCGCACCGCCTTATTAGGCAAGGTCCTCATGGAGGTGCTTTGCCGTTGCTTTCCTCCGACCGTAATGGGGATGATGATGATGATGATGATGATGATGATGATGATGATGAAGACACTACAACACCCAGAAACCGAATAATGAAAATACAGTTAAACTTCTCAATTTCATTATTCTTTGGCTTCAAGGACTTAAAAGCACTTACTTTAGTTCAAAAAGGGTCCACTACTCAGGAACACTCATCTTCAATAATTTGCCAACAAACATAAAAAATTTAGTTACAAATGAAGATCAATTTGAAAGGAGCCTGAAAGACTTACTAGCGGCCAACTCCTTCTACTCCACTGACGAATTTTTTAATAGAAACAAATGATGTATTGTATATATTCATACTATTAGTATTGTTATTTCAGCTTTAAAAAATAAAAAATAAATAAAAAAATAAAAAGTGACATGTTCCACATCCACGAGGATCTCCTCAACACGGATCTATGGAGCGAAAAACTAATCTAATCTAGTATTTTGTGTCAGATTGCGTCACAAGTTGGGAGCAATGGTAAGAGGTCGCAACGAATTCCAATATATTTTAATACAAATTGGAGCGTGCATTTGTTCGACAAGTCGTGTCACAGAGACTTTGTATTTTTGTTAAACCGCGGTGTCCATTGTCAAGTCATTTGAAAACCGCTCCGATATGAACGAACTACGAAAGAAAGATCAATAATAAGCTTGTAAATTCTTATGACAGCTACATGTCCTTCCACATGGACACTAAAGCAGAGTTGCAATATCAGTTCATGTCTATTTGTTCTTCTGCACAGTTATATTGCATTACGGCAAAAAGCAAAAAGACAAAACAAACCGTGACAATGTCGAATTTTCATTTTATTATCAGTGCGTGCATTAAGGACCTACTACATCTACATCCATAGTCCGCAAGCCACCTGACGGTGTGTGGCGGAGGGTACCTTGAGTATCTCTATCGGTTCTCCCTTCTATTCCAGTATCGTATTGTTCGTGGAAAGAAGGATTGTCGGTATCCGTCTGTGTGGGCTCTAATCTCTCTGATTTTATCCTCATGGTCTCTTCGCGAGATATACGTAGGAGGGAGCAACATACCTGCTTGACTTTTCGGTGAAGGTATGTTCTCGAAACTTCAACAAAAGCCCGTACCGAGCTACTGAGCGTCTCTCCTGCAGAGTCTTCCACTGGAGTTTATCTATCATCTCCGTAACGCTTTCGCGGTTACTAAATGATCCTGTAACGAAGCGCGCTGCTCTCCGTTGGATCTTCTTTATCTCTTTTATCAACCCTATCTGATACGGATACCACACTGCTGAGCAGTATTCAAGCAGTGGGCGAACAAGCGTACTGTAACCTACTTCGTTTTCGGATTACATTTCCTTTTAGGATTCTTCCAATGAATCTCAGTCTGGCATCTGCTTTACCAACGATCAACTTTATATGATCATTCCATTTTAAATCACTCCTAATGCGTACTCCCAGATAATTTATGGAATTAACTGCTTGCAGTTGCTGACCTGCTATTTTGTAGCTAAATGATAAGGGATTTATCTTTCTATGTATTCGCAGCACATTACACTTGTCTACATTGAGATTCAATTGCCATTCCCTGCACCATGCGTCAATTCGCTGCAGATCATCGTGCATTTCAGTAAAATTTTCCTTTGTTACAACCTCTCGATATACCACAGCATCATCCGCAAAAAGCCTCAGTGAACTTCCGATGTCATCCACAAGGTCATTTATGTATATCGTTAATAGCAACGGTCCTACGACACTCCCCTGCGGCACACCTGAAATCACACTTACTTCGAACGACTTCTCTCCATTGAGAATGACATGCTGCGTTCTGTTATCCAGGAACTCTTCAATCCAATCACCCAATTGGTCTGATAGTCCATATGCTCTTACTTTGTTCATTAAACGACTGTGGGGAACTGTATCAAACGCCTTGCGGAAGTCAAGAAACACGGCATCTACCTGGGAACTCATATCTATGGCCCTCTGAGTCTCGTGGACGAATAGCGCGAGCTGGGCTTCACACGATCATCTTTTTCGAAACCCATGCTGATTCCTACAGAGTAGATTTCTAGTCTCCAGAAAAGTCATTATACTCGAACATAATACGTGTTCCAAAATTCTACAACTGATCGACGTTAGAGATATAGGTCTATAGTTCTGCACATCTGATCGACGTCCCTTCTTGAAAACGGGGATGACCTGTGCCCTCTTCCAACCCTAATTTTAAAAAGAATACCGCTGTCGAAGAAATGAACGCACCACGCATACCCATTGTTGCGCGCGGCTTACAGATGCAGTGAATTATTTTCTTGTGGCTGTATTAGTTGAATCGCACACGGCACGCTTCTAGTTTAAAATTGAAGTGTTTAAGAAAGGCATTGTAGTGACGGAGTGATACGCGTACGTACATAGCATCGTAATATAGTGAGCTTCTCAACTGCAGCAAGCTAAACAAGAGAGCCCTCAGCGTCATGTCAATGACAAATGGCTATAATAAACAGGCTTTTTGGGGTGGCTTTAAATACAAGATGAATATGCCGAATATTGTAAAACATGCCGTGTAAGTTTTACAGTGAAATACGACTCAATGAAAGCGGTAAAGCATGCCAGTACTAAGACTCATATTGATAAGGCGCTGTATGTGTTACGAAACTCCAATGTTCAAATGTATTTCGTGTCAGCGGGAACTAGTAAGAAAGAGGAAGTGTCAGCAAAGGAACTAATATTAACATATCATGGAGCGAAACATCATCACAGTTACCTTTCACAAGACTGTGTAAATGCTTTTCTACCTGACTTTTTGTCAAAGATTCGAAACTATCATTCAAAATTCACTGTAGACAGACTAAAACTGACGTTATAGTAGAGAATGTATTGGCTCCACATTCTCTGCAACCAATTCTGAAAAAGTTGGTACAATTACATTTTTGATCGCATGTGATGCTTCAAATAAACGAAATATGAAATTATTTCCAGTTGCTATGCGATACTTCGGTCAAGAAATGGGAACGACTACAGCTGTTATTGATTTTTTACGAATACACAACTTCTATAGTCAAGAGGCTTAAAGTAGCGTCATTAAGACTGGTCTTTCAGGATCGCAGTTAGTTGCTTACCGTGCGGACAACTGTTCCGTCAATTACGGGAAGAACCAATCTGTTTACATTGAACTGGAAACAGTGTTTGAAGCACCACATCTTATTACAGGACATTGTCACATGAATATACTGCACAATACTGCGAAATGTGGACTAGAACTACTGTCATACGATGTTGAATCGTTAGCGGTTAAGGTATTTAATGAGTCTTCTTCGAGTGCGAAGAAGATGAGTGAGATGAACTTTTGTGAGTACTTGCAGTCAGATTACTCCGCACTATTCCAGCATGTTCCTACATGCTATTTTAATCTTTTTTTAGCTGTAGAAAGATTGCTTCAGAACTAGCCATTGATGCAGTCCTATTTTCTAAGACAGAGTGAAGGCAATATTGCCGAACTTATCTGGATATTCGCAGCCTATGCAAAAGACAGTGAAGTGGACAATGAAATAACACTCCCAGAGATTTACATTTATTTTGTCCACAATGTTATGCATTTCTTTAATACAACCATAAAACATGTGGAAAGTGATTATATACAGATAAATGAAATATATTCTGTACTACTAATGTTGTACGGCGCTGCGGTCGGCAACGCCTATAAAAGATAAGGGTTTGGCGCAGTTGTTGGATCGGCTACTGCCGCTACTACGGCAGGTTATCAAGATTTAAGTAAGTTTGAAAGTGGTGTAATAGTCGGCGCACGAGCGATGGGACACAGCATCTCCGAGGAAGCGATGAAGCAGGGATTTTCCCGTACGACCGTTTCACGAGTGCCCCGTGAATATCAGGAATCCGGTAAAACATCGAATCTCCGACATCGCTGCTGCGAAAACGATCCTGCAAGAACGGAACCAACGACGACTGAAGAGAATCGTTCCATGTGACAGAAGTGCAACCCTTCAGCAAATTGCTGCAGATTTCAGTGCTGGGCCATCAACAAGCGTCAGCGTGCGAACCATTCAACGAAACATCATCGATATGGGCTTTCGGTGCCGAAGGCCTACTCGTGTACCCTTGATGGCTGCACGACACAATGCTAAAGTTGTATCGAGCGGATGAACATGTATGGGTAAGGGAAAAATCTCATGCATCCATGGACCCTGCATGACAGCAGGGAACTGTTGCAGCTGGTGGAGGCTCTGTAATGGTGTGCGGCGTGTGCAGTTGGAGTGATATGGGACCCCTGATACGTATAGATACGACTCTGACAGGTGACACGTACGTAAGTATCCTGTCTGATCATCTGCATCCAGTCATGTCCTTTGTGCATCCCGAGGAACTTGGGCAATTCCAGCATGACAATGCGACACCCGACAAGTCCAGAATTGCTACAGTGTGGCTCTAGGGACACTCGTCTGAGTTTAAACACTTCCGCTGGCCATCAGGCTCCCCACACGTGAACATAATTGAGCATATTTGGGACGCCTTGCAACGTGCTGTTCAGAAGAGAACTCAACCCCCTTGTAGTCTTACGGATTTATGGCCAGCCTGCAGGATTCATGGTGTCAGTTACCTCCAGCACTGCTTCAGGCATTAGTCGAGTTCATGCCGCGTCGTGTTGCGGCATTTCTGCATGTTCGCGGGGCCCCTGTACGATATTAGGCAGGCGTACCAGTTTCTTTGACTTTTCAGTGTAGACGAATCGCACAATGATTTAGAAAGTGGCAGTTGACCCTGAACATTAAAGCGTACGAGAGTCTCTACGTAAGTACTAAAAAAAAATTCCTTGAAGTTCGGCTATACAATAAATCACACAAACTTAAAGATTGTCAATGAAGCTAAATACCTAGGGATTACAATTACAAACTACTTAAAGTTCACATAGAAAATGATGTGGAAAAGGCGAAACAGTGATTGCTTTTTATTGGCAGAACAATAAATGTGCTAAAGAGACTGCCTACATTACCCGTATCATCTTTTTCAGTATTGCTGTGCGGTATGGAGTCTTTAGCAGATGTGATTGACAGAAGACATCGAGAAAGTGCAAAGAACGGCAGTTCGTTTTGTATTATCGCGAAATATGGTAGAATGTGTCACGGATGTGATACGTGAGGTGGATTTAAAAAAGTTTTTCCTTGTCACTAAATTTCGAACACCAACTTTCCCCTCTGAATGCGAAAAAAATTTACTGTCATCTACCTATACAGAGAAATGGCTATCGAAATGAAGTAAGAGAACTCGGAGCTCGCATGGAAAGATTTAGGTGTTCATTGTTCGCCAAGTGCTATTCGAGAAGGGACGGTCGAGAAATATTCTAAAAGTGTTTCTAAGAACTCTCTGCCAAACACGTAATTGTGGACTGCAGAGCAGTGATGTAGTTGTTGGTCACCTGCCGTGGGTAAGCTCCTGCAGATGGTTTTCTTTTGAAAATGCCAATCCACTGTGGCAGATGAGGCAAACTTCACAAGAGTAGGAATTTTAAACCTTTCGAAAGCAACATTTGTGGGCAGATTAAAGTCTTCGTTGCACAATTCAGGCTAGACACCATCAGCAGTTTAAATTTCGGGTAGAACTGAAGGTGACAGTGTGGCAATCTACCAGAAATTTAATCAAATCACTATTCCAGATTTGCAAAAGGATTTGCTGCCTGCAAATACGACGAATCATCTGGTTTATGCATGGTACGGCTGCAGTATAGTTTTATAACATTTTATACGACATTCACTGGATGATATCAACCTTGATGTGTGGTTATGTGGTGGAAAACTTTCTGCATGTCCTGTACTTTCCTACGAACTCAAACCTTTGGATAATTATCTGTTCAGCCATCTAAAAAAATTTGTTTACGAAGCAGATATTCTTAGTGCAGAGAGCCTTCATCAACGTGTTACGGAAGACTGCGAAACTACTCAACACCAACGAGGGAAATAATTATACATAGTAGCCCACATGGTTCCATCTTAGAGCCCTTCATTTCTCTTGTGTACATCAATGACCTTTCATCTGTAACCTCCTTTTTCTTGCGTTACGGTCTCTGTAGGACCACGGGTAGCTCCTTCGTGGACTGCATTTTACTCTTCTTCTCCCAGAACCTCTTCATTCTTTCTCTTCTTCTCTCCCGCTCTTCTTCCGTGACCTTCAGTGTCCGTTTCTCCTGTCGGCTCCACTGGTGGCACTCTAATCTTTTTCCTGTATTCTTCTCCGTCATTGGTCTCCGGCATATTGGTCGGTGTGTACTACTTCCTCCAATTTTCCTTTCCTTCGACCTTGATCCCCAATTCCAACCAGTCCTTCCGAAGTCAACAAGCCACTTGGTTCCTGTCTTTCCCCTTGTCCTCCCTGTTGTTTCCCACACTCTCTTCGTCATTCTGTCCATACTCATCCTAACTACATGTCCAGCAAACCCTGCCCTTTTGAGTCTGATTTCCCCGAATATTGTTCTCATGTTCTGGTACAATTCTTCCCTAGGTCTTCGCATCCACTTCTCTCCACGTCTTTTGGGACCTAGTATTTTTCTCAGTATTTTTCTCTCTTTTTTATCTAGTTGTTCTGCCCCATTTCTTCCTAGTGTCATCGTCTCAGCAGCATATAATACTGCATTCCTTACCGTTGTAGTGGCTTATCTTTGCCTCTGTGGATATATTCTTTTTATTTTATATCTCTCTCGTCATGCAGAAGGCTGACCTCATCTTCTTTATCCTCTCTGATATTCCCTCGTTGCTCCTGTTCCTTCTTGTTATAAATTCTCACAGGTATTTGTCCACCATTTGCACAGTGCCTTCCGGTGTTTCCCAGTCTGCAGTGGTATTTAATGTCTTTGCCTTGTTATAGGCGATCCTCAGTCCCACCTTTCTGGCTGCCTTACGCAAGTTGTCGAGTTGTGTCTCTGCGTCTTCTTCCGTCACTTACTATTCCCATGTCGTCTGCAAAGGCTAGGCAGTCCACTTGAGCCCTGTTGTCCTTTTTATCCCCCACATGGGTCTTTGGTATTCCCATTTCCTCGTTTATTGCTATCCACTGCCTGATCACTTCGTCCAGTGCTATATTGAACAACAATGGTGACAAGATACCAAGTTTCTTTTGTTTGTAGATAATACAAATTACGCAATAAATTGCAAATCAAGTACAGTTTTAAAGAGATCGGGTAACGAAGTTTTCATGGACATTAATAAATGGTTCCCAGCCAATTCTTTAAAAAAACATACTACATGCAGATAAGAAATTTTAAGTGGAATACCAAAAGTATATACCTATAATACGACGACAAGCAGATAGAGAAACTTGAAGTGTTAAATTCTTGATAATAAATTCAACTGTGAGAGGAGTATACTACAGAACTGCTGAAGTGCCACAATAATGCAAGGCGAATGTTGTCAGACGTAGGCCACAAAAAAAGCTGGCATACTATGGTAACTTTCTTCCACGGTATCATACGAAATTATTTTTTGGGGTAGTTCATCAAGCCGAGTTACTTTTCCGGGTTAAAAAAAAAATCGTATAATAAGAATTATTTGCAGTGTGAACTCAAGAACATCGTGTAAAGGGCTATTTACGGAACTAGCGATACCATTCACTGCTTCCCAATGTATTTATTCCTTAATGAAATTTGTAATTAAAAATACACTAAGACAAAAAACTATGATTTACGCTTCGAAATGAACCCCCAATGATCAGCGAAGACGTGCCTGGAGAAGCCTCAGAAAGCGGTGGGTTACCAGCCCGAGTGTCGCCAGCCACGAGGCCCGACAACGAATGGGCGCGAAACCCCTACAAACACAGCGGCACGTTTGTTGCTCTTCATGGCAGCCATCGTGGTGTAAGGTGCCTCTTACGTGAGGAAGACATTTTTACCAGTTTTAATAAATTATTGTCTCTTATTGATGTATTCGCGATAGTTAGGAAGTGCTGTAGTCCGTAGCCGACCATGAATCAGAGAGCATTTCGCACGCTGCTGGCTAGGTGACGAAGCGACCATATGTTGAGCGTAGTGGGGTGGGGCTCGGCGCTGGACCGTAGCAACAAGCGTCAGCCTGGGAAATATACATTACTGGAAGTACCACCATCTTGGCGCCAAGTCACCGACTTTGTTTAATTATATTTAATAATTAAAGTCATTTATGGCAACATGAATACTAGAAGGAGCCTCTGGATGTTTAAAACTATTTATCATAATTTTGCCTCGTTAAAATTCACACCCGTTGATTAACGAATGCCTATCTTAGTAACTACGAACTCGATCGGAAATCCACGAACTGTGACGAAACTGGTAAGAGATACGGACTGCGCGCCAAAGTCGGCAGTCGGCATTAAGAGCTCTTCCTGTCTTGTTCGATGGTAGCCATGCTCTCGGTTATGAGTAGTTTGTGACACGAGTGTTTCATTATTGATCTAATAGGAATAAAAGTGATATTACGGCACTCTGAATGTTAATTTCGAGTAAATAGATACCCCAAAGTTGATCGATAGCAATTTAAGATAATTAGCTTCCACCGACAGAGTCATCCAATGCGCCAATGAAGAATCTGCACGGGGCGACATTTACGAGAGCTGCACCGCGCACAGGTAGGAGGAAATCCGACGACACAACCCACCAAGGCGGATCAAGGAAGGTCCGACTTACACTCGCAAATTCCGGGTGGAAATGCTAACCAGTCACACTGTACCTTCTACGGACTCGCGCCTAAGCTGAGTAATAACAGTATCAGTTTGGAAGCGAGGGGATCTTGCAGTGAGCTTAAATTTCAGCAAGATAAAGGCCGGTCGCACAAGGCGAGAGTTTCCATTACTAGTCTTCGTGCTTGCCAAACCATACTTTGGCCAGCAAGGTCGCCTGGTGCCTCCCCAATAGAGAACGTTTGGAGCATTACGGGCAAGGTCCTCCAACCAGCTCAGGATTCTGACGATCTAACCCGACAATTAGAATTTGGCACGATATCCCTCAGGAGGACATCCAACGAGTCTGTCAGTCAGTGACAAGCCGTCCGCCCCTGGTAGCTGAGAGGTCAGCGCGACGGAATGTCATACGTAACGGCCCGGGTTCGATTCCTGGCTGGGTCGGAGATTTTCTCCGCTCAGGGACTGGGTGTTGTGTTGTCCCTATCATCATCATTTCATCCCCTTCGACACGCAAGTCGCCGAAGTGGCGTCAACTCGAAAGACTTGCACCAGGCGAACGGTCTACCCGACGGGAGGCCCTAGCCACATGGCATTTCCTAGTGACAAGCCGAATAACTGCTTGCATAAGGCCCAGAAGTGGACCAACACATTACTGACCTGCTCAATTTCTGAAGGTCTTTCTCTTGAATAAATCATTCAATTTTTCTCAAATGGTGATCACTAGTCTGTCTCTACATCTACATCACATCACATCTACCGATTTCCGCCTTTTTCGGAAATTTCCTTCGTGTTGCATCGTTCTTTTTTGTCTTAGAGTGATTTTTTTTTTCAATTCGTGGAATCAGTACCAGAACTAAGAGTAAATCTCACAAAGATTTAAGGTCTCTTACGTTTTAACCGAACGGCTTCTTCTACTCAGAAACAAAAACTTTAAAAACTTACCAGCAGGTATAGAAAATTAGCTACTAATAAAGTTCAGTTTAAGAGAAGCCCAAGAGATTTAATGGTAGTCACTCCTTCCACTTCACTGATGAATTTCTTAGCGTAACCGGCTGATGTGTATGTTACAAATCACATCAAATAAAGTAGTAGCACGATCTCACTTCTGTAAAAATTCAGTGCAGTAATGATCATTGTAAATAAATGTTGTAAAATGATATTCTTGTTTGATGATGCATGGCTACATATAGCCTAAGTATTATCATATGCGGCGCCGTGTATTCTGCCAGGTTATTTACTACCCTTTAAATAAAAATATGCTTTTTTTTTACTTATTTCACATCCATGAGAGCCATTACACTTGAGGTCTGTAAAAAGTACATTAGTATACTTGTTTTTCTTTTTAAATATTTATTGTGTATTCTTGATATATTCTAGAGAAGGAGGAGGCCATTTAGAGACGGAGCACAAGCTTGGATTGTGGAAGGATGGGGAAGGAAATCGGTTGCGTCCTTTCAAAGGAACCATCCCGGTATTTGCCTAAAGCGATTAGGGAAATCACGGAACACCTAAATCAGGATGGTTGGACGCGGGCTTGAACTGTCGTCCTCCCGAATGCAAGTCCAGTGTGCCATCTCTCTCGGTACATATTCTAGAGCCCGGAAGATCTCGTCACTATGGATCCACTGGAACGAAAAAGTACATCTGACCTAATCAGGTCCCGATGAATGCATGCTTGTGTGAAAGAAAGAAGAGCGTGTTTAAGACATTTTTGTGTGTTCCTTACATCAGAACATTATATAAGTCCTTTCATTAACAGCTAAAAAAGCTTGCTTAAATGGATTTTCTTATTATGGTGTGACAAATGTCTGTAACACGCTGTATATGTTACGTGAAACATGCAGAATAACAATAATTAGTCAGAAGTATTGTGGTAAGAGGAGACATACCAAGATTACACTCCTCTCCAATCTTCTGAAGATTGAAGCAGGACTCCTTGTTGTGGTAGGCCGTCTTGCACCACGAACAGCTGATCGCCACAATCTCTTTAGAGCTGAAGGACAGCTTCGACTGGAACGACTGAAAGAAACAAAAACAACAACCATCAGCGTTCATTTCTAGCTGTATAAAGAACAGACTTATCACATTAAAACTATAAACTACTCTTATACATATCCAACACCGTTCAAGCATGTGTTCTTTTAGAACGAGATACTTTAGTTTATATCTACACAGCAATGAAAACAGTTTAAAATTTGAGGTTTTCTACCGCCAACGTTTATATTTTTTTCGTGTTTTTTTTTTCTTTTACGTCATAGATTTGGTTCATGTCACACGTATTATACATCTCTAGTGTTACCAGAAATATACGAATTTGGTGGTTAAAAGAAATATACATGGGACCCATCATCATAGAACGAAGCTGGTTGTGTCAGATCTTGACTGGTCCGCTACCTCGTCCTGCTTAGCCCCACAGAAAATGTATCAGACTATTTGGAAAGTGGGTGGAACGTACCAAAGAACATCGCCGCATTTGACGCTTCCGATAGGAGTAACTTTGAGTGGCGGTCTGACGTCTTTGAGTCTGTTTATTCAGGTGTGTAACTGTTGTTTTTGATGGCTGCAAATATCTGCGTTGTGAAGAGCTCACGGGAACGAATACTTGTGACGCAGTTCTCGCCTCCAGGACGACGAACGCAGTTCACATGCTCACTGATCACCAAGATTTACACTTTTCGCTGGTCCCCAAAATAGAGTAAGACGAAGACTCGGGTGATACCCTCGAAAAAGTGAACTTGGCTGATTTCATTACCCATTCTTGTTCAATATGGCTTGTTATTCAGTTAGATGACTTTGTCGCTGACGGAATATTAAACCCTATCCTCCTTTTTCTTTAGAGAGCGAAGAAGGAAAAACGAAAACTACTTGTACATAATTTTTGGGATAGTTTGGGATTCTTTGAGCAATCTTTAATGGCAAGAATGTATATAACGTTTTGATAGGCATACCAATTGTAGCGTTAAAAACACAGACGTTATTCTGTTTGCATGTACTTTCCCTGGATCATATCCTATGTGACCTTAGCAACAGCTGCCATTATCGTTCCATGCAGATAATCATGAAGCAACAAGCAGTGTTCTTTACAGGGCGAAAGAAGAAATAGCTATGTAGAGAGGTAAGATGTGAATATGCTGCTGGCAGCGTAAAAGGCATTTGAGTGAAGTACACTTTTTGGGTAATTGTTCGTCAAACTCACTTCAAATTGTGAAGTTGAAATATGCCTCACTGCTGTATTGGTAGCTTGTGTAAGTAAAATAAATTTCTTTACGTTCTGTAACGAAACAACATTAACCACTGTTTATTTAAAAAATTCTGCATTTCTGCCCTCAATTTCAAAATTACTGGCTACCAGTGTTTAATAGTGAATGTCAGTGAAATTGTATTATGTATTATATACGAAACATGAAACGACCAAGAGATTCATGGGCACACTTTCTACAATGTCAAATGCCCAGTCCTTAAAGTAAGATAAAGAGGTAGACGAATATGTAGTTTATGAAGACGAAGGAAGAAAGAAGAAATGAAGGAAGGTACAGGAAAGAAGAGAATAAATATTAGAGTTTCATTCATTGTTGATGTAGAGAGAAGAAATGAAAGAGGAAATAAGACAGAAGAAACAAATGAAAGAGCAAAAAAAATGTTAAAATGAAAGAGAGAAAAATAAGACAGCAAAAACTGAAAAAGAAGGACAAAGGAAGTGGAAAGAAGGAAGGCAGCTAGTGGAGGAGGAGGAGGAGGAGGAGACGGAGGGGGGGGGCGGGGGAGAGGAAGGAGTGCGAGAGGAGAATGAGGATGTAGGGAGGAAGAAAAGGACAATGGTGGAGGAGGAGGAGGAAGTCTGAAGGAAGTCGGAAGGGCGATGGAGGGAGAAGGAGACACTGGGGATTAGGAGGGAGGTAGTGGGGAAGGAGGAAGGAGGTAGTGGAGGAGGAGGAGGAGGAGGAGGAGGAGGAGGAGGAGGAGGAGGAGGATGCAGGGAGGAAGGAAAGAACAATGGTGAAGGAGGAAGAAGGATGGAGGGATAAGGAGATGCTGGGGATTAGGAAGGACGAAGGAGGGCGCGGGGGGGGAGGAGGAGAAAGGCACGGGGGCAGGGAGAGGATGAGGAGGGCGTGGGGGGAGGAGGGAGGAGGGTGGAGGGCGCGCAGGGGAGGAGGGCAGAGAGTGCGCGGGGGAGGAGGAAGGATGGCGCGCGGGGGAGGAGGGAGTGGTGCGCGCGGGGGAGGAGGGAGTGGTGCGCGCGGGGGAGGAGGGAGTGGGGCGCGCGGGGGAGGAGGGAGTGGTGCGCGCGGGGGAGGAGGGAGTGGGGCGCGCGGGGGAGGAGGGAGTGGGGCGCGCGGGGGAGGAGGGAGTGGGGCGCGCGGGGGAGGTGGAAGGGGGGACGCGCGGGGGAGGTGGAAGGGGGGACGCGCGGGGGAGGAGGAAGGGGGGCGCGCGGGGGAGGAGGAAGGGGGGCGCGCGGGGGAGGAGGAAGGAGGGCGCTCGGGGGAGGAGGAAGGAGGGCGCTCGGGGGAGGAGGAAGGAGGGCGCTCGGGGGAGGAGGAAGGAGGGCGCGCGGGGGAGGAGGAAGGAGGGCGCGCGGGGGAGGAGGAAGGAGGGCGCGCGGGGGAGGAGGAAGGAGGGCGCGCGGGGGAGGAGGAAGGAGGGCGCGCGGGGGAGGAGGAAGGAGGGCGCGCGGGGGAGGAGGAAGGAGGGCGCGCGGGGGAGGAGGAAGGAGGGCGCGCGGGGGAGGAGGAAGGAGGGCGCGCGGGGGAGGAGGAAGGAGGGCGCGCGGGGGAGGAGGAAGGAGGGCGCGCGGGGGAGGAGGAAGGAGGGCGCGCGGGGGAGGAGGAAGGAGGGCGCGCGGGGGAGGAGGAAGGAGGGCGCGCGGGGGAGGAGGAAGGAGGGCGCGCGGGGGAGGAGGAAGGAGGGCGCGCGGGGGAGGAGGAAGGAGGGCGCGCGGGGGAGGAGGAAGGAGGGCGCGCGGGGGAGGAGGAAGGAGGGCGGGCGGGGGAGGAGGAAGGAGGGCGGGCGGGGGAGGAGGAAGGAGGGCGCGGGGGAGGGGGAAGGCGGATGCGGGGGAGGAGGAAGGGGGATGTGGGGGAGGAGGAAGGGGGATGCGGGGGAGGAGGAAGGAGGGCGAAAGATGATAGTTTACTGTCTCGTATACATTGAGGTTCTTGTACTAGGGGAACTAGTTCTGTTGGACAAGGATGGGGAGGAAATCGTGTGTGACCATCTTGGCACTACAGGCATTTACCATTTGAGATTTTGAGGTCGAGAAGGAAATTTCACAGTACATTTATCAATTTGATTCGTGTCAGAGTCGTCAGTTTGATGGATCAAAGTTGGTGCTCAGTGAGGCTGGTGGCCTCGTTTCAAGTGAAGCGACTTGGCCGCAGCTGAATATTGGCCGCATAAAGCAGAGGGAGCCGGGGGAGGACCGAGAATAGCCGCGCGCTCCCCACAGGACATCCGTCATCGTTAGCGGCGCCGACGCCGACGCCCCATTCATCAGGAGGCGCCATTCAGGCACACCTGCGCGGCCGCAGCCGCAAGGCGCCGCCTGGCTATCCGCCAGCGAGCCTCGCGACCGCCGCCAATCCGTACTCAGCAGTGGACGTTCCTCGGAACCACCACCACTCCCCAACTGAGCGAAACCTGAACAGTGTGCGTGCGGCACTGTCGAGCCATCTACCCGTTCTAAAGTATTCGTTTACTTTTGTACTTTTGTTAGTACACATCTGACTAGGTACACCTTACAGCTTCAGACCATAAATGATATAGATCGTGCATTAACGTCTTTGAACTGAAACCAACATCTCGATCACCTGACCAATGGCGACATCTACTAGCAGACGAGTTTTGGAATACTGTTCACTTTATCTCAATTGTAATATTTTCATCAAAAATTTCATTATTGCAATTATGAAATCTTGTACAGCATTTGGTCGCGCCGAAAGACATGTGAAAGGTCATAATAGTTCGTTCCACATTAATACAAAAAAATTTGGGAACATAATTTTTTGAAAGTTCGGGTTTATGTTCGTCCTACCAATCTAAAATTCAATGGATGAGGAAGATTCTGAAACAGTAGAACGTTGATTTCTTATGCACTACAAGAATTTTTTTATGGTTTCTTATTTATAATGCTTCTTATATTGATTGTTTCGGTATCTGCTTTGGGGCAAGCGAAACCCATAAAACATAAACGCTTATTTTGTTTAACAATGGGACATTATGGGTAGAAATGGATATCATTGCTTATAAAAGCAAAATAAAACATTTCACACAGATTGTTGAGAAATCGTCAGAAAACTTAATGCTTCCTGCCAAACTAATATTTCGTCTTCCACTCGTGTGGAAGTACCGAACTAAATGACACGTAATGCAACAAAAAGAAGAATTCACTGGAAAACTGTAATTCTGTCGTTTGTAAAAAGTAGCAAATGTCAATACAAACTTTCGAATTGTTTGGTACCCTTTCGTTTGGCCGAATGCAAAAATGCATCGCATTAATGTTGAGAATTTAGGAGAATTTTGGTTGCCTATACCGTTACATATTTAATACTAAAGCAACAAACCGGTCAGTTGCTAAAATAAATGCTTCTTTTCAACCACAAACAAGAAAAAGGCTCTGTAATGGTGTGGGGCGTGTGCAGTTGGAGTGATACGGGACCCGTGATACGTCTAGATACGACTCTGACAGATGACACGTATGTAAGCTTCCTCTCTGAGTGCCTACATCCGTTCATGTCAATTGTGCATTCCGACAGACAATTTCAGCAGGACAATGCGACACCCCACACGTCCAGAAATGCTACAGAGTGGATCCAAGAACACTCTTCTGAATTTAAACACTGCCGCTGGCCACCAAACTCACCAGACATGAACATTATCGAGAATATCTTGGATGCCTTGCAACGTGCTGTTCAGAAGAGATCTCCACCCCCACATATCTTACGGATTTATGGACAGCCCTGCAGGATTCATGGTGTCAATTCCCTCCAGCACTACTGCAGACATTAGTCGAGTCCACGTCACGGCCTCTTCGGACACATCTGCGTGCTCGCGTGGGCCCTACACGATGTTAGCCAAGTGTACCAGTTTCTTTGGCTCTTCAGTATGTGTAGTTCAGACAATTTGCACAGTTGGAGAGCGTCGAACCGAGTACAAGCGACATATTAAACAAAGGGAGCTTGACAAATTGACCATAGCTCTGCGTTGCCTGACAAAAAGACACAAAATATTGTTTGAAAACACGAGAGTCCACATATTAGGATTCCATTATAAGGAGACGGCTGAGAGTAGAATGAATAGCAACAGCTTTGACAGAGACAAGGATCACACACTTAGTAGGGTGTGGGGCGGAGTCTGGATATCGAAAGGAAGCAAAGAAGGATACGTGACGCTTCTAGGCAGCCGGGCGCGGCAGTTGCTAACATGGCACCGGTGCCTGTCCTGACTTGTCACTCGGTCCTGTGGCGGATCGCAGCTGCTATCGGCTTTGCCTTCCGCGGACGCGTCGTTTAGAGCCTCTCTGATTGGTGCCACAGGCTGGAATCTTTCTACATCTACATCTACATCTATACTCCGCGAGCCACCTTACGGTGTGTGGCGGAGGGTACTTATTGTACCACTATCTGATCCCCCCTTCCCTGTTCCATTCACGAATTGTGCGTGGGAAGAACGACTGCTTGTAAGTCTCCGTATTTGCTCTAATTTCTCGGATCTTTTCGTTGTGATCATTACGCGAGATATATGTGGGCGGTAGTAATATGTTGCCCATCTCTTCCCGGAATGTGCTCTCTCGTAATTTCGATAATAAACCTCTCCGTATTGCGTAACGCCTTTCTTGAAGTGTCCGCCACTGGAGCTTGTTCAGCATCTCCGTAACGCTCTCGCGCTGACTAAATGTCCCCATGACGAATCGCGCTGCTTTTCGCTGGATCATGTCTATCTCTTCTATTAATCCAACCTGGTAAGGGTCCCATACTGATGAGCAATATTCAAGAATCGGACGAACAAGCGTTTTGTAAGCTACTTCTTTCGTCGATGAGTCACATTTTCTTAGAATTCTTCCTATGAATCTCAACCTGGCGCCTGCTTTTCCCACTATTTGTTTTATGTGATCATTCCACTTCAGATCGCTCCGGATAGTAACTCCTAAGTATTTTACGGTCGTTACCGCTTCCAATGATTTACCACCTATGGCATAATCGTACTGGAATGGATTTCTGCCCCTATGTATGCGCATTATATTACATTTATCTACGTTTAGGGAAAGCTGCCAGCTGTCGCACCATGCATTAATCCTCTGCAGGTCCTCCTGGAGTACGTACGAGTCTTCTGATGTTGCTACTTTCTTGTAGACAACCGTGTCATCTGCAAATAGCCTCACGGAGCTACCGATGTTGTCAACTAAGTCATTTATGTATATTGTAAACAATAAAGGTCCTATCACGCTTCCCTGCGGTACTCCCGAAATTACCTCTACATCTGCAGATTTTGAACCGTTAAGAATGACATGTTGTGTTCTTTCTTCTAGGAAATCCTGAATCCAATCACAAACCTGGTCCGATATTCCGTAAGCTCGTATTTTTTTCACTAAACGTAAGTGCGGAACCGTATCAAATGCCTTCCTACATAAACGGAAAACTTCCAGCTCCGGCAGCCAGGGGCTTTCACTGCTGACGACAATGGCGGAGATAGTTGTCGAAATCTCGAGAATTTTATCGAAATGGGTAGCTTGCAAACAGAGTTTTTATTCAGAAGTTAACGAAGCAGGGCACTGAGGGAAAAAGCAATTACTTTTTGCAAGAAATCAGCGACTACTCTAAGATTCGACGTCATTCGTAAATCCAAGTCTGTCAAAAAAATTATACTTTTGATGCGTGAACATCCTTACTGCACACACCACTTCTTTTCGACGACGACGACTGATGTGCGTTGCTCAATAACATGGTCTTCAGCATCCTTACTACGAAGTACAGTATCAGATCGCCATTCGCCTGGGGGTGGGGGAGCGGGATGGCGAGTGGAGTGGGGGGAAGCTGCCTCCACAGGTGGACTTGCTTATAATGTATGAAAGAGCACCTATCAATTAAGAAAAACCGCTGTCATGACACACTAAAGTATGACACTGAAAATTGATTAATACAAGTACCAAACCGCCTGGGAAGCTGTCCACTCAAGATCATGTAGGCGTCCACTCTCCATCACTTTACGGATCACGCCCGACACTTCGCGAAATTACATTGGTGTCTGTGTTGGCCGGGGGAGCGGAGGGCAAATCTCCAACCAAACTGAGGGTTGCCATAATGTCCGTAAATCGTAGCCAAAACGTGCTGAACCGAAACAGGCACGCGACATGTTTCACTGAGTGCTGGATTCCTCCACTGACTGCTGTTCGAGGTATCAATGACAGGTCTTTCTCGGTAGTACTATGCACGCAGAGTTCTAAAATCTCTCCACTGTTGTCTGCGGCCTACACTGATTTGCGTACAGCATATTTCGTTTAAAGCTGTGTCACGTTTGCCTACGGGATTGCCGCAATGGTAACACTGGATCCCGTCAGATCACCGAAGTTAAATGCTGTTGTGCTCGGCTAGTACTTGGATTGGTGACCGTCCGGGTCTGGCTGGCGGAATGGATTCAGCCCTTGCGAGGCCAACTGAGGAACTTTTTGATTGAGAAGCAGCGGTTCTGGTCACGAAAACTGATAACAGTGATGAGAACTGTATGCTGACCACACCCCCTTCATATCCGCATCAAGTGACGCCTATCGGCAGAAGATGACACGGCGGTCGGTCGGTACCGCTGGGCCTCCCGAGGCCTCTCAGGACGGAGTTCTACTGTATCACGTTTGGTTCCTGTCGTAGAAAATTTTACTTCTGATGTCGAAGAAACAAGGCCTCATCTCATACCGTAGCTCAAAACTCATACGTGTTATTCGCACGAAATTTCCATATTCTACTTCATTCTTATAGAAACCACTTTGTCAGCGAGCCGCGGGAGCTCTGATGGGCACACTTGTAGGCGTCTTGTGTGAGTGAAGGCTTCATCTTCTATCGGCAGCATTCGTGTATCATCATATGCGCTGTCACGCACGGATGTAGACATACCTTCAGTTCCGGGCAACATTCAGCAGCAGGGTGGTGGTAGCAAGTTACGACAATCTATGAGGGTCACTCCAAAAGATATGCACACTATTTTTGTAAAAATACAGTTTTCATTCTGCATGTGTGAAAGTTTTATAGTGTGTAGATACATCCTTCCCGCGTGTTTTCAAACTCAGTTCAATCTGTTCCCCGGACCGAGCGAGGTGGCGCAGTGGTTCGACACTGGACTCGCATTCGGGAGGACGACGGTTCAATCCCGCGTCCGGTCAACCTGATTTAGGTTTTCCGTGATTTCCCTAAATCGCTCCAGGCAAATGCCGGGATGGTTCCTTTCAAAGGGCACCGCCGACTTCCTTTCCCGTCTTTCCCTAATCCGATGAGACCGATGACCTCGCTGTCTGGTCTCCTTCCCCAAACCAACCAACCAACCTGTTCCCGTGAGTGGCGCCGTCACAGCATGTCTTCAAGATGGCTGCTACACTTGACGTTCGTCAGAAGCAACGTGCTGTCATAGAATTTCTGTGCTGTGAAAACGAGACAGTGGGAAACATCCACAAGAGGTTGAAAAAGGTGTATGGAGATGCTGATGTCGGTCGCAGTACAGTTAGTCGGTGGACAAGCAGGTTACGTGATGAAAGCGGGCGCGGCAATATTGCGGACTGTCCTCGCAGCGGCAGGCCTCGTACCGCACACACTCCAGACAATGTGCAGAGAGTTAACGAATTGGTGACTGCTGACAGACGCATCACAGTGAACGAATTGTCACGTCACGTTGGGATAGGGAAGGAAGTGTTTGCAGAATACTGAAAGTGTTGGCGTTAAAAAAGGTTTATGCCAGGTGGGTTCCCAGAATGTTGACAGTGGCTCACAAAGAAACACGAAAAATTGTATGCAGCGAACTTTTGGAACAGTACGAGAATGATGGAGATGAATTTCTTGGAAGAAATGTGACAGGTGATGAAACATGTCTCCATCATTTTTCACCATAGATGAAGAGGCAATCAATGGAGTGGCATCATGAGCATTTACCCCAGAAAAAAATTCAAAACCACACCTTCTGCTGGAAAAGTTATGGCTACGGTGTTTTTCGATTCCGAAGGACTCTTGCTTGTGGACATCATGCCATGTGGAACCACCATAAATTCTGATGCATATGTGACGACACTGAAGAAACGTCAAGCTGCACTGAGTCGTGTTCGACCACATCGGCAAAAGCAGGATGTTTTGCTGTTGCACGACAATGCACGGCCACATGTCAGTCTAAAAGACCGTGGAAGCGATCACAAAACTCGGATGGACAACACTGAGACACCCGCCTTACAGTCCTGACCTGGCTCCATGTGACTATCATCTCTTTGGGAAACTGAAGACACACTCTACGTGGAACAACAGTGGCTCCAACAGGTTGGTTCAGAATTTTACCGTGCGGGTATACAGGCGCTCGTTCCAAGATGGCGTAAGGCAGTTGAGTGGGATGGAAATTATGTGGAGAAATGAAAATATTGTTCCTAAAGGATGTATCTACACACTGTAAAACTTTCAAACATGTAGAATAAAATATGGATTAAAAAAAATAGTGTGCATTTCTTTTGGAGTGACCCTCGTATACCACTCCTCGGACTCTTCAGTGATAAAATGAACGAGTAAAAAAAGTCACGGGATTACTATACCCTATGCGAAAATAATGATAAGACATGTCCCGCTACGGAGCGAAGTGGGTAGAGGTTAGCTCACTGGACTCGCATGCGGGAAGACGACGGTTCAAACTTCCGTCCGACCATCCTAATTTAGATTTTCAGAAATTTTCCTAAATCGCTTCAGATAAATACCGGGATGGTTCCTGTGAAAGGGCACGGCCGACTACCTTCCCCATCCTTCACTAATCCGATGGCACCGATGACCTTGCTCTTTGGTTCCCTCCCCTGAATCAATCAACTAACCGTGTCCCGCTCACTTATTTCCGTGTTTTAATCCGGGTACGAATACGACTGAGTTGTCGGTAGCAGTAATACAAGCAGGACGCGCAATAATATGACCATCTCTCGCTCCGCTGACGCAGCCGCGAGCTGTCTTTGGTGACGTGTGGAATATTAGCCGGCGAGTCCGCTCCTAATTTATTTACTCGGAGCTGCGGTTAGTCCGGCGCCGTCCATTCCAATGCAGCATTTATTGGCGCGCTCGATAAACAAGGCGCTGCCGCGCCGCGTTAAATCACACGTCAGCGGACTTAGTGGGAGAGCAGTGGCGGGTTATCCGGGCTTAGGTGCGCGCCATACAGGAGACGGACGCCATTAAGGTCGGAGAGTAGGGTTGCACGCCCCTGGCTGACCTCGTCTAGCCAGCCTGTTCATATCAACGGCAGTTGCGCGCAGCCTGGATTACACAGCTACCACATCGAGAGTCTGCTCCGACGATGGCGCCTCCTTCGCCGCTTGCAGCAGTGCAAGGGATTGCCGCTGCAAACACAGGTTCGCGTTCGCTCGGGTGCGCCAGACAATCGCACTACCGAATTCTGTACAGTGTACACAATCCTAGTGCACGCACTACACAGGGTGAGGGATTTGTGTGTGCGTTTTTTGTTCTTATGGGCAGTCAACGTCGAGATTATCAACGCACTTGTTATTGTTGTACTCTTCAGTCCAGAGACTACTTTGCTGCAGCTCTCCATGCTACTCTATCCTGTGGAAGCCTCTCCATCTCCGAATAATTACTGTAACCTACATGCCTCTGAATCTGCTTAGTGTATTCATCTCTTGGTCTGCCTCTACGATTTTTGCCCTCCATACTGCCCTCTAATACTAAAATGGTGATCCCTTGGTGGCTCAAAACGTGCCCTACCAACCGTTCCCTTCTTCTGGTCAAGTTGTGCCACAAATTCCTCATCTCCACAATTCTATTCAGTAACCCCTCATTAGTTACATGATCTACCCATCTAATCCTCAGCATTATTCTGTAGCACCACATTTCGAAAGCTTCTGTTCGCTTCTTGTCTAAACTAGTTATGGTCCATGTTTCACTTCCATACATGGCTACACTTCGTACAAATACTTTCAGAAAAGACTTCCTGATACTTAAATCTATACTCGATGTTAACGAATTTCTCTTCTTCGCAAACGCTTTAACTGCCATTGCCAGCTCATCTACTACTTTAAGTGTCTCATTTCCTAATCTAATTCCCTCAGCATCACCTTATTCAATTCGACTACATTCCGTTATCCTTCGTTTTGCTTTTGTTGATGTTCATCTTATATCCTCCTTTCAAGACACTGTGCGTTCCGTTGAACTGCTCTTCCCGGTCCTTTGCTGTCTCTGACAGAGTTACAATGTCGTCAGCAAACCTCGAAGTTTTTATTTCTTCTCCACGGATTTTAATTTCTACTTCAAATTTTTCTTTTATTTCCTTTGCCGGCCGCGGTGTCCGAGCGGTTCTAGGAGCTTCAGTGCGGAACCGCGCGACTGCTACGGTCGCAGGTTCGAATCCTGCCTCGCGCATGGATTTGTGTGATGTCCTTAGGTTAATTAGGTTCAAGGCGCTTCAGTCTGGAACCGCGCGACCGTTACGATCGCAGGTTCGAGTCCAGCCTCGGGCATGGATATGTGTGATGTCCTTAGGTTAGTTAGGTTTAAGTAGTTCTAAGTTCTAGGGGACTGATGACCTCAGATGTTAAGTCCCATAGTGCTCAGAGCCATTTGAACCATTTGCATCGCCCTCGGGGAGTCGAGTTATTTTTGCAAGGTCTTTGTTAAAACATCATGATGGAAAACGTATAAAAGGAACAATGGGCGTTTTTATTTAACTGGACTGACCGAAATGGTATTACTATGTATCGATCATTATCTGCATATCATGACGGAACCCTTAATTTAGATACATACCTTGCCACAGATGGGAGCTCAAGCAAAAACGCTGATCATAAAGGCAACATTAGCTTCCACGCCGTTTCCATTTTACGGTACGTTTTCGTCAGTGGTAAGTCCCTCCCAATTGATACAGGAGGAAAATTTCAAAATTGCGGAAATGTCAGTGACGTCCTCATGGTAACTGAAGTCTTCCACGATGCTAGGATGTCATTAAAAGAAACACGCAGCAGTATCAACACTTCACATCCTTCATAAAACTGATAACTGCAACCGCGGCGAACTTGTCTGCAAACGAGAAGTCACTGTCTATTACTGTCCTACGCTATAAAGTATCAAGTCATCGACTGGTCACTTAATACTGGCTTGCCCGCCCGGTTGGCCGTGCGGTCTAACTCACGGCTTTCCGGATTGGGAAGGAGCGCCTGGTCCCCGGCACGAATCCGCCCGGCGGATTTGTGTCGAGGTCCGGTGAACCGTCCAGTCTGTGGATGGTTTTTAGGAGGTTTTCCATCTGCCTCGGCGAATGCGGGCTGGTTCCCCTTATTCCGCTTCAGTTACACTATGTCGGCGATTGCTGCGCAAACAAGTTCTCCACGTACGCGTACACCACCATTACTCTACCACGCAAGCATAGGGGTTACAGTCGTCTGGTGTGAGACGTTCCCTGGGGCGTTCACCGGGGACCGAACCGCACAATAGCCCTGGGTTCGGTGTGGGGCGGCGGAGGGGTGAAATGGACTGCGGTAGTCGTCGTGGGGTTGTGGACCACTGCGGCTGCGGCAGGGAAGGAGCCTCTCCGTCGCTTCTAGGTCCCCGGTTAACATACAAGAATACTGGCTTGCACATGTTTCAAAGGCTGCTGATCCGTGGCCCCTTGGATATTTTTGAGGTGACACGTCGCCATGACGTTCACGTTGGAAGCTGACAAGGCGACTCAGAACGAGCGGCTACGATCGTACCTCCGGAATCGCGCGGCTGCTGTAGTCTCGGTTGTGGCACTGGAATTGCGCCGTGCGGCCACCACAAATTCTTCGTGTATGTCGGAATATTCCTTGTATGTCATACGATATCTATAACTGACCCATGGCAGTGCAAAACGGTGTTTATGCAGGGTGCGGCAAAACAATCTGAGCGAACTGTAGGACAGAAAGACAGCATCAAACGGCCGAATTTGAGTATAGAAACTAGAGGTCGCAGTTAAATATTTACGGCGCTATGCCAGCATGAAAACGGTGGTCAGTTTGTGCATTTGCTACGACATACTAAAGTTAATTAAGTCGAAGGAAGTTTATGTACAAAAGCATACTCACTTTTCATTTACTTTGACCAAGGACGCAATGAAACATGCAACATGGACATCTGATTGTTTTCATTTCTAAAGAAGTGCTGCATGGTACACCAGCTAAGTGCGATACTCGTGCACCTGATGCTTTAAGTTTTTGTTGTTCTCATCGCGACGATTGATTAGCCCAAGTATTTTGTTTACGTATACATTTTCAGTGAATAACATTTCATTTTTAGTAAAGACGTTCATGTGTCGGATTTCAGTTACGCTCCTGAAGCGCCGAAAATAGGCAACTGCCACCCGTAGTTCGTATACTCAAATTTATTTCTTTGATGCTGTCTCTCTGCCCTATACTTTTGGTTAAATTCTTTCCCCCCATCCTGTACCTAACGAGGACATCGTACCTACTTCCCCTCGCCCATTTAGCTCACATTGACAGAGTGTGTAGGGCACGAGTAGGACTTCAACATATGTGAAGGAGAACGGGACTCTCGGCCGTTTGCCAGAAAATCATGTTTGAAAACATTGGGCTTGCTTATATACATCGCATAGTCGCTAGTATTCAAGGAGTTCGTAGCCAAGTGAGTAAACACTTGGTTTCATAAACGCGAGGTCTCGGGATCGAATCTCCCCACTGGTACTTTTTTAAATTCCCGCTTAAATCTAACAACAGATTTATTATGACTGTGCAAATTATCAATATTTAGTGATTCGTTAATTATTTTCATAATTTTTATTCTTATAAAAGTAGGAAACATATTTTCATAAGCAGACGGCCAATAAAAAAGTACACGCGAACCTGCAATCAGATCAGTACCGTCATTTTATTTATATTATTGTGTCTACGCTTGTGAAAAGTATAGTGTGTAACCGATGGAGGACTGCACGAATCAGATTGATACTGATCGTATAAACGTAGAAAACAAAATTTAATGAGACGTACGGCACGTGTGATGAACGCCGAATACGGTTATAATGGGGATCTACTTCCAAAATTGTAGAGAAGTTTTTCAGGGTAAACATCATTAAAATAATAAATGATTCATTAGACATCGATAATTTGCAAAGTTATAAGAAATCTGCTGTTAGAATTACGTCGAAATGAAAAATAGTATCAGCAGCGAGATTCGATTCACAAACCTCCCGCTTATGAAGCTAACCGTTTACTCGCTAGGCTGCGTATTCCTTGAATACAACCGACCATAAGAAGTATATCAGCACACCTAAAAATTGCAAACTCTATTTTCTCGAAAACCGGTTGAGAGTTGCTTCTTCATGTTGAAGCTCTCTTCGTACCTTACACACCCTGTCAAAATGAATCAAATCGGTGAGAGGAAGTTCTTACGGCCTCTTCGTAAGTTAATTTCTGGCCCTGGAGGTCCCGGGTAGGAGCGGATATTTTCCCAAGTTCAAGTCACTCACGAGGCCCCCAGGTCCCCTCGGCCTGCTGTCAAATTGAGTACCGTGGATCTTCCTCGTTGGGAAAAGGCGGCCACGTCGATGGGCGCTCCACCAGCCTCCCAGTGCCCTCTGCTTGCAGTCAGACCAGAAGACCTTTCACGAGTTGAGCCCCACAAACGCGACCTTTTTTCGCAGTTGTTTCATACGTACGATTTCCTAAGAGCCGCCAAGCCAAAGCCTATGATGGTGGATTGATAAGCCTGGTAAACAAGCAAGAAAAAATGTTTGTTTCCATAAATAAAATGTCCCGCGCTGTTATACCGTGATCGAATGGATTTCACACTTGTACCCAACCTTTCATCCCCAGATACGGAGGGAATTTTCAGAGGGGATCATGGCTATTTCGAGTGTCCGATTCACACCCCGGTTCGGACACTGAAAGAAGCTGCGAGTCCCCCTGAAAATGAAGATGGAACGTTGGGTTTAATTGTGAAACCCACTGTGAAATTTCCAGCAGTGAAAGGATACATTTTATGATGTTTGTTTCGCAAATAAGTCACCTTACTTCTCGACGTAGTCCCCCTTGAGGGATACGCTTGATCAAGAGATTGTGAAACCCACTGTGAAATTTCATTTCGAGTGTCCGATTCACACCCCGGTTCGGACACTGAAAGAAGCTGCGAGTCCCCCTGAAAATGAAGATGGAACGTTGGGTTTAACTGTGAAACCCACTGTGAAATTTCCAGCAGTGAAAGGATACATTTTATGATGTTTGTTTCGCAAATAAGTCACCTTACTTCTCGACGTAGTCCCCCTTGAGGGATACGCTTGATCAAGAGATTGTGAAACCCACTGTGAAATTTCCAGCAGTGAAAGGATACATTTTATGATGTTTGTTTCGCAAATAAGTCACCTTACTTCTCGACGTAGTCCCCCTTGAGGGATACGCTTGATCAAGAGATTGTGAAACCCACTGTGAAATTTCCAGCAGTGAAAGGATACATTTTATGATGTTTGTTTCGCAAATAAGTCACCTTACTTCTCGACGTAGTCCCCCTTGAGGGATACGCTTGATCAAGAGATCCTCCAGCTTTTCCATCCCATCGGGAAAACAGGTTCTGTCAAACTCTGCAAAATATTCGTTGACTGCAACCACCACTTCCTCATTTGATGAAAATTTTTTCCCCAGCAAGCCAAAGTTACAAGTTAGGGAACAGGAAGAAGCCACTTGAGGCTAAGTCTGATGAACAGGGTGGTTGAGGAACCGGTTTAAAGTTCATTTCATGCACATTCACCACTGTCTTCGCTGATGTGTGAGATGGTGCATTACCCTGGAGAAAGAGCACTTCTTTGCGAGCCAACCCAAGTTGGAAACGGTCCACCAATGAAGCGTAATACCGTCCACTTACGGTTCTGCCTTGCTCGCAGTAATCTATGAAGATTATTCTTGGCCCGTCACCTTACCAGCTGACAAAATGGTCTTTGCCTTCTTCGGTGCACTTTCACCAGCCTTTGTCCATTGTTTTGACCGTCGTTTTGACTCTGGTGTGTAATGTGACATCCGGGCATCATCGACAGCCACAAATCGGCGCAAGAAGTGTTGCGGATTTCGATGAAACATCGACACACATTTTGTCGAAATTGGAAAAAACGACATTTTGTCTGTGGAGTGCGTGATTGATACTTCTGTAATTTTTTTTGTTTTTGTTTGTTTGTTTATTCATGCCGCGCGGTATTAGCCGAGCGGTCTGAGGCGCTGCAGTCATGGACTGTGCGGCTGGTCCCGGCGGAGGTTCGAGTCCTCCCTCGGGCATGGGTGTGTGTGTGTTTGTCCTTAGGATAATTTAGGTTAAGTAGTGTGTAAGCTTAGGGACTGATGACCTTAGCAGTTAAGTCCCATAAGATTTCACACACATTTGAACATTTTTTTTTGTTTATTCATAGACACAATCAAATGTCAAACGCATGAACCTGTGTTCAGTGTATGCCACGTTTAGCATCTGAAGATTATCAGTGTATGGCCGAAACCGGCTATGACTGTGTCATAAACATGTGATTGTGTCTACGAATAAACAAAAAAAAATTTATGTCGAAATGTTGTGTCGCATGTGCTTTTGGTTGACCGTGAGCAATTTTATCTTGGCACCCACCTCGCACACAGCTTTTTCATAACCTATTCTACGTGCAGGACATGAAGAACTTGCTCAGCTGATATACCTACAATTCAGTGATCTCACGAATTTTTATTTGGCGGTCTTGCATTACCATATCATGAGTTTTGTCAATGGTTTTCTTTTGTGGTGACTTGAACTGGACGGCCGGAGCGCGTCATACGATCCTTTAACAACCAAGTTTATCAACCACGATGTCGCAACAAAAATGTTATATTCTTTCATGGAAATCTACTGTAATTATCACGCCACAGCTATAAACTAATAGAAAATTTTTGAAAAATGAAGGGAGACAACAAGAATGAAAGACGACCTAAATTAAAAAGAAAAAAAGAACACCTCCATGTGCCCAGCTAAACGCAGATCGAGAGATTACATGCAGATAGCTTGAGGAGGAATAATGCAGTCGTTCTTTTGTTCGCGGAAGTTGTAGTCGGCGAAGACGTCTGTCTCGAGGTATCGTTACCACACTAATTCGCATAACTCCAGCGCCAGGCCCGGGAAGAATCTCGGTATCTTCTCGCAACTCAGTTAAAACTAGCATTCCGCCAATTCAAAAGTTACTGCGCATGAGGACCTAACCCGAGTTACAGATGCAAATGTAATTGTAGCACAAGTTGGGAGCTCGCTAGTCCTGGTCGCTAGCGAGAAGGCCCTGGTGATGAAACGCCCCTTTCGTAACACCGAAGCATATCCGTGTCCGATTACTGTTTCCTTGCTCATTCTAACTGCAGAAAACAAAATTGTCCATGTATTTTACTGACCGTGACACGAGAATCTGTCTCCATAGGGACGCGCATTGACGTATGCCGCGAATGACAGACCAGGGTCCCCACGACTGCTGTAACTCATCCCAGCTGTAGGTCTGCTCAGATTCTCAGTAAATTACTCATCATCATCATCATCATCATCATCATCATCTTCTCCTCAGGTATTAGGCATGAATTGCCTGTTACGGTACCCATCTCTGTCGTGGTCTTCCTCTGTCTCTTCGCCTATGGAACTTATAATTTCTTGCCTTTAAGGGAAGTCTCTCGCTCGACATTCTTTGTAGATGTTCATTCCATTTTCTCCTGTAAACTCGAATTTTATCATTGCGGCTAAAGATTTGTAGTTCTTCTCTAGTATCTTGATTTCTTATCCTCTCTTCTCTTGTGCAACTTTTAACACCTCTAAGGAATTTTCATTTCTTGTGCCTGAATCCGGCGTTCTTGCTTCTTGGTAATCACGCAGTCTCACTTCCATAGAGCAGTGTGGAAACTGCAACAGTTTTGTAAAATTTAATTTGAGTATCTTTCCTGGTTTTGTTTTTTAGGTTCCTGTTGATTGTTCCACATACCCGACTGAATTTACTGAGCTTAATTTCAATATCTCTGCTGTAGCTATATGTCATTTCACATACGAGGTCACTGAAATGGTTTACTTGCTCAAAAATCTTCTGACCTATCACTAGTTTGGTTCTGATTGGTTCTTTCCCCATGAATACCATTGTCTTAGTTTTTTCTTTTGAAAATTCCATGTTAAATTTTGCACTTATTTGTTTTAGCATGTAGATTCCTTTCTTAAGGTCATCTTCCTTATCTTCTGGGATTACTGCATCAGCAGCACGTAGTAAATTATTTAAAAGAACGTTCCTGTCTAGGTAGATGCATTTCTAAAATTCTGATTTCCATATATGTATTATTACATTAATGTAGATGTTGAACAAAGTTGAAGAGATGCAGCAGCCTCGTCGTACCCATTTGTTAGTTGGTACCTCATTAGTTGTTTTACCATTGAGATCTAGAGTGATATTTGTGTCTTGATATAAACTTTTATAGCATTTAGTAGATACTTTGGATATCCGCGATTCGTCATTATTTCCCAAAGTTTCTTTTTATTTACACTGTCAAAAGCTTTTTAAAAGTCAATAAAAGTAATGTGTGTTTCTATATTATACTCTCTCCGTTTTTCTATTACTTGCTGTAGGATAAAAACTGCATCTATTGTGGGACGTCCTTTCCTAAAACCCATTTGTTCCCCATGCAGTACTGCTTCTGCTATGTTTTTAAGTTTAGTATTTAAAATCTTAGCATACACCTTGTAAGCTGAGTCCAGTAAACTTATTCCTCTGTAATTACTGTATAGGCTTTTATCTCCTTTTTTAAAAAATTGATATCACTATAGCTGTTTTCCAGTCTTTGGGAATACTCTTCTTCCAGCATTCGTTGAAGAGATTGTAACGCCGGAAATATATATCCTCCTATTTCCATCTATTGTACTATAAATTTTTTCCATATTTTCTTACCTGAAGATATGACATTTCTGTGTCTTTATCTATTGTAATTGTTTTACAATTTGTATATATTTATGTCGATGTATAATTGGTTTGTTTTGTAAATATTATTTGTATTTTTACGCTGGGTCTTGCCTAGGGAAAACTAAGCTGTCGAACGATTACATCGATAGGTCGTGTGGAGAACCAAAGCGTTTAGCATCTTGGGTAGTGTTCACTCTGCCGCGTGGAGCGCGGGCAGAGTAGAGTCTGGCTGGAGTAGGGCGGTGGTGCTTGTATGTTGAGTGACGCCCCGCGAGTTGCCGCGATTTCGCGGTTTGGCAGCATGTAATTGCGCTCGACTTGCTATGATAGTTTCTGACACGGCGTCGCGGACGGGAAACATTAGTTGGCACACATCAAGAGCCCGTTTCGCCTCGTGACCCTGTAGACAAGAAGGCGCGCCAACATCCAGCTTCTGCAACAGCGACGGCCGACAATAAGTGAATGTCGTCACCTCCTCGATCGACGACTTCAAACCTTCAGTCAACCAACAAGGAAGACTGAAAACGCGTAAACTTTTAGAACTGTATGGCAGACCTCAGCTTTTCAAACTGTTCCATTTGCATCACTAAAATACACCAAGTTAGCATGAACCTTTGTTGCTCAATGTCCCAATTGCATTACCAAGCAGTGTCCCTTCCTTTTCCGAAATGAACCCGACTGTCGTTGAAATTCAAACGCCAGCATTAAAGTAATGTCATTCCATTTCACTGCTTTAATTTCAAAGTTCAGTTAAAGTATTCATAGCTGGCTACAATAAACAAACAGAACTATATTTAAATTACACAACCACAAATTAAGAGTGCGAGTTTTGTTACCATATTTTACCTGTGACTGCAGCTCAGCTTGGTAAGTACTAAATTTTACTATTGTTAATTGTTAAAAATCGTTTAATTCAAGTTCAAAGTTAAATCTCTTATTTCTAAATTGCGTAGATTCAAGTTGTTTTGAGATGATTGTTGAGGTAGCCCAAGACTAACCTTGTTTTATTTAATTTGGTAGTGCTTCAGAAACAAAGTTCACTCTTAATTGCAGTCACTAAATTAACTTTCAATTTTCCGGTTTTATTAATTCTTTTGCCAAATTAAGTCTGAGTGTAGCGACAAACATTCAGTTTTCACACAACACGTGTCAACCTTCAGTCGGCACGCTTTTAGTGCTAATTATATGTGCATTAACCTTTCTTTTGCAGTTATTATAGTAGTTGTCCATACGACTGGCCACCGTAATTTTCCCCAAATCTCAAATATCTTGTTAACGCCAGTTAATTGTTAACGTAACGACCGCACATTTACTTTCTTTATTAACTTTACCCTTTTTCAAAATTAATTTCCACCAATTTCATTTGCATTTTTCCTTTCATTTAGATGTAACCCTTCCTCTTTACCGACGGATTAACTTCGGTGACGACTGCTTTTCCCAAATTTCCATTAGGTACACGCGGTTTAATTTTTCACTGTCATTAAGGCCGATAAGTGAGCGGGAGGTTACAAGATGTAGCAATCGTTGGTGTAACATCATTCCTCCATATTTTAATAATCAGCATTAATGCCGTTTTTCCTGTTGCTTTTCTGTTCTTTAAGTGATGTTAGTGCAGATGTTAATTCGTTAGGCTGTATTTCATCTAATCTTTTCCCGTCTAGTTGTTCAATTTCAGTTTCTTGTGCTGTATGATCATACCACAATTCGCTGTAATGATTTATCCACTGTTCTTCAATACTATTTATCTGTATCTTCTCTCTCTTTCTGTTGTGCTTAAGGTTTTTAAAACCTTATATGCCATATGTTGTCTTCCGTGGATATTATGTTCCATATTAGAAATAAACCTATCCCATTGTTCTTGATGTGCTTTCCTTACTACACATTTAGCGTTGGTGGGCAGACTTATGTGAGCCCTTGCGTTGGCAAGGAGAAAGAAAAGTTCTTTTGCATTTTTGTGACAACAAACGGGCTAAAATAGTTTCTTCAGTTTCATAAGGGTGGCACAGTACATTTCAGAGTTGATTGTTGCACCTTGAGGGAGTATATTAATGCCTTCTGCGTCCTAAAAGTCCGTCGCCATGACTTTACCGTATGATAGTTCGGCCTTGAAATTTTTCTTTGGAGGAAATGTGGTGTGGCGGCATCCAATGGTTAGCCGCTTTGTTTCCGGTTCGAAGTGATGACCCCGTATTTCACCCCCTTTGACAATGTTCGATACAAAATTTGTCGTGATCAGTCTTGTAGCGCGCAAGCAATTCCGCACAAATGGTTATTCGTTTCTCTTTATGATTTTATGTTAGGGGGCGAAGAACTCAGCGGGCACACACCTCCGAGTACCTCAACTGGTGGACGAGTGTGTCAGCACTGCCAACAGACGTCCAGTTCTGGCAGCGACGCGTTTGATTGTGATCCGTCGATCACGTCGAATGAGAGGGTCCACACGTTCCAACATTACAGCTGTGTGCGGCCAGCCAGCACGCGGAAGATCGGACAGGTTCTACGCAACCTTCCTGCGATGATGACAGACGCCTCACCCAACGACTCGCCGTGCTTTTAGCCATTGCCAGATCTTCGTAGACATTCTGCAAGCGTCTATGAGTATCTGCGATGTTCTGGTTTTCCGCCAAAATAAACTCAATGACAGCTCTTTGCTTGGAACGGACCTCCATTATAGATCTCATTTTGAAGGCTACGTATAGTGTCACCACATATCGGAATCTACAGATGCTGATGCGGGAATATTCAGCAATTTCCCACAACAAATTTTGCGTCTTTTCAACCGAAATTGGCCGAGAAAAAAATAGGTGCATTAGTTATTGAACCCCTTCGTAGTATAGAAGCTCGGGGAAGAAACAGAAAATGTACATGTGTATGACAGGACTTGGATTTGAACCAGTTGATGATAGAAGACAAATGATAGGAACAGGGAATTGAATGAAGAGAGTAAGTAACGCAGCATAGTGTTTGTCACTTCTCTGGCTCTATTACAAGGTGGCAAACCGTTTTGAATTCAAATTAGCCCAGTTTTTATCTTCCCTTATAATAACGTAGGAAATGGAAATGCCGTGTGGCTAGGGCCTGCCGTCGGGTAGACCGTTCGCCTGGTGCAAGTCTTTCGAGTTGACGCCACTTCGGCGACTTGCGTGTCGATGGGGATGAAATGATGATGAAAGACACACAACACCCAGTCACCACGAGGCATAGAAAATACCTGGCCCCGCCGGGAATCGAACCCGGGACCTCGTGCGCGGGAAGCGAGAAGGCTACCGCAAGACTACGGGCTGCGGACAATGTAGGAAAGAGAAGGGGATAAATGAAACTCTTCCTCCCAAGCAAAAGCACGCACTTTTGTCGTAAGAGTTCCAGGGTATTAACGCATATGCAGATTTAAAATTAAGCCTCCTCAGCGAGAAGAGTCGAGCTGCCGAGAGCTACTCGGCGCTGTGTACGGCCGACTTCCCCTTAAGAGGGCTGCATAAAGCCTGCACAGCCATTAATAACTGAGCCGCGCAGCCCGCCCACAGCCTGGAGAGGACTTTGTGTTGCTTAATGGCGGAATACGCAGGCACAGTCGAGAGGCGCGGTGCTGCCGCCTGCCGGGCTCCGCGAGAAACACACAAGCCACAGGTTTGTTCCGTGAACCGGCTTAGCGCCAAACTTGCAGCAACAACAATTCACCAGCGCACATGCGGATCTTCCATCTAATCCACCCTCTTCATATCAGGTCGCTGCGTCAATCGTTTCTTACCTCTCGGAATACAACAACGAAATTCTTTCTTTCAACTACAATCCCTTAACGGAGGGAATCCTCAGATGTAGCAAGCAAGCTCCATGAGGCTGCTCGCGAATGATGCTATTGTTAATCGCAACGCTTGTGTATATAGGAAGAACTGCAGAGATCGACACCTGCTTCAGGTATTGGCAGATGACCCTCTGCATAAACAAATGGAAAGTACCGCGTACAAACAAGCAGGAAAACGCGTTACTAAATGATTATAGGATCGCCGAACAGGCACTGGAAGGAAACTTCCTGGTAGATTAAAACTGTGTGCTGGACAAAGGTCTGCAAGAGAGGTTCTGGGAAGTCTGGAAGATAGAAGACGAGGTACTGGCGGAAGTGAAGCTGTGAGGGCGAGTCGTGAATCGTGCTTGGGTAGCTCAGACGGTAGCATAATTGCCTGCGACAGGCAAAGGTCCCGAGTTCATGTCTCGGTCCGGCACACAGATTTAATCTGCCAGGAAGTTTCATATCAGCGCACACTCCGCTGCAGAGTGAAAATTTCACTCTGGAGGCACTGGATATAGCCACAGTCACCATATATCTAAGAGTATGCGTCCGGAGCGATTTCTAGTGCTACGACCATCGCTAAGTGATGCTAGCTTACAAAACCCTCTTTAGACCGATACTTGAATTACACATCATCCGATTGGGACCCGTACCAGAAGGGAGAAATGGGGAAGATCCAAAGAAGAGTAGCGTGTTTCGTCGCAGTTTCATCAGTCCCCTAGAACTTAGAACTACTTAAACCTAACTAACCTAAGAACATCACACACTTCCATGCCCGAGGCAGGATTCGAACCTGCGACCGTAACGTCGCGCGGTTCCAGACTGAAGCGCCTAGAGCCGCTCGGCCAAAAATCTATCAATACCATATAAAGTAGTAACTCATACCCACTGCATCATTCTGTAATACTATACACGGCTTGAATATTTTCCATTGTTCTACTAAATCCGAAATCTTTCTACGCTCTTGTTGATAATTTTAAAGGCTATTTTGTTCTTTACGTGAAGACGCTAACAACTTTTTCCTTTTGAGGCTTGCCTGTGTTATCTCTAGTGCAGCTGAACAGTGACAGCATTATTCTCATTTCAGAGAACTTTGCAATGTTGCTTTTTTTTTTAAAATCCTGCCTAGTCGTCGAATATGGGATGTCTAGGATACCTGCTTTCTCGGGTCGCTAGACGATTCAAGCAAATCGTATTAATGAGTTTTATTACGGAAAGTAACTGACAATACTTCACGTTTAGAATTACATAGATGTGTCGCAAGCAAAGGGCGACAGACAAATAAGAACGCAGAATGTCATTCTCAATGGAGGGAAGTCTTCCGAAATAAGAGTGATTCAGGTGTGCCGCAGGGGAGTGTCGTAGGACCGTTGCTATTCACAATTTATATAAATGATCTTGTGGGTAACATCGGAAGTTCACTGAGGCTTTTTGCGGATGATGCTGTAGTATAGCATACAGGTTGTAGCAATGGAAAATTTTACTGAAATGCAGGAGGCTCTGCAACGAATTGACGCATGGTGAAGAGAATGGCAATTGAATCTCAATGTAGGCAAGTGTAATGTGCTGCGAATACATAGAAAGAAAGATGCTTGATCACTTAGCTACAATATAGCAGGTCAGCAACTGGAAGCAGTTAATTCCATAAATTATCTGGGAGCAGGCATTAGGAGTGATTTAAAATGGAATGACCATATAAAATTAATCGTCGGTAAAGCAGATGCCAGACTGGGATACATTGGAAGAATCCTAAGGAAATGCAGTCCGAAAACAAAGGAACTAGGTTACAAAAAATGGTTCAAATGGCTCTGAGCACTATGGGACTTAACATCTAAGGTCATCAATCCCCTAGACTTAGAACTACTTAAACCTAACTAACCTAAGGACATCACACACAACCATGCCCGAGGCAGGATTCGAACCTGCGACCGTAGCAGCAGCGCGGTTCCGGACTGACGTGCCTAGAACCGCTCGGCTACCGCGGCCGGCGAACTAGGTTACAGTACACTTGTTCGCCCACTGCTTGAATACTGCTCACCCGTGTGGGATCTGTACCAGATAGGGTTGATAGAAGAGATAGAGAAGATCCAATGGAGAGCAGCGCGCTTCGTTACAGGATCATTTAGTAATCGCGAATGCGTTACGGAGATCAAAGATAAACTCCAGTGAAAGACTCTGCAGGAGAGATGCTTAGTAGCTCGGTATGGGCTTTTGTTGAAGTTTCGAGAACATACCCTCACCAAGGAGTCAAGCAGTATATTGCTCCCTCCTACGTATATCTCACAAAGAGACCATGAGGATAAAATCAGAGAAATTAGAGCCCATACAGAGGCATAACGACAATCCTCCTTTCCACGAACAACACGAGACTGGAATAGAAGGGAGAACCGATAGAGGTACTCAAGGTACCCTCCGCCACACACCGTCAGGCCTGCGGAGCATGGATGTAGATGTAAGAGATCTCTTCAGTATAACAATTTGTAAGTGGCTGCTGTACAAGTCACTAGTCTACAAGCTGCTGTAGAACTTATGTCCTCTTCGCATAGAGGCCGCTGCTGTCGCGTTGTCGTCCTGGAGAGGAGTCGGTCAGCGTGCCATTCGCTGTCGTCTTCGTCACAGCCCTCTCTGCTCTCTCCCCTTCCCGACTGGCATCCCAGCGCTCGACTTTACGCCGTAACAATTTTCACGTTCTGTCTTCCTTGAGCTTTAATTGTTTTTACTGTGATGCTATCTCCTGGCACCTTCCATTTCTTCATACCCCTGTCGGCTTCATAAACCATATATACGAGGTGCACTCAAGTTCCAAGGCCTCCAATTTTTTTTCTCCAGTCCATAGAAACATGCACATTGTTTTAAAATGAGGCCGCATTCATTGTCAATACATCCCAGAGATGGCAGCACCGTACGGCAGATGGAATTTTACCGCCAGCGGCGAGAATGAGAACTCTTTTAAATACTTAAAATGGCGACGTTTTCCTTACTTGAACAGCGTGCAATCATTCGTTTTCTGAATTTGCGTGGTGTGAAACCAATTGAAATTCATCGATAGTTGAAGGAGACGTGTGGTGATGGAGTTATGGATGTGTCGAAAGTGCGTTCGTGGGTGCGACAGTTTAATGAAGGCAGCACATCGTGTAACAACAAACCGAAACAACCTCGGGCTCGCACAAGCCGGTCTGACGACATGATCGAGAAAGTGGAGAGAATTGTTTTGGGGGATCGCCGAATGACTGTTGAGCAGATCGCCTCCAGAGTTGGCATTTCTGTGGGTTCTGTGCGCACAATCCTGCATGACGACCTGAAAATGCGAAAAGTGTCATCCAGGTGGGTGCCACGAATGCTGACGGACGACCACATGGCTGCCCGTGTGGCATGTTGCCGAGCAGTGTTGACGCGCAACGACAACATGAATGGGACTTTCTTTTCGTCGGTTCTGACAATGGATGAGACGTGGATGCCATTTTTCAATCCAGAAACAAAGCGCCAGTCAGCTCAATGGAAGCACACAGATTCACCGCCACCAAAAAAATTTCGGGTAACCGCCAGTGCTGAAAAAATGATGGTGTTCATGTTCTGGGACAGCGAGGGCGTAATCCTTACCCATTGCGTTCCAAAGTGCACTGCGGTAACAGGTGCATCCTACGAAAATGTTTTGAAGAACAAATTCCTTCCTGCACTGCAACAAAAACGTCCGGGAAGGGCTGCGCGTGTGCTGTTTCACCAAGACAACGCACCCGCACATCGAGCTAACGTTACGCAACAGTTTCTTCGTGATAACAACTTTGAAGTGATTCCTCATGCTCCCTACTAACCTGACCTGGCTCCTAGTGACTTTTGGCTTTTTCCAACAATGAAAGACACTCTCCGTGGCCGCACATTCACCAGCCGTGCTGCTATTGCCTCAGCGATTTTCCAGTGGTCAAAACAGACTCCTAAAGAAGCCTTCGCCGCTGTCATGGAATCATGGCGTCAGCTTTGTGAAAAATGTGTACGTCTGCAGGGCGATTACGTCGAAAAGTAACGCCAGTTTCATCGATTTCGGGTGAGTAGTTAATTAGAAAAAAATCGGAGACCTTAGAACTTGAATGCACCTCGTAAGTCATGGAAAAAATTTTCATAACCTCTGTTCATATAGAATAACTTCATGTACTAGAACGAAAGATCACAATTAGAGATGGCATTTGATACACTAACAGTATGGGGATCCCTTTCTAATCTGTGCATATGAAAGAATAACTAAATTAGCGTTCTACAGAAAGTGAATTAAAGTTGTTTACCAGCTGGCTTCACAGAGTGCGAAAAAAAAATATTCATACACTACTAGAAATGTAAACACAGAAACGACTAGCGAATCGCTTGTAGCAAGGAACGTCTTCAGTGGCAAGCTGCGCCTCGTGTTGTAGGTTCTGATACGCAGTGAATGTCTTGCAACAGCTAAATAGGCCGCAAAGGGAAGGAGACAGAAAAAAAGGCAAATAGTTATCTCCCAATATTGAAAGATAAAATCATTTTCAGATATTATTGCAAGAAGCCGGGTAACTGCGCAGTTCGTAATATCGCGATTAATAGCGAAAGAAGAGGACGACCACAGAAGCTAACGCAATGAGAACGAAATATATTAATAAGGATGGTAGAATTAGATCGTAAAATGACAGCTTCTGCATTCTCTGCCCGTGTTAACGAATAGTTCGGGAAGCAAATCGCACCAAGGGCTGTTCGCTATATTTTAAGTAGATTAGGTCATGGAGATAGGGTACCTAAGAGAACACCATCCGCAAGCAAGAAGGAACAGAAACTGAGACTTGAATTTGATCGAGAGAATGTATGCAAGAACACAAGTTTCTGGGACAAGAAACTGTTCGCAGATGGAAGTAAATTTAACATATTTGTGAATGGTGGCAGTATGTTGCTGTGGGGACAACCATATTACTGAGCTGGATCACAAACACATTCCAACCACAGTAAAGTGCGGTGCCGGAAGAATTATTGAATGGGGATGTGTGGCTACATATGGTATTGGACAACTTGTTTTTGTTGAAGATAACGTGGACAGATTTCAGTATTTAAATAACCTAAAGGAGAATCTGAATAAAAACTGCTGATAGCTCAGGTTTAGGCGCAGATTACTATATTTTCCACAATACAATGACTAAGCGTACAGCGGAAATTGTTCGCCTGTGGCGGTTGTAGCAGTCTCCTCATGTACTCATGTTTCCAGCACAGAATGCAAACCCTAGTCCAGTTTAACATCTTTGGAGAACGCTTGAAAGGATGGTCCTGTAGTCAGGTTAGAACTGCATTTCCTTTCCTCTTCTGCATTTCTTTGTAGACTGGAACTCTGTTCTCTGGATCACTTTTATTTTCCCCACCCTGTGCATAAACGACAGTGAATTAACACTTTTTTTCCCATACTTTTCTTTAATTTCGCTCAGTCGCTGGCTAATGCAAGACGTTGAGATTCTAAGATGGTGTGCAGCGTGCCTACGTGTCCAGTATCTGCTACCATGTTGTTCAGTTCGTAACTTACACACGCTGACAGTTTACACATTCCTTTTAGTGCACAAAAGCGTCCGCTTAGCTGCGCTGCCTGCCAAAACTCGCTACCCAATGTAATATCCACGATACCATGTTCTAGCCCCAAGATGTTAAAATGAACTAAGAGTACAGACTTCAACAAATATTATAGATACTACTTATAAAAAATGACTGTATCGTGTAAAAATGACGATAATTATCTCATTATTTCTCTAATAATTTAATTTCTGTGTGAATTAAAACTATTATCAGAAAACTACATTCATAGACAACGACAATTATTTTTTTGTTATGTGACAATTGTGGTTCAGTTGTTCTCCCTGTGCTAACCCATGAACTGTTCGGACGTGACACGTGTGAGGCCTGTAAAGAGAAAACCTGTAACTATATTTTTAATTATTATTCGAAAAATAGAGTCGCTACTGTCTGGACGTGGATTTGTATTTATTTAAATTGTAATCCAATCCAATTAATGTTTTTAAATGTTAATTTTCAGCTCCGCAATTAGGAGCGCAGACATTAGCGCTAGTAAAAAAATGGTTCAAATGGCTCTGAGCACTATGGGACTTAACATCTATGGTCATCAGTCCCCTAGAACTTAGAACTACTTAAACCTAACTAACCTAAGGACATCACACAACACCCAGTCATCACGAGGCAGATAAAATCCCTGACCCAGCCGGGATTAGCGCTAGTAACTTACAGCGGAGTTTACTAGTAGCTGGTATAAAAAATATGAAACATTTTTCATTGAGAATAATTTTAAATGCTAATGAATAGAGAACAAAAGGCTTAAAGACTTTTATCTGAATATATTAACTTTATATAAAAGGAATCGAGCATAACAATGGACAAATTGACTATCGTCTGCCCGCCGCCATCTTAGCAAAAATATCTCCGCGGCTGTTTTGAATCGAGAATTTTAACAAACATAAATGTTGTTAGAGATAAATGAATGGAAATAAATGTGCACCGGTGGTCCCGAATCTACTTTTAAAGACAGAATTCAACTAAGATTGAATCTTTAAAAATAGTGCTCACAGTACGTTACGTAATATCAATTTCTTATTTGCTGATGTATGAAGCCTAATTATTTCGGACGATTTACATGAAATATTTTAAAGGAGACATACGTCAGTGTTGTGGACGGGTAGTACTTTGTGACTAAATGTTACCTTTGCTAGAGAAAAGTGCTTCCATCTTAAGGAACAGTTGTGTAAAATCTGATAAATGATATGCAATTTAATGCCATTCACACGACTTTACAGACAACATTTCTACACAACGTCAAGTGGAGATTTCTTTAGCAGAGTGACAAATATTAGCCGGGATAATCATTTTTGAGATCAAACGAATTGTTACGCTGAGAATAGGTAACTGATTTTATATTTTTTTGATCTACCTGAAATATAATTTATAAGTAATTAAAGTCACGAAATACTGTAAACCGGTTCCGCCACACCAAACTCCCTACTCTGCGGCCGCAAGCTGCACCGACGGCAAGTCTGTGTCCATGCGCGAACGCTGCAGATGGAAGCCGAAGCCATTACTGTCACGTGTGCCTTCGAGCGGCGAAGACGCCTGTAACCGTGCACTTCACAGGGCCTACTGAGAGTTGACGAAGAGATTTCCAGAACAAAGAAGGTAGAATATGACAACTCGATGCAAATAACACGTGGTTTTAATTGGTAATATGAACTGAAACTCTGTCTTTATGAGATCAGAAGTAAAGATTATAACAACTGTAGGAAACGTAGACTTTGGGAGTGTATTGGTTCTCCAACTGTTTCACAGAACGCCCTACGCCTTTTCGCTTATTTTCGTCACGCAAAGTCAACACTTCGTTTAGCAAATTATAAACGGCAGCACTTGACCGCCACTGAATAATTCCACGCAGTTCATGTTGAAATCACGGAAATTAAATTGCAACCCAATGCCGGAAAAAATTTATTTCCTTAACAAAACAACAACGAGCAACCGCAGATAAAATGGAACAATCAAATTAAAAATTAAAGTTAATAATGGAGTGCTCTGACAACTGCGCGAGTCGGATAATTTTAAGCAATAACATTTTGAACTGCCAATCTGATTAAATTGTAATACTCAGTTGTTTAGTACCCAGGTAATAAAACTCGTCAGACACCTCAATAACATTCCAACAGCTACCTCCGTGCTGAAGCTACTACCGGCTAGTCAGCTGATGCGTCAAGGCTGTACGCCATTATTTATGTCGAAGTTATTTCCTGCCGCTATCTGCCAAGATATATCAGGGGCGTCAGCTGTAAGCTTAAGACACAATCAGAAGCTCTTTAAGTCGCCACTTGCGGTGTATTCTTTGGGCACTGCAACGAGTAAGTCATGAACATTACATCAAGAGCAGCCGGCCGAGGTGCCCGAGCGGTTCTAGCCGCTGCAATCTGGAACCGCGCGACCGCTACGGTCGCAGGTTCGAATCCTGCCTCGGGCATGGATGTGTGTGATGTTCTTAGGTTAGTTAGGTTTAAGTAGTTCTAAGTTCTAGGGGACTGATGACCTCAGAAGTTGAGTCCCATAGTGCTCACAAGGGGACATCCCCATCGCATCCCTCTCAGATGTAGATATAAGTTGGCACAGTGGATAGGCCTTGAAAAACTAAACACAAATCAATCGAGAAAACAGGAAGAAGTTGTGTGGAACTACGAAAAAATAAACAAAATATACAAACTGGGTCGTCCATGCCTAAGATAGGCAATATTAAAGGCAATATGAGCCGAGGAGCGCCGTGGTCCCGCGGTTAGCGTGAACAGCTGCGGAACGAGAGGTCTTTGGTTCGAATCTGCCCTCGGCTGAAAATTTTGCTTTCTTTATTTTCGCAAAGTTATGATCTGTCCGTTCGTTCATTGACATCTCTGTTCACTGTAATAAGTTTAGTGTCTGTGTTTTGCGACAGCACCGCAAAACCATGCGATTAGTTGACGAAAGGACGTGTCTCTCCAATGGGAACCGAAAACATTTGATCGCAAGGTCATAGGTCAACCGATTCCTTCACAGGAAAACACGTCTGATATATTCTATACGACACTGGTGACAGCATGTGCGTCACATGACAGGAATATGTTGTCGACCCACCTAACTAGTACACTTGGCGAATGGGTAAAAAGATTCTTCTACCTTGCCCGATTTAGGTTTTCTTGTGGATGTAATAATCACTCCAAAAAAAGTGATGAAAACATAAGGGTTTGTTACATAAACTGAAAATAAAAAGTTAAAATTTTCGGTCGAGGGAAGATTTGAACCAAAGACCTCTAGTTCCGCAGGTGTTCACGCTAACCACGGGACCACGGCTCCCCTCGTCTCACACTGCCCTTAATATTGCCTATATTGCACATGGATGACCCAGTTTGTATATTTTGCTTATTTTTTCATAGTTCCACACAACTTCTTCCTGTTTTCTTGATCGATCTGTGTTCAGTTTTTCAAGGCCTATCCACTGTGCCAACTTATAACTAAATCTGAGGGGGGTGCGATGGGGAGGTTCCCTTGTCAGAACCATTTGAACCATCAAGAGCAGACAAACAGGGTGCTGAAATCTGATCGGTGCGACTACCTCTTTCTGGAAATTTGGTTGCGAATATATCAAAAACTGTACGAGTGTCTGCTGAATGATGAGTAAGCTCAAGTGGAATCAGTGCACGATTTGAACAGGAAATCATGTACTTGAATTTTGAAACAGAAGGAATGTCGTGAAGAAAAGTTATGTTGATATCTCCAGCGTATAACACTACGAGGTCTCGAAAAATTCCGCAACATTCGTAATTTCATGCCAATAGTGTGTTGGAGAGGAATGCGGTTGGCATCCCCGCACCTGCCTGTGTTTAATATGTAACTGCCGGAAGTTTCATTGTTATATGTCTCTATGTCTCTTAGTTATTGTTCAGTGCTGTATTGAGTATCTCGCGTCCGTCGCCCGTCGTAATTTAACATATATATTATTATTGTTATTATTATTTTTTGATTGATGCCGACTTATGTGGTGGGCCTTAATAAAAATGATATTTAAGTTGAAGAATGTAATAAACTTTTCATATTAATTTCCTCGGCTAGTCAGTTCACTTTAAAGCAAGAAATCTTTAGTTATTAATTAAAATTGCGGCCCACACACGCGCGAGAGTATTTTTCTTACCTCGGTTAACCATTGTATTGTAGTCAGAGTCCTGGCTCTGGGTCTCGGCTATGGTACTGAAAATAAGAATCTTAAAGCTAAGTATTTCTGCAACTTCGTGCGGCTGTGGAGAAAAATTAAGATTATGCTAATAGCGGGCGAGTTTTCCGCTTCCACTAATTTTTCATAAGTTAATATCGCCACGTAATGGCGTCGTTGGCTGCATCGGCCGCTGCGATTGTTGAGCTGTGAATTACTTGAATGCAGGTTAATTCAAGGGAGGCGGACATGAAATCGGGATCACCTCTTACAAATTAAAAGTGCACAATAATATTAAATCAGTATATTATATGCTTAACTCATACAAATATGCTTACATTTGCCAGCACTCGCAAGATGTCCATCTGTCACCATAAAGACAAGTGAAGAAGTAAGGTCGACTAAAAAATTAACAAAAGAGTGTAACTTGTCGTCTCTTTAGATCATTCTGTCATAAATTATTTCTTTGCAATCTAAACCTACACAGAGAAATTATTATTTTACGGCTACATGATAAAAATTTGGCACTGGGGACGCTATAAGTAGAATGTCGTGTTTCACAGTTTGTGAATTTCGAGAGGGCAGAGTTAGAGGAGCAATGTGTCTGCATTAAAGTTTGCGTGAAACTGAAGAAAACCTTTACAGAGACACACAAAATGACGCAGGAATCCTACAGTGATAAGTGCTGAAGGGGTACTCGGTGTTAACGAATGGTTCACACCGTTTAAAAATACCCGGACGGAAGTTCAGGACGCCCTTCGACGTCTACCGACGAAGGTCATATCGGGAACGTCAACGAAATTGAGCTTGCCAATCGAAGATTGACTGTCCGAGAGATTGCAGAAGAAAACAAACATTTCAGTTGGATCATGTCATGAAATCCTGATGGAATGCATCGTGTGGCCGTCAGGTTCATCCCTCAGCTCGAGAGTCAAGACCAGAAAGACCTCGCAATCTGTGTAGAGCTTTTGGATCCCGCAAATGAGAACGAGATGTTCCTTAAGAGAATCGTAACAGAAGATGAGACGCGGGTCTACGGTTATGATGTTGAGACCGAACTTCAGTCTTCACAATGGGTCGCGAAAGGTACTCCAAGACCAAAAAAAGCTGGTCAGGTCAGGTCAAATGTCAAAGTCATAAATGAAAGTTTTCTTTGACTTTCAAGGATTAGTTCATCATGAATTCGTGTCACAGGGACAAAATGTTAATTTATGATACTATCGGTACATGTTGCGACGCCTGCCGAGAAAATACACTACTGGCCATTAAAATTGCTACACCACGAAGACGACGTCCTACAGACGCGAAATTTAACCGACAGGAAGAAGATGCTGTGATATGCAAATGATTAGCTTTTCAGACCATTCACACATGGTTGGCGCCGGTGGCGACACCTACAACGTGCTGACACGAGGAATGTTTCCAAACGATTTCTCATACACAAACAGCAGTTGACGGGCGTTGCCTGGTGAAACGTTGTTGTGATGCCTCGTGTAAGGAGGAGAAATGCGTACCATCACGTTTCCGACTTGGATAAAGGTCGGTTTGTTGCCTATCGCGATTGCGGTTTATCGTATCGCGATATTGCTGCTCGCGTTGGTCGAGAGCCAATGACTGTTAGCAGAATATGGAATCGGTGGGTTCAGGAGGGTAATACGGAACGCCGTGCTGGATCCCAACGGCCTCGTATCACTAGCAGTCGAGATGACAGGCATCTTATCCGCATGGCTGTAACGGATCGTGCAGCCACGTCTCGATCCCTGAGCAAACAGATGGGGACGTTTGCAAGACAACAACCATCTGCACGAACAGTTCGACGACGTTTGCAGCAGCATGGACTATCAGCTCGGAGACCGTGGCTGCGGTTACCATTGACGCTGTATCACAGACAGGAGCGCGTACGATGGTGTACTCAACGACGAACCTGGGTGCACGAATGGCAAAACGTCATTTTTTCGGATGAATCCAGGTTCTGTTTACAGCATCATGATGGTGGCATCCGTGTTTGGCGACATCGCGGTGAACGCTCATTGGAAGCGTGTATTCGTCATCGCCATACTGGCGTATCACCCGGCGTGATGGTATGGGGTGACATTGGTTACACGTCTCGATCACCTCTTGTTCGCACTGACGGCACTTTGAATAGTGAACGTTACATTTCAGATATGTTACGACCCGTCGCTCTACCCTTCATTAGATCCCTGTGAAACCCTACATTTCAGCAGGATAATGCACAACCGCATGTTGCAGGTCCTGTACGAGCCTTTCTGGGTACAGAAAATGTTCGACTGCTGCCCTGGCCAGCACATTCTCCAGATCTCTCACCAATTGAAAACGTCTGGTCAATGGTGGCCGAGCAACTGGCTCGTCACAATACGCCAGTCACTACTCTTGATGAACTGTGGTATTGTGTTGAAGCTGCATGGGCAGCTGCACCTGTACACGCCATCAAAGCTCTGTTTGACTCAATGCCCAGGCGTATCAAGGCCGTTATTACGGCCAGAGGTGGTTGTTCTGGGTACTGATTTGTCAGGATCTATGCACCCAAATTGCGTGATAATGTAATCACATGTCAGTTCTAGTACAAAAGATTTGTCCAACGAATACCCGTTTATAATCTGCATTTCTTCGTGGTGTAGCAATTTTAATGGGCAGTAGTGTATGAGAAGGAACCGGCCTGAAGTGTGGCGAGACAATTCGTGGGTCTTGTATCATGATAACGCACCCGCACATTCATTCCTTTTGGTGCGTGACTATTGAACAAAAAACGAAAGCACTGTGTTACCTCGTCCTCCATACTCTCCAGTCGTAGCCCCAGCCGACTTTTTCTTTCCAAAGTTGAAAACCCCATTGAAAAGACGAAGATTTGCAATGACAGACGAGATAACAGAAAATTCGCAGACGGTGCTTCGCGCGATCCAGCAAGAGGCATACCAAGCCTGCTTCCGGAAATACAAGCAGCGTGGGAGCGGTGTATCAACTGTGGCGGACAGTATTTCGAAGGAGACCGTGCACAATAAATAAAAGGTAAGCGTAGAAAAATTTTGTGAGAAAAGTCTCGGAATTTTTAGAACAGACCTGGTAGAAACAACAAAACAGTGTTTTGTTACTATCAGCGTCCTAACTTGAATGACTTGGATCACTATTGCAAAACAGATGGCGCTTGGTTCACCTTCGCTAAAAAGGAAAAATGGGATTGAGAAAAGGTGGCCGGTTAAAACTGCCGTTAGATCAGTGATCATGAAACTCTTTTGCTCAAGGGCCAACAATGACGTTTTGAGGCGGCACCAAATATTTACGATATTACTGTTGATTGGTAACCTACTTAAGTTCGTGTATTACATGCCTTCGACGGACTAGGTATAGTGAGAGCGCGATATGTTGGCCTCTGGGCACCAAGCACTAGTCCTTAAAAGTCGGAACCATTCTAAACACTTGGTGTGGTATGTTCTCAGCCTCAGATGGTTACAACCCTCCGAAACAACAAGGTTGCGACACCGTAAACTGCCTGTAGACGTGTTGTTGTGCTGTCTGCGTGAGCGAATGATGCACAATCAGAAATTTTTACTAATTTTTTGAATGCCGCCGGCCGGTGTGGCCGTGTGGTTCTAAGCGCTTCAGTTTGGAACCGCGTGACCGCTACGGTCGCAGGTTCGAATCCTGCCTCGGACATGGATGTGTGTGATGTCCTTAGATTAGTTAGGTTTAAGTAGTTCTAAGTTCTAGGGGACTGATGACCTCAGTAGTTAAATCCCATAGTGCTCAGAGCCATTTTTGAATGCCATTTTTGTTCTGCTCATTGCATTATATTACAACACCCTTAATTTAATTTCATGTTCCTTGCTACAAGTGAGTACCTCTCTAACGCGCCTTCACGAATCCATTTTACTTTCGTGCAGTAGCAGCTGATAGGTACAAGGCGCGAAAGCCCGGAACTGGGCAATACTGGGAGACAAACAATACAACATGCCACGATCACAGGCAATAAAACAAACAACGATCAGCTCGCATCACACCAAACCTGACTAGGTGGTGTACCTCCACACAATACGGAAACGTGATTTCTGGAAACACGTGCGCGCGCACGATTAAAACTGTGTGCCCTACCGATGCTCCGACTCAGGACCTTTGCCTTTCGCTGGGAAGTGCTCTACCAACTGAGCTATCGAAGCACGACTCACGACCCGTCCTCACAGCTTTAATTCCGCTAGTACCTCGTCTCCTACTTTCCAAACTTCACAGAAGCTCTCCTGCGAACCTTGCAGACAAGCTGACAAGTCGTATAGTGTTCAGTACCACGCCCTGCACTCCTCACTGATTTGTAGACTGTGTTTGCGGGTGTCTCGGAATTCGGTAAATTCATTTCAACAGTACAAGCCTAATTTCGAGACAGTGTTTAGTTCAGGCAAACACGCTCGCTTTGAGTAACACTCGATAAATTACCTGCGTCAGAAAGACAGATCGCAGCGAGGGCGTACCTATAGTACGATTAAAATTACTTGGCAGCTGACGTGTGTGACTTGCCGCTACACTGTTGCCACATCATCCGCTGGTTACTGCTGCGTTATAGTTGACAGACAAAAATGGCGAATTACTTAACAAAGGCAGTTAACGTGTAATGCAGAACGTTATTGGAATTGGCCGTCGCAAGGTATTTCGGAAAAGCGAGATGCTCTGTCGACAGCTGATTTAATGACTAAACTGCGCCAGGCGAGGTGTTTTGCAGCGCTGAATTTAAACTAATGTCCTAAGCTAACCAGAACCTCTTGATATGCAATGTATCCGAGAAAACGGTGGTTAACAATCTGCGGCACAACTAAAACCACGATCACTGTGTTCACAGTGATTAAAGATAACCTCTACGAGCAAACTCCAGAGAGAAAGAATTCAGTTTCAGCCTTTCAGCAGTTCTCGTTGGTATTTGGTTGCAGATTATAGGCGACGCAGGGATTCCAAATGAAAAAATAACGATAGGAAGAAAAAGTAGGAGCAAATAAAGTTAATAGGATGACGAGAAAGACGTGGCAAGGAATTAGATATAGAAAATTAAATTTAAAACCAGTTAATTGAACTAATCAATCTCTTTTGATTAGATTTAGAAATAAATTTTCCTCTACGTTTGACGAGTTTGGACTACACATCAGGTTATTACATTAACCATTACACTACGCTATAATATGGGTTAAATAGTAATATTTACGACTGTGGTGACCCAGTCGCAATGACGAACTGCTGCCTTCAAAAATTCGGCTTCACGCAATGTCGTGTGAACAATCTAAAGTAAGCTGATCTCTCTGATTATGGTAACTCTCTGTAATGCTGAATCACATCTTGTGCAGAAGTATCCAGTAGTGTTTGGCTCTTATATGAAACGTGTGTATTTCATCAGCATCGTTGTGCGGTTGTGTTGTTTTTGGTGTGGTTATCACGTGTGACGAAACACGAAATAAAAGTTCCAGACCTATGACTCGGGAACCAAACACGTCCAGACAGAATGCTTGACAAGGAATTGTAAGTGGTCTACCAATTACCGCGGAAGTGTGGCAACAGTAAAAGGTTCGGACTTGATGTTGAGTGTATCAAGTAATCTTAGTCCGCGGTCAGCCGCTTGCGCGCCGGGCAGAACTGCCGTGGCCGTCCATAACTTCTGAGAAGTGGCCTTGCGGCATCCAGTTTCGCAGCGACTAAGTGAATTTACAATCGTTTCCCCCTGAGACTTGTAAATTACGGCTGTCGGCAGGAAGATTGCCCCACAATTCCCCTCAGGCACGCGGTTTAGTTAGCTGCGTTCCCCGCTGTACCAACGGGCCTTACCACTGCATCCCAGTCCACGCCTGCTTCGCCTTTAATAATCTCTGCAATTCAACCCCTTCCTGGGGCTCGTAGCCGAGACCCAACAGTACCCTTCACTTACCACGAAACGGCTCTCGTAATGTTAGCCTGCGTATTACTCTTCACTAATTCTCTTGTTTTCTATTTCCACCAAAGTTTTTTACAACTGCCCAATCTTCTGCAGCTGAAGTCATTTAACAGAAAAGATTCCTGGGCGTAGACCTGCACCTTTTAGTAAAATTAGGCAACTGTCACTAAATGGACAAGAGCTACGTTTCGGCTACTGTTGCAGTGCCTACCCTCCCAATATAAACTCTTTCATCAAAAGTATATGGGCACTTATTGGTGGAAATTAATATGGGGTGTGTCCACTCTTCATCTTCATGACGCCGGGAACTCTACTGGGTACATTTTCAATGAGGTGTCTGAACTTTTATAGACGAATGGCAACCCATTCTTCCACAAAAGTGGAAACCAGAGAAGACAGTAGTAGAGAGGTTTGTGGGCGCACGACAGCAAAGTCTTCAGCGCCCCAGAGAAGACAGGGACGTTGCATGCTGGGGGCTCCACATAGGTACAGATTTTATAAATGATTTCTAACTCATATAAATTAAATGTTCTGAGTACCCAACAGACTAGCCATAGTAAGGGTCCAATAAGTTGGCCACCGGGTCACCATTAAAAGCAGTCACCATTCAGAATCCTTCGTGTCGATTGTTCTCCATTCCACATTGCTGCCACAGTCAGTGACCCCAAAGTTGTGACACTGTAACTGCCTGCCGAGGTATTTTTGTATTCTATGTATAAGCAAAAGATTAACTGATTAATAGCAGTAACTGAGTGTACATTTCAAAGCATTATGTAATATGACACACGATCACACATGTTTAATAAATGTTTAGAATGACTTTCTTCTACTCATTGCACTTTATTGTACACTGAAGAGCCAAAGCACCTGGTACACCTACCTAATATCGTGTAGGGTCCCACCAGCACCCAGAAGTGCCGCATTACGGCGTGGCATGGACTCGACTAATGTCTGAAGTAGTGCTGGAAGGAACTGACACCATGAACCTGCAGGCCTGTCAATAAATCTGTAAGAGTACGAGGGGGTGGAAATCTAGCAAAGTTTCCCACTCAGTCCAAAATATCAGTCATTTAAACAATTTTTACAATTGTCACGTGATGCCATGCCCAGTAGAGAAGTTGTGGGCCCTCGCCAACACAATACACCAGTTCGTCTATTAGTCGACAGGCGAAAAAAGCCACTGCAACCGTGGCCGTCATGTCGACAGTTATTTTACTGTACAATGTGACTCTGCTACATGCCCATTCGACGTTACAAGGTTTTAAACTTTACGCGGGAAATTCACAGCATGTTCGGTTGATTGGTTCTGGAATTGATATGTGAAATGTAGGGTGCGTATGAGCTCCTTCATTAGTAGGAGTCGTTTGTCAAGAGAACTGCTGCGTATCGAAGAACATCTCTCTCATTCCTGTACAAACATTATTGCTGTGTGTAGAGCGCATAATGAAAAAATATCACCTCCACGATTACCATCCGTTACGACAAAGGATGTACTCATATTTGACAGAGAAAACGCATACACTGACTGTAGTAACGTAGAGACTTTAGTGGAAACGAAATTGAGGTGAGAACAGACGAAGTAACTGTAGTCTGTCTGGCTACGTTTAGGAGCGGTCACTGTGTAGAATAATTATTTATATTTGAAGGGCTTATTTCAATAGTGGTACAAGTTTCTGTTTATAATGCTTCTGAAATTAATGATCCAAACAAATAGAAAGAAAGGTTCATCTCTAGCAAGAAGCCATATGCTTGAATATTTCTGGTATCTCAACTGCAGATTTTTCAGCGCTCATTTAACTTTAGGACTCTGTATCTCAAGATGAACAAAAATGGACTTGCACCACTATTGAAATAAGCCCTTCATTTGTCTGCTACCAGTCACATTTATTTATTTTATATTCAACACATCGCAACCCGCTTCAATCGTATTTTTCTCATCGGACATTTACGCATACTGATGTTAATTAAAGATAAAATGTCTTAGTTTAAGTTAGCCTAGAACTTTTTGTTCAAATATGTGTGTGAATTCCTAGAGACCAAACTGCTGAGGTCTTCGGTGCCTAGACTTACACACTACTTAAACCAACTTATGCTAAGAAAAACACACCCGTGCCCGAGGAACAACTCGAACCTCCGGGGGGGAGGGGCCCCGCAATCCGTGACATGGCGCCTCTAACCGCGCGGCCACTCCGCGCGGCTAGAATTTCTTGGTCACTCGCTGTCCTGCTACAGTGGCTGTTGGGATAATTGTAGATGGACCACTCACTAATGTCTTATGAAACAATTTTCTGGGTTAACTCATCACCTTGAAATAAAGTATTTATTGTACAAAAGCGAGAAATAAAAAAAAAAAAATAAAAAATGTTGTGTTGAACCACAACTGTCTTGCAGCTACCTGTTCAGGGAGTTAGGCATTTCAACTGCTGCTACACAATCCATACTTCCATACTAACATTATAAATGCGAGAGTAACTGACTGTTACGTTTTCACGACTAAACCGCTGGAATACTGAGGAAGAACACACGCTACTTTAGGAAGTAAAAAAATAAATAAAAAATAAATATCGTCTCCTAAGAGGACAAAGTAGGGAATGAGTATCTTTCTTCACATTAGTGAACGTAAACCATGTTAAAAATTATTAAATTTTTTGTATAATGTACATGTCGTACACGGTCCAGTCACATGAATGTCACCACCGACATCAACGTGCAAAATGTTCAAATGAGTGTGAATTGCTAGGACCAAACTGCTTAGGTCATCGGGCCCTAGACTTATACACTACTTAAACTAATAATAAGAACAAAACGCACGCACGCACGCACACACACACACACACACACACACACACACACACACACACACACACACACACACACACACACACACACGCCCGAGGGAGGACTCGAACCAGCGGCGGGAGAGGCCGCGCAGTCCGTGACAAGGCGCTTCAAACCGCAAGGCCACTCTGCTCGGCCATCAACGTGCAGTAACCACTCACGGACGGCTAGTGGCAGCACTAGCTGTGGAGGGTATATAAAGCGTGTCGGGAGGATGCGGAAAAGCAGCATGATCACTGGCTTCCGGGCATTTCCGAAACGGCTAAATCCGAAAGCTATTCGCTTGCTGCTGTGGTTAAAGTATACCGTGCATGGCAAAATGGCGCCATCCCAAACCGGCGCAGAGGCAACTGTGGTCCAACACGGGCTACAAAGACGACTGCCGAGATGTGTAGCGGCCAATATACGTTCAAATACTGAGCAACCGACCTCCCGTAGAAACCTAGGTGCTACAAACAGGCTCCTCGACGACCGTTCAGTGGACGCTGTCGTGTACAGCGCGCCGCAGCAGGTGGCCGGTCCAGGCACCCAGGGCGGGTTCGAGAACATTTCTCCACACAACCGACTTTACATCTGTCGTCCCCTGCTTCCCACGTACACTTTCCCCATTTCGATTTTTCGCTAGTATTTGTGGTACACACTGTATAATCCTGGACGTCCCTGGCACCCACCTCAGTTTGGTGATGCAAGCGGCCGCTAGTAACTGCGACCTGTCCTGTACAGAAGTGCCATAGTCTTGGCGCTTCTGGTGCTCCTCTCTGCTTGACGCCCCAAGCCGCGGCTTGTGCCGCTTGGACCTTAAATCGGTCCTGCATGTGACATCCATTGCCTTCCTGATTACATCCTTTCTGACACTTTCCCTCATGGATATCCCCGCAGACCGTCTACCAAAAGTCCAAGTCTGTTGTCATCCCTCTTCAAATTAAGTAATTAATTATTTTACGAACTAATTACTGTTAAAAGTAATCATTTGCGTAAATATCCTGTAAACTGACCCTTTCCATAACACTTCGGTAAGAAAAATATCGTCCAGATGACCTACGGAACTTGTAACTAACTAGCTAGCTAGGGAAGTTGTCTGTTGCACTGAAAGGGATGGAATCCTGAGGAAAGGGTCTGTTGCTGAGATTGGAAAACTTGCAGGAGCGACGTGGATGCGTATAGCTGAGGACAGCAATGAATAGATAATGATGATGATGATGTGAATATTAACAATTGACTGCACTTTTCTCTAATGACGAAGATATGGTGGTACTCAGTGGTTGTACCCCTGTTGAGTGTCTGAGATTCATTTCTTATCCCACTACTTACGAAGTGCATTCAAGTTCTAAGGCCTCCGATTTTTTTTCTAATTCACTATTCACCCGAAATCGATGAAACTGGCGTTACTTCTCGACGTAATCGCCCTGCAGACGTACACATTTTTCACAAAGCTGACGCCATGATTCCATGGCAGCGGCGAAGGCTTCTTTAGGAGTCTGTTTTGACCACTGGAAAATCGCTGAGGCAATAGCAGCACGGCTGGTGAATGTGCGGCCACGGAGAGTGTCTTTCATTGTTGGAAAAAGCCAAAAGTCACTAGGAGCCAGGTCAGGTTAGTAGGGAGCATGAGGAATCACTTCAAAGTTGTTATCACGAAGAAACTGTTGCGTAACGTTAGCTCGATGTGCGGGTGCGTTGTCTTGGTGAAACAGCACACGCGCAGCCCTTCCCGGACGTTTTTGTTGCAGTGCAGGAAGGAATTTGTTCTTCAAAACATTTTCGTAGGATGCACCTGTTACCGTAGTGCCCTTTGGAACACAATGGGTAAGGATTATGCCCTCGCTGTCCCAGATCATGGACACCATTTTTTCAGCACTGGCGGTTACCCGAAATTTTTTTGGTGGCGGTGAATTTGTGTGCTTCCATTGAGCTGACTGGCGCTTTGTTTCTGGATTGAAAAATGGCATCCACGTCTCATCCATTGTCACAACCGACGAAAAGAAAGTCCCATTCATACTGTCGTTGCGCATCAACATTGCTTGGCAACATGCCACACGGGCAGCCGTGTGGTCGTCCGTCAGCATTCGTGGCACCCACCTGGATGACACTTTTCGCATTTTCAGGTCGTCATGCAGGATTGTGTGCACAGAACCCACAGAAATGCCAACTCTGGAGGCGATCTGCTCAACAGTCATTCGGCGATCCCCCAAAACAATTCTCTCCACTTTCTCGATCATGTCGTCAGACCGGCTTGTGCGAGCCTGAGGTTGTTTCGGTTTGTTGTCACACGATGTTCTGCCTTCATTAAACTGTCGCACCCACGAACGCACTTTCGACACATCCATAACTCCATCACCACACGTCTCCTTCAACTGTCGATGAATTTCAATTGGTTTCACACCACGCAAATTCAGAAACGAATGATTGCACGCTGTTCAAGTAAGGAAAACGTCGCCATTTTAAGTATTTAAAAGAGTTCTCATTCTCGCCACTGGCGGTAAAATTCCATCTGCCGTACGGTGCTGCCATCTCTGGGATGTATTGACAATGAACGCGGCCTCATTTAAAACAATGCGCATGTTTCTATCTCTTTCCAGTCCGGAAAAAAAAATATCGGAGGCCTTAGAACTTGAATGCACCTCGTAGTTCCATTCATTTCGTATCCCACAACTTAGTTGAGATCAAACACGTTTCCTTCTCAGCCGGCCGGAGTGGCCGTGCGGTTCTAGGCGCTGCAGTCGGGAGCCGAGCGACCGCTACTGTCGCAGGTTCGAATCCTGCCTCGGGCATGGATGTGTGTGATGTCCTTAGGTTAGTTAGGTTTAATTAGTTCAAAGTTCTAGGCGATTGATGACCTCAGAAGTTAAATCGCATAGTGCTCATAGCCATTTTTGTTTCCTTCTCATTATCTGGTGTGTGCAGTCCGGTGAGAGTTCCTTTGAGCCACGTATATCCGTCGGCCCTTTTCCAGCTCCTCCCTGCAGCCCTTCATGCGGGCACAGCTGCCAGTGTTCGGAGGGCCTCTGAGACGTTTCGAGGCGAGCCTTTCCCCGAGTGGAGAACGGTGGGGATTTGCTACTCGGCGGGGCTGCGCCACTGCCATCGAGCGGCTGTGTAAATGTTTAATTTGCGCCGGAGAACAAAAGGGGCGCCAGACACAATGCGTAGCGTCGGCGCGACCCGGCGGCAGTGCGTCACCGAGGCAGAAGCAGAGGCAGCCGGCACAGGGCAGGAGCACGTGGCGCCGGGCAAAACAGGCGTTCAGAAAGCAGTCTCCAAAATCTGAAATTCATGCTTCTCCCCGCGGAAGCATTTTGAGTAAAATAGGACGACTATTTGCGAAAAATGGTGTAAGGTGCGTTTCTCATGCAGTTTGTCGCATACCGGCACAGCCTCACTATGCCAGAATGAAGCAAGTGCGAACTGCGTAGCGCAATCGGGACGTTAACGCCAACAGGTTAGTTATAAATTGCTGTCAACCTTCATATCGGAGATGAGAGGGAGAGAATCTCCTTGGTATGAAGCAAATAAGTTTCCTGAAAATAGGTTACCGAATTGCAATAGGCAGAAAAGATTGGTTAGTTTATTCTCACATATACGTATGTGAGGTGTTGGACCATAAACCCCTTAGTAAGATTTAGTCTATTTATTCGGACTTGCTGCTTCAAAGCAATTGCCGGTATATATAAGAAACAAGTACAAAGCAATCACTTGTTCTTGGTTAGCACTGAGATCTCTCTAAGTAATTGAGACAAAGACTGACAGCCTCTGTTCAACACTATTCCAATGAAACTCTAAAAATCCTACTTGACCTGCATTTCCTGAGTGTCCACCAGAGTCTATCACCACCGTCTTCTCGTAGTTGAAGTCTCTATCAGCTGTATCGGCTGCTACGGGCCTACTCGGCCCCGCTGGCGCCTCGCTGCGGAATCTCCAAACTGCCGGCACTGGCTCTGAATCTGCATCTCAATCTCTGCTTCTAGCTATTCCGCTGCCTGGCCTTTTATTTCGTTTCTCATGTACTTGGGTGCACACGAGTTAATTTGTTTCACACGACCCTTTCATTTCTAAGTGATCGGATTGCACAAGAATGCCTATGGTTCCACACGACACTTTTCGTTTCTAGCTGCACACAACTTCATTTGGTTCCACACAAGTCTTTTCCGCATGTGAGTGACACTCTCTCTTGCTGTATTATCGTCCTGGTGTTTGCGTCTTCCATTGTGCAAGTCTGATTCATGCTTCCTCTGGCAGGAAGTCAAACACTAATCTGATCAACAAGCCATTCTTGGCAGCCTCCGATGCTTATCTTGTCCCTACGTCCTGGTGGACTATTTCTTAATGTCGGCTGGCTGTTTGCCTATGGAGCCTGGACTCTTGTTTTGGCCACAAAAGCAAGAATAAAAATTAAAATTTTCTACGGTCACAACAAGTTTCAAACAAGCAATAATGACCTTTTTAGTACCAGGAGTAGTGTAAGTAGGCTGTTTAGGTTTTTATGTTGGTAACGCCACGTAGCGCCCTGTATGAAAATCACTGACTGTGCTGTGTGCAGTCTGTGGCTGGTTGGCATTGTTGGAATATTCGCTTGTGTCGTGTTGGGCAGTTGGATGTGAACAGCGCGTAGTGTTGGGCAGTTGGAGGTGAGCCGCTAGCAGTAGTGGATATAAAGAGAGTGATGCCAGAGTTTCGAGAGGTTGCTGTAAGTGGACGCTCTGGTCGTGCGTCCGCCAGAAAAATGAAATTTCTTAAGATGGATGTCATGAATTGATATATACGAGGGTAGTTCAATAAGTAATGAAACACATTTTTTTTCTGAAACAGGGGTTGTTTTATTCAGCATTGAAATACACCAGGTTATTCCCCAATCTTTTAGCTACACAACACTATTTTTCAACGTAATCTCCATTCAATGCTACGGCCTTACGCCACCTTGAAATGAGGGCCTGTATGCCTGCACGGTACCATTCCACTGGTCGATGTCGGAGCCAACGTCGTACTGCATCAATAACAACTTCATCATCCGCGTAGTGCCTCCCACGGATTGCGCCCTTCATTGGGCCAAACATATGGAAATCCGACGGTGCGAGATCGGGGCTGTAGGGTGCATGAGGAAGAACAGTCCACTGAAGTTTTGTGAGCTCCTCTCGGGTGCGAAGACTTGTGTAAGGTCTTGCGTTGTCATGAAGAAGGAGAAGTTCGTTCTGATTTTTGTGCCTACGAACACGCTGAAGTCGTTTCTTCAATTTCTGAAGAGTAGCACAATATACTTCAGAATTGATCGTTTGCCCATGGGGAAGGACATCGAACAGAATAACCCCTTCAGCGTCCCAGAAGACTGTAACCATGACTTTACCGGCTGAGGGTATGGCTTTAAACTTTTTCTTGGTAGGGGAGTGGGTGTGGCGCCACTCCATTGATTGCCGTTTTGTTTCAGGTTCGAAGTGATGAACCCATGTTTCATCGCCTGTAACAATCTTTGACAAGAAATTGTCACCCTCAGCCACATGACGAGCAAGCAATTCCGCACAGATGGTTCTCCTTTGCTCTTTATGGTGTTCGGTTAGACAACGAGGGACCCAGCAGGAACAAACCTTTGAATATCCCAACTGGTGAACAATTGTGACAGCACTACCAACAGATGTCAAGTTGAGCACTGAGTTGTTTGATGGTGATCCGTCGATCATCTCGAACGAGTGTGTTCGCACGCTCCGCCATTGCAGGAGTCACAGCTGTGCACGGCCGGCCCGCACGCGGGAGATCAGACAGTCTTGCTTGACCTTGCGGCGATGATGACACACGCTTTGCCCCACGACTCACCGTGCTTTTGTCCACTGCCAGATCACCGTAGACATTCTGCAAGCGCCTATGAATAACTGAGATGCCCTGGTTTTCCGCCAAAAGAAACACGATCACTGCCCGTTGTTTGCAACGCACATCCGTTACAGACGCCATTTTAACAGCTCCATACAGCGCTGCCACCAGTCGGAAGTCAATGAAACTATACGAGACGAAGCGGGAATGTTTGAAAATATTCCACAAGAAATTTCCGGTTTTTTCAACCAAAATTGGCCGAGAAAAAAAATGTGTTGCATTACTTATTGAACTGCCTCGTATATATATATATATATATATATAACTTTTGAACACTATTAAGGTAAATACATCATTGTTCGTTCTCTATCAAAATCTTTCATTTGCTTACTAGGCCTATCAGTAGTTAGTGCCTTCAGTAGTCTTATTTAGCTGGCAGTATTAGCGCTCGCTGTATTGCAGTAGTTCGAGTAACGAAGATTTTTGTGAGGTAAGTGATTCATGAAAGGTATAGTCTATTGTCAGTCAGGGCCATTCTTTTGTAGGGATTATTGAAAGTCAGATTGCGTTGCGCTAAAATATTGTGTCAGTTTAGTGATGATCATAATAAGTAAAGAGAAAACTGTTTGAGTACGTTGACTTTTACTCAGCTGTTTCAGGTTTTAATAGCACAGTCCTTCATAATTTTTCTAAGGGGACGTTTCAGTAGACATTAATGGTCATACACAGAATGAAACACAATGAGACAATTCCTTCCGGTCCAGCTGGGTAAGAACTTAACACGGTCAACACATGTTGATGAATCGATCAAATAATTCAGCTCTGCGTGTTTTTTTCGCTTTCTTTTTGTTAACCATTTAGCCACAGAAGTGGGTAGTTAGAGATTCGGCATACAGTATCATATAAACAGCATAGGCACTTAAACTTCCATAAATACCAGTAAACTTCACTGTAAGCTTTCTCACGCTGGATCCTTTGTGTCTCACATAAAAATGGGTATAAGCTAGAATGAAATTTTCACTCTACAGCGGAGTGTTCGCTGATACGAAATTTCCTGGCAGATTAAAACTGTGTGCCGGATCGAGACTCGAACTCGGGACCTTTGCCTTTTGTGGGCAAGTGCTCTACCAACTGAGCTACCCAAGCACGACTCACGCCCCGTCCTCACAGCTTTAATTCCGCCAGTACCTCGTCTCCTACCTTCCAAACTTCACAGAAGCTCTCCTGCGAACCTTGCAGAACTAGCACTCCTGGAAGAAAGGATATTGCGGAGACAGGGCTTAGCCACATATTTCATTCTAGAAACAACCCCCAGGCTGTAGCTAAGCCAAGTCTCCTCAATATCCTTTCTTCCAGGAGTGCTAGTTCTGCAAGGTTCGCAGGAGAGCTTCTGTGAAGTTTGGAAAGTAGGAGACGAGGTACTGGCGGAATTAAAGCTGTGAGGACGGGGCGTGAGTCGTGCTTGGGTAGCTCAGTTGGTAGAGCACTTGCCCGAGAAAGGCAAAGGTCCTGAGTTCGAGTCTCGGTCCGGCACACAGTTTTAGTCTGCCAGGAAGTTTCATTGGGTATAAGCTTCTTGCAGAAATAGGACAACACTCACGTACGAGAGGCCTTGGATAAGTACTGCAACACATTCTTTTCTCGGCCAGTATAGGTTGAAGAAAGTGCGGAATTTGTTGTGGGACAACGTGGAATATTCCCGCTTCAGTCCCTATAGATTCGGGAAGTTACGATGTATGGTCTCGCTACACGTAGCCTTCAAAATAGCGTCTGTGACGGAGGCACGTTTCAAGCAAAGGGGTGTCATTGAGTTTCTTTTGGCGGAAAACCAGAGCCTCGCAGATATTCGCAGACGCTTGCAGAATGTCTACGAGACCTGGCAGTGAACGAAAGCACAGTGAGTCGTCGGGGGAGGCGTCTGTCATCATCGCAAAAAAGTCACGCAAACGTGTCGGATCTCCCGCGTACCTGTCGGCCGTACACAGTTTCGACTCCTTCAGTGTTGGAACTTACGGACGTTTTTATTCGACTTGGTCAACGAATCACAATTAAAAATCTCGCTGCATAACTGGATGTCTCTGTTGGTACGGCTGTCACACTCATCCACCAGCTGAGGTACTCCAATGCCTGTGCCCGCTGGTTTCCTGGCCGCCTGAAATAAGAACATAAAGAGCAACGAAGGACGATAAGTGCAGAACAGCTTGAACGTTACGAGGCTAATCGTGAAAATTTGCTGTCGGATATAGTCACAGGCGACGAAACACTGGTTTATCACATCCAACTTTAAGCAAGAAAAAAAGAAGAAAAACCGTAAGAAAAAGTTCAAAATCGCACCCTCAGTCGGTAAAGTCATGGCGACAGTCTTCTAGGACTCTGAATGAATGATTCTATTTGATGTCAACTCTGTAGCGTATTTTGCTACCCTCAGGAAATTCGAGGAATGATTTCTGCATGTTTGTCATCACAAAGATGCAAACGGTCTTCTCCTTTTCCATGACAACGCAAGGCTTCACACAATTGTGTGCACTTCATTGGAATGTTCTTCCTCATACACCCTACAGCCCGGATCTCACACGTTCAGACTTCCACAGTACGCAATACGCGTATGCTGGAGAGGTTACTGATGCAGCGAGACCTTGGCTCCGTCGTTGAGAGTGATACCATACGGGCATACAGGCCCTGCCAGTAAGGTGGCGTTAAGGCCGTCGCATTGAATGCAGATTACGTTAAAAAATAAGTTTTTGTAGCAAAAGAGCGGGGAATAACATGGTGTGTTGGAATCCGGAATAAAACCAACCTGCTTTTAGAAAAAGAAATTGTTGCCTTACTTATTGAAAGCCTCTCGCACTTCGTTGTGGGCAGCTGCCGAAATAGGCCTGTCAGAGATAGAGGGGGTGGGGGGGGGCGGGAACTCCCCGCTCTGATCAAGGCTCTGAGAAACTTGCGGCATTGACTATCATTACGCGAACACCCCAGTATCACGTGGTTGAGGTCTGTGATCTCAGCTGAGTGGACATAGCAGTGCAGAGATGACTGAACATAGTTCAGCGTGTTATGCCCTTGGAAACATATCTGATTGTGCTGACCGAAAGACAAGAATATTGGCTTATTTTACGTATTTTGAATCCCTGTTGTCTTATGGAATTACCAGCTGAACTAGTGCAGCCACATTAAATAAAGTGTTTATTCAGCAGAAACAAGCATTAATAATATTGTGTTACGTAGGTAAGTGTACGTCTTGCGGAAGCTCTTTTCAAGGATCTTGAAATTCTGACTCTCGTAATGGTTTTTCTTGATAATAAAAACCATTTTCAGCTGGGCTGAGATACAAATAGTCACAACACTTTGCCTACTTCCAAGGCTCGGAATGGAGTTACGTTCTCTGGTGGCAAGATATTCAATAAATTCCTGTCTAACGTAAAGCAAGAAATTAAGAATCCCTACATGTTCAATCTGTATATTGAGCAAGCAGTAAAGGAAACAAAAGAAAAATTCGGAGTAGGTATTAAAATCCATGGAGAAGAAATAAAAACTTTGAGGTTTTCCGATGACATTGTAATTCTGTCAGAGACAGCAAAGGACTCGGAAGAGCAGTTGAACGGAATGGACAGTGTCTTGAAAGAAGGGTATAAGATGGACCTCAACAAAAGCAGAACGAGGATAATGGAATGTAGTCGAATTAAATCGTTTGATGCTGAGGGTATTAGATTAGGAAATGAGGCATTTAAAGTAGTAAAGGAGTTTTGCTATTTGGGGAGCAAAATAACTGATGACGGTCGAAGTAGAGAGGATATCAAATGTAGACTGGCAATGGCAAGGAAAGCGTTTCTGAAGAAGAGAAATTTGTTAACATCCAGTATTGATTTAAGTGTTAGGAAGTCGTTTCTGAAAGTATTTGTATGGAGTGTAGCCATGTATAGAAGTGAAACATAGACGATAAATAGTTTAGACAAGAAGAGAATAGAAGCTTTCGAAATGTGCTGCTACAGAAGAATGCTGAAGATTAGATGGGTAGATCACATCACTAATGAGGAGGTATTGAATAGAATTGGGGAGAAGAGGAGTTTGTGGCACAACTTGACCAGAAGAAGGGATCGGTTGGTAGGACATGTTCTGAGGCATCAAGGGATCACCAATTTAGTATTGGAGGGCAACGTGGAGGGTAAAAATCGTAGAGGGAGACCAAGAGATGAATACACTAAGCAGATTCAGAAGGATGTAGGTTGCAGTAGGTACTGGAAGATGATGAAGCTTGCACAGGATAGAGTAGCATGGAGAGCTGCATCAAACCAGTCTCAGGACTGAAGACCACAACAACAACAGTTCATTAATACAAATTATCTGTATGTGTAGGTTCAGGGACTTAAAGGCTCAGTTAGCTTCAGTACTTTTATATAAAGCTGTTTGAATGAAAGGTAAAAATCTGCTATAAATGGGACTTAGCATTTATATATGTAAAAAATATTTCCTCTGAAAAATACTTTTGCAAAAAAAAAAAAAAAAAAAAACACAAAGCTACAAATTTCAGATCAAAGCAGCTACATGGTAAAACTGAGGAGGCAGCAGATTCCTTAATAATTTACTAGATCACGTTAAGATGGCGTAACCGTGAATAGTGTCAGGCAATATGATGATATTCCGTGACGTCGATTGATTGCCGCGATTTTTCGGATGACAACCATTCAGCCATCTTCAGATGAATCTTTTGCATTCGAAATTGCTGTCTTTTGGTGGGAGTTGCGATACAGCGCCATCGGTTTAGAGAGGTCTAACTGTCCTGGTGCGAAAGTAAAATCTTCCTATCTTACAATTACACAATTGCAATGACCATCATTGCACAGCATGTTGAAGGTGTAGCGGGGGACTCGAAGTGCAATACCGCGCTTCGACGGCGGGAGGTCAAATGTTGTCGATAAGAAGTGACACGAGTACATTGGTAGTTACAGTGATGTACCAAGGATTGTACATAAATAGTGGCCGTATCAAATACTGTCACATTATGAGTCGACGTACCAAGGCTGTTATCATCCGAAGTGCGAATACGAGTCCTCGAGGATGGTAAGAGGAACTGGGTGGCGGTGGCAGTGTCAAAGTCTACATTTACATCTACATTTTTACTCCGCAAGCCACCCAACGGTGTGTGGCGGAGGGCACTTTACGTGCCACTGTTATTACCTCCCTTTTCTGTTCCAGTCGCGTATGGTTCGCGGGAAGAAACGACTGTCTGAAAGCCTCCGTGTGCGCTCGAATCTCTCTAATTTTACATTCGTGATCTCCTCGGGAGGTATAAGTAGGGGGAAGCAATATATTCGATACCTCATCCAGAAACGCACCCTCTCGAAACCTGGCGAGCAATCTACACCGCGATGCAGAGCGCCTCTCTTGCAGAGTCTGCCACTTGAGTTTGCTAAACATCTCCGTAACGCTATCACGGTTACCAAATAACCCTGTGACGAAACGCGCCGCTCTTCTTTGGATCTTCTCTATCTCCTCCGTCAACCCGATCTGATACGGATCCCACACTGATGAGCAATACTCAAGTATAGGTCGAACGAGTGTTTTGTAAGCCACATCCTTTGTTGATGGGCTACATTTTCTAAGGACTCTCCCAATGAATCTCAATCTGGCACCTGCCTTACCAACAATTAATTTTATATGATCATTCCACTTCAAATCGTTCCGCACGCATACTCCCAGATATTTTACAGAAGTAACTGCTACCAGTGTTTGTTCCGCTATCATATAATCATACAATAAGGCATCCTTCTTTCTATGTAATCGCAATACATTACATTTGTCTACGTTAAGGGTCAGTTGCCACTCCCTGCACCAAGTGCCCATCCGCTGCAGATCTTCCTGCATTTCGCTACTATTTTCTAATGCTGCAACTTCTCTGTATACTATAGCACCAACGTGTTGCAAGCCATGGCCGTGTCCCAATGGCGTCCACTTTGTCGCATCAGCGCCTAGCCTTCTCTCGAATGGTCGGCTTTAGAGGGACCATGTTTGCCTCCTCGTGCATAGTAACAATCCTCGCCGGTGGATAAGCACCGTATTTTTCAAGTGCTGCAGGGTCTGCATTCTGGAGGCACAAATCGCGGCTCACGCCGTGGAACCACAGGTGAGGCGAGAGTGGACAATCGTACGGTACAGACTTACGCTCGGTGTCGAAGTTCAGTTCCCTGCTGTTGAAAAGCGGATACAGTGCTTTTATTAAGTTCTGTCCCTCCTGAATGACGTACTTCCCCTGTCGGTGGAAGAGCAGTTTGTTATCCATCCAGATTCCTAGATGTATCCGGGAACTATGGGACCCGGACGCGTCCAATTGTGACGTTGTCGTGGAGGATAGGGCGCCGTTTGGTGAAGTAGACCGCCGTAGTTTTGGCAGCTTTGACGATAATGTTGGTAAACAGCAGGTCACTGCCGCGCCCACCTCCCTCTGCAGACGAAGAGTGAGCTGGTCTGTATTGCGGCCGATCGTATAGATCTCCGTATCGTCGGCGTATTGCGCCAGGTGGCAGTGTGGGATGACTGGCATGTCTTTAACATAAACATTTAAGAGGATGGGAGACAACACACAGCCTTCAGGGATGCCCACTGAGTTGCGACGTATGGGTTTCCTTGCTGAGTAAACAGGAAGGTCCTGTCGCGGAGGAAATCATCCACGATCTTAATATAAATATCCGGGATCTTAGCATAGATATCCGGGAATGGTACTCTGGACACTGCCGGTTCACATCTCTAACCTTATACCAAAACTTGGCGCGGAAAGGCATGCGCAAAGGAGGCTGCTACATGAGCGCCCAATTTGGAGTTGAGCACTGCCTTTGAATATGGCTCTATCTTCGAATATTGCTCCATCAATGGGCGCGCAGGCGCATGCGTAATGGTGGTATTACGTACACGCTGTCTGTCGGAATGCGGGTTCCGTAGTTAAAATTCAGTGAAGATACTAAAGAAATCACCATGCCTTCTGCAGTTGAAAGCCACCATCACGATTAACAAGATCCGCCACATGCCTTTTCGCCTTTAATAATTGAGTCCCTGAACGGTGTCGTCGAGGTCAAGATTCCCGTGACAAAATAATCCAATGAACGTCCTGTGGACTGCTCGGCAATGGCTGATTTACTGGTCTGCGAAGGGCTTGTGTGAGACCATGTTTAACGCACCTTTCACGTACTGGGCGTGTTCTGTGACAGTGCGCTCATGTAGTGCTATATTTACTCGTGCCTCTCTGCGCTAATATTTGGTATAAAGTTATCTATGTGAACTTGCAGTCTTTAGTGAAAAAAAAACTAACTTCAAGATGGCTGAATGGTTGTAAGCCAAAATCTCGTGGCAGGAAGTCGAGGTCATCTGGCTGCAGTCTCGAAACCTCATAGAACACTCTTTACGCCGGGAAAATTCAAGAATCACGGCACGGCAATGTTTCTTTTTAATACAAGTTAAGTTCCTAAAGTTATTTTGTCATATGTTAATGAGTACCGTCACTCGTTCCACAGATTCCTTCAAGGAAACCGTTGAATGATGTGAAACCCACTGAATTAAGGAATGAACGAATCAACCTCGATGCCGTCGAAGATCAGTACCCTCGCAGTTTCCATTAAGCACGAGATGGGAAAGTGAAAAGCTGGAATTTATCGTATTCTATGAAAGTGCAGTTTGACACATAAACGGTGTAACAACAAATATTACAAACTTCTATTCGGATCCGACACACTCAGACAAAACAAGTCTATACCACTCGGGTGAAAACCCTTCATTTGAAGTTACACTTGTACGATTATTTTACAGAGTTATCATCTTACAACATATCACAAATGTTGAAAATATCGTACACTTGCTTCAGTTTTGTCACCTCGAAGAAATAAAATTACTTAATTTTTTGGCTGCCGATGCATGTCTGCAGTCCTGGGATATATAACGATCCCCGAGCTACTGTACAGGGTGTCCCAAAATAAATGAAATTTTTACATTTTTTAACATTTGAATTTTTTAATTTATACACTGCTATACGGAATTCTGGGCCCTGGTTTCAAATGATTTTGACCGTGTTCTGTGCGAATCGATGGCACTGGATAAGCGCAAAGCGTCAAAGAGGTGCAGAAGGTTGCGTTCGAATCGAGCAAGTACCCAGTCCTTAACTGAAAACTCTACACATTAAAAGGAAACGTTTGACTGTAGTGATTTTTGATTTTGCCTGTCAGGATAATGTTTGGTAGGTGCGTGTTTTTTTTTCCTTCTTTCTTTAGTGGGGTCTTTTCTAGGCTCTACGACGGCAAAGCTCCAGTCACAGTGAATTTAAATCCGCCACCTCCTACAACATGCTTTCACTTCATGTCTTGAAAATGGTGGCCAATTTTCCCGCAGAATTACTGGCATCTTCGAGAGCTATATCTCACTGCAATCCTTTAAGTTTCTGCAAAACGGTTAGAGGGTTTACACATGAACAAAAAATGGTTCAAATGGCTCTGAGCACTATGGGACTCAACTGCTGAGGTCATCAGTCCCCTAGAACTTAGAACTAGTTAAACCTAACTAACCTAAGGACATCACAAACATCCATGCCCGAGGCAGGATTCGAACCTGCGACCGTAGCGGTCTTGCGGTTCCAGACTGCAGCGCCTTTAACCGCACGGCACACATGAACACTATATGTTATTTGGGCGCAGAGCGAGCAGTAGAGGCAATGATTCAATGCGTCATGCTGTAGTAGAATCATAACCACCACCACCACCACCACCACCACCACCACCACCACCAACAACAACAACAACCATTAGACATCCACTACTGGATAACCGTCTGCTCCAGACTTATCCACGCCTTACGATATTCACCCCCAAGCACCCGATGTTTTCCTGCACGTTTTCTACTGTCAACCACCAACATTCCATTACGTACTACATACTGAGTATTAAAGCAATGAATCTGTTGTTGTGTTGTTGTTGCTGTAGTCCAAAGACTAGTTCAAACTAGCTTCCCACGCTAGTCTATCCTGTGGAAGCTGCTTCATCTTCGGATAACTTCTGCAATCTACAATCGTTTTATTTACATCGAATGTTGGTTTCCCTGTACAATTTTTAACACCACACTTCTCTCCATTAACAAATTAACTATCCTTTGGTGTCTCAGAACACATTCTAGCACACTAATCCGTCGTTTAATGAGGCTCTGCACTAATTTCTTTTCCCTCAAATTTCAGTGTGGCTGCATTAGACTCCTAAGCTCCTCTTCTAATCTTCAACTTCCTCCTGTAGTGCCCGCATCTCGTGGTCGTGCGGTAGCGTTCTCGCTTCCCACGCCCGGGTTCCCGGGTTCGATTCCCGGCGGGGTCAGGGATTTTCTCTGCCTCGTGATGGCTGGGTGTTGTGTGCTGTCCTTAGGTTAGTTAGGTTTAAGTAGTTCTAAGTTCTAGGGGACTGATGACCATAGATGTTAAGTCCCATAGTGCTCAGAGCCATTTGAACCATTTTTTGAACCTCCTGTAGTACGGTATTTCAAAATCTTTTATTGCCTTCTCGTCCAATGTTTCTTTCAATTTTGGCCTTGGTGTGTCCAGTGCAATGCGTGCGCAGTGCTGTCCACGTACGATTTTGAAACGTGTTTTGTGCTCGCGTATTATGACACTCCTGGAGACCTAAAATCTCCTGCGTAGGTACCAACATGTGTGCCGAATACAACGATCGTGTGAAACCCAGCTTGCCCTGTTCGTCCACGAGGCGCAGAAAGCAGCAGATAACAGTGCACAGGTTGCTCCTGTGTTGCTTGACTTCCGGAATGCGTTCGATGCAGTGTCGCACGGTCGCCTAGGTAATGTAATAACAGTGTACGGAACATCTGCCCAGTTGTGTGACTGTACTGAATAGCTGACAGGACACTGCATGTCATTCTTAAAGGAGAGAAATATTAAATACATGACCAAGTTGTATGGTTGCGGTTTTTTTATGCTTGCTTATTCTTGAATTGAGAACAACTGTGTGAGGCGAAATGACAAGTTTAATGTCGTAATATTTCTCACCAAATTACGGCTTTTCACACAGTTTTCAACTCGTCAACATAAAAACAGCGCAATGGATAACGCATCTTGCCAACATCAAAAATTGAAATAAGTTTATACACAACAATGTTAAATATTAACTCTCTGAAAGAACATTAATCTTAAGCACTATATTATTGGAAGTTTCTTTACAAAATTGCTCTTACACATATGTTATGATGTTGGTCAGTACTACGAAAATCGTCCGATTCCGGCTCAAAGTTCGGTACTATTTAGGATGACGATCAAGTCTACGGTGGGTGGTTAGTCAAGTGACAAATTTGAGAGCAAGATTACCCAAGGCCGCTCGAGTTTACAGTGGACGCAAGCTGGTGAATCAACAAAGTTAACGCCTCTGCACGCGGTATTTACCTTAAGCTGCGACATGCTGTTGTCTGCAAGGCCGCTCTCTCCCTGTGAAATTCCTCCAAAACTAATCTGGCCTTTGCTGAACTTTCCAGCACAAACTTTCCCTATGTTTCTCGTTATGCAAGAAAACATGTACTCAGCCCTAATCTTATCATGTGGCGATATACACGCGCATGGTTGGAGCAGCATGCATATTATAGTGCCCTCTCAGTTCTCGCAAGAACAGTTAACTAATTTGGCTGGTTGGTTTCTCCACAGTTAGAGCTAAACGTTGCTATACCTAATTTTAGCTGGAGTGTAGCCGCTGTGAACACAGTGTCCACACCAGTTTCTTCTCTGCGTCATACGAAGCGTTGAGCGCTCAGTTCTGCACTTGACGCCAGTTCAGAGAAGAGTCCACCAAAATTTCTCTCTTGTCCTACTCGTGGCAGAACTGCCTCCCTCCACTTGGGTTCCTTTTTCACGTCACTGCTTTTTTCGACCAATAGGAACGTTGCTCTCATTTTATAGAAACACCCTCTTCCAATCGCAACGTCCTTTCTATCAAACTGAATCGAAACTTCAGTGGTTTCCTCTTTCCTAATGAGTTTCCGCCAATCGGACGTTTTGTGCCCGTTTTAGATGCCTAAAGTACATTGACCTTTCCATGTGTCGCACTCGTTGGACGAAAATGCGTCACTTGCTTTTGTTCATATCCCGTTGGAATTTCGAAACGAAGTTTTCTAAAGCTGCTTCTCTGCTCTTGTACTGTTGCCCTCACTACAGGCGGCCCTCCAACTTGAATCACCTGGCCCGGGGTCGCTGTCCTCTTTCCTGCCACCCCTGTAAGTGGTTGCCGGTGTGACTCCCACAGTGCGGTTTTGCTACGCCGTTGTGGAGCTGGCTTTTCAATACTAAAAGCGACTCAACTCGCGTTCCCTGTTCTACCTTCCGCTCAAAGACATACATTGTATGGGAATGGCGTGTTAATTACTGTCGATTGACTGTCATCCTTTTTGCATTACATATTGATAGCCAAATGATCTCATAACTGTCGAATTACGTCAGGTATCATTTTCACCTTCTCATTGCGATTTGTAAAGGTCTCATGTAAGGTGCGAATCTGACCATTTATTCTGCCACCTTACAAAGTAGATAATGTCAATAGTTCCATGAGGCTTACTGTGGCTAGTGACGTATATCGAGAAGTCGCAATGCTAGAAAATGTTAAGCGAAATTCAGGAAGACCTGCAGAAAATCAAAGCTTGGTGCAAGGACTGGCAGTTGACCCTAAACATAAACTGATGTAACGTATTAGTCACATATTGGCAGAGGAGACCTATTACTGTATGATTACACGACTGTATAACAATATCTGGAAGCGGTCACATCCATTAAATACCTGGGAGGTTGCATACGAAGCAATTTAAAGCGGATCGATCACGTAAAACCAATCGCAGATAATGCAGATTCCACACGGAGATTTTTTGGAAGAATCCTCAGTAAGTGTAAACCACCCATAAATGGGGCACCTTAAAAGACGCTTGTTCCACCAAATCGTGAAAACTGCTAGTTAGTCTGGGATCAAAGACTGCCGGAGGAAAGAGAGAAAAACCTAAAGAATAGTAGTGCATTTCCCTAAAAGTTCAATCAGAAAGCGTGGAAGCGTCAAGAACCAGCTCAGCCTTCGTGTGGCGCTTGCTACAAGAGAGGCATTGCCATCACTGTGTGATCTGTTAAAATTCCGGGAGCGTACTTCCTTGAACAATTAACAAATATACTGAAAATGTAGTGGATGAGGTGCTGACGGAAGTAAAGCTGCGAGGATGGGTTCTGAATCGTGCTTGGGTACGTCAACGGTAGAGCGCTTTCCCCCGGAAGGGAAAGATCCTCTGTTCAAGTCTCGGCAAGGTACACAGTTTTAATACCTCAGGATGTTTCATATCAGCACGTACTCCGCTCCACGAAAAGAGCATGATTGTAGAATTAAAAGCATTAGAACTCACACCGAGGCTTGTGTGTGTGTGTGTGTGTGTGTGTGTGTGTGTGTGTGTGTGTGTGTGTGGAGGGGGTGGGGGCGCAGTGACAGTGCACACAATGCATGCTCCCGCTGTTCACTTTAAGTTGGCTTGCGGAGTATACTTGATGTAAGAAGGGGTGTTGTGAGGTGATGTGCAGTGGTTCAAAAGGCTCTGAGCACTATGGGACTTAACATCTGAGGTCATCAGTCCCCTAGAACTTAGAACTCCTTAAACCTAACTAACCTAAGGACATCACACACATCCATGCCCGAGGCAGGATTCGAACCTGCGACCGTAGCGGTCGCGCGGTTCCAGACTGAAGCGCCTAGAACCGATCGGCCACAGCGGCCGGCTGACGTGCAGTGGCAAAGGACCGTGTATTACATGACGCTTCAGCGAATAGCCCCATTCTGCCAGTTCTCTGTGTAGCGCAAGCATCAGGGAGCATGTGTAACATTTAGGGCTCATTTTCATGGGGGTTTAGATATGGCGAAAGCAGTTATCCACTGTCTGTTCGTTATGCGTGGCATAAAGCAAACACGAGAAATGTTACGTTAAGAAACAACAGAAATACTTTTCCGAACATGTAAATTTATTCAACATGCAAATATCCTCTAGTACTCTTCAACATTAACTTTAAATTCTGAATAGCCAACTCATTTGCTGTACATAATTTCGATCATCATTTAACAGCACATCAAACGTTCATCCAATCTATTTTATTTCTTACTTTGAGAAATATGATTTCATAAAACATTTCACCAGCTTTTGTAATTTTTTTATTTTCCAGATTTGTTGAGAAAGAAAAGAATGAATGTTTTCGTAATATTCAATGTTTAGTATTTTATTCGACCTCCATTTTAAAAAGCAAATTATGTACCAACGCAACTCTTGTACACAAAATAACTATGCCTTTGAAGAGATGAACTGTTTGGCACTTCATTTGCTTTCCTAGCGTCTTGTGTTCTCTAAATTTCATTAATTTTGGGATTTATTCGAAGGAAGCCATTTTCACAATAAAATATGACACCAAAAATCTCTTTACGCGCAAAGTATCTAAGGACTGAAGAGAGAAACTTTTTAACATTCCGTTTGTGTAGCTATCAGCAGCTGTTTGTGAAATATTTCAATTTTCCCTCGAATCAGCAATTTAAGTTCTCTTAATTACACCGATTACTTTCAAGCAAATACACTTTTTTTTATAAACCACACCTCACCACGGTCAATTATATATTCCATTTGTCCGTTTGGCCATGCAAATATATACCGATGTTTTCCCTCAAATCACTAATTAAGATTTTCTTAATTAACCTGATTCGCTTCTAGGAATTAAAATATCTTTTTTTTTTTTAATTACACCTCACACTGGTGAATTTGTTATTCCATTTGCCCATTTTCCACTCTTTGTTTGACTATGAAATTTCGGATAGAAAACCACTGTGTAATCCGCTCAAACATTTGACCAAAACGTGACGCTTACCGCAACGTAGTGCTACCAGGACAGGCAACGACTGGACCATGTGTCGTGGGACTGCCACTGGCGACATAAAGTATTCTCCGCCCTTCTCCTCGCTGCCGCCTCCCTCCATGCTCACCAACACAGGTGCTTTTCACGTGCGTTAGGAGCCAGCAGGGAAATCTGCACAGGAAATAAGGCGCTCCTGAAGGCTTGCGCTGTTTGCGCGGCTAATATCGTCTCCCTGTCCCACGGCGCAGGTTTCCCAAACAGAGCCTGCGCCGTCGCCGACGACGCCAATGTGTGTGGCTAATCCGGAGGACCGGTCTGCGCATCTCATATCGTCTCCTCAGAGTTCTGCGTGGGCGGCGAGTCCCCGGTCCCTGCAGCCGCCACAGAGGAAAAACCGCCTGCAGACTACAAGCGGTCCCTGCCCGCTATCGGCGCTACTTTGTAACCTCACCCTGTGCCCGTGCATTGTGGATGTGACAAACGTGTAGCGTCAGAATTAATACAGGCAGTAGGGGATTATAAGCTGACTACTCTGAGGTAAAGAACTAACGAAACTTCCTGCCCGATTAAAACTGTACTCGGGACTTTTGCCTTCCGCGGGCAAGTGCTCTACCATCTGAGCTACCCAAGCACGACTAACGATCCGTCCTCACAGCTTCAGTTCTGCCAGTACCTCGTCTCCTACCTTCCAAACTTCACAGAAGCTCTTCTGCGAACATTGAAGAACAAGCACTCCTGGAAGAAGGGATATTGCGGAGACATGGCTTAGCCACAGCCGGGGGATGTTTCCAGAAAGAACTAACGGTCGGAAATATTAGTACTTTTCTGGAATGAACGACATAGCATTCGTGAATTTCTGGAATGCGATTCAAAAACTCTAATACGCATTGCGCCCCCTCCCCCTCCCCAGCCATTTCTTAACCTTCGAGATGGGATTAACAAAATAAAAAAGGGAAAAGTTATGATAGTTTCACTGCTTTAGGTTCTACATAGTACAACAACACGTGGAATGTTCATACAACCATTTTGAACTGCAGACAAGTGCTTTTTTGTGATGTAGTTAAATTCCTGTGGCACATTCGGACCGTCTTCGCTCTTGGCGAACCATCAGACACCTAATCTGCACTTTACTGTTTCGTGGTAGACCCGTATTGATAATACCAACTTTCGTCACTCGTGACGAATTTTTCCAGAAAAGCGTTGTGTGCGTTTCTTATTTTAGTCAAGTCGTAAGGCTTCGCACCAGCTTGCAACTCACCGATTTTCACATTAAGAAACGACTGTCAGAGGCGAAAGAATCGCAGAATCACAGATCGGCCTCCGCATTGAATCCCGAGCCTTTGTGTTTGTAGCTTAACACTCGGGGATACTAGGGGACCAATCGTTACAAGACTAACAAACTGAAACTACAACGGCTTACTGAACAAGTTTCAGAATCCAGTCTAAAATAATGTGGTCTAAGATTATTCAATGATGAATACTACAAATAAAGAAATTAAAAATAATCCTTGCAGCCAGAGGCTAATTTGTTTGTAAGTGCAAATCATCAGATGCCTGTGTTACCATTATATATATATATATATATATATATATATATATATATATATATATATATATATATATATGTGTGTGTGTGTGTGTGTGTGTGTGTGTGTGTGTGTGTATATAAACTCGTGTGCTCCAACTTACAGGAGGAATATAGTGACGGCAGCAATTTGCACCCTGTGTCTAAACTGCCCTGCCAAATGTCACACAGCTAGCCCGTAGCAGTTCCCGTCGTTCGCGTGTGGCCACAACCCAACACACAGACCAAATGTGTTCCCACCTCGGTGGATGGTAAAATACAATCTATCAGCGCTAAAGCAACAATAGCAGACAATCAGAACAATTTTCAACGAAAAATTTTCGATTTTTTGCATCAATCGTTTCAATCGTACTGTGGCAAGCATGGCTTACTGTAGCTACTGCTCACATAGATTCTCCTCTACGTTCATTGGCGGCGAGTTTGGAGAACTTTCCAACCCGTGTCGTTATTGCCTTCAGGTCATTTACACTGAAGAGCCAAAGAAATTGGTACACCTGCCTAATACCGTGTAGGGCCCCAGCGAGAACACGGGAGTGCCGCAACACAACGTGACATGGACTCGACAGATGTCCGAACTAGTCATGAAGGGAACTGACACCGTCAATATTGCAGGGCTGGACATAAGAGTATGAGAGGGTGGAGATCTCTTCTGAACAGCACGTTGCAAGTCATCCCAGATATGATAAATTATGTTTATGTCTGGGGACTTTGGTGACCAGCCGAAGTGTATGAACTCAGAAAAGTGTTCCTGGAGACACTCTGTAGCATTCTGCACGTGCGAGGTGTCGCACTGTACCGCTGGAATTTCCAAAGTCCAGCGGAATGCACAATGGACATGAATGGATGCTAGTGATCAGACAGAATGCTTACGTACGTGTAAACTGTCATAGTCGTATCTAGACGTATCAGGGGTCCCATATCACTCCAACTGCACACGCCCCACACCATTACAGAGTCTCCACCAGCTTGAACAGTCCTCTGCTGACATGCAGGGTCCACGAATTCATAAGGGCGTCTCTGTACCCGTACACGTCCATCCGCTGTATAAAATTTGAAACGAGACTCTTCCGACCAGGAAACATGCGTCCAGTCATCAACAGTCCAATGTCGACGGGCCCAGGCGACCGTAAGGCTTTTTGTCGTGCAGTCATCAAGAGTACACGAGTTTGTCTTCGGCTCCGAAAGCGCATATCGATGATGATTCGTTGAATGGTTCGCACGCTGACACTTGTTGCTGGCCCAGCATTGAAATGTGCAGTAATTTGCGGATGGGTTGCACTTCTGTCACGTTGAACGATTATCTTCAGTCGACGTTGATCCCGTTCTTGTAGGATCTTTTTTGCGGTCGCAGCGATGTCGGAGATTTGATGTTTTACCGGATTCCTGATATTCACAGTACACTTGTTAAATGGGTGTAGGGGATCACCGATACCTCGGAGGTGATGTGTCCCATCGCTCATTCGACGTCTATACCACCACATTCAAACTCGCTTAAATCTTGATAACCTGCCGTTGTAGCAGCAGTAACCTATCTAAGAACTGCGCCAGACACTTGTCTTACGACTCGTATATAGGCCTTGCCGACGCAGCGCCGTATTCTGCCTGTTTACATATCTCTGTATTTGAATATGCACGCTTGTACCAGTTTCTTTGGGGCTTCAGTGTATGATCAGTCAGTCAATAGCTGCAACCAGAAGCGGCGCTTCTGCAAATTTATTTATTGATAATCCTGTGTGTGTTCGTACGAGACGTTTGTGTAAATTGTCGAAAGACGATACCTTGTCCATATTTTCCGTGGTCGTGTGATTGGTGCGAAATTTGATTTTATCGGTGATATCTACACCTACATGTATACTCCGCAATCCACCATACGGTGCGTGGTGGAGGGTACCTCGTACCACGACTAGCATCTTCTCTCCCTGTTCCACTCCCAAACAGAACGAGGGAAAAATGACTGCCTATATGCCTCTGTACGAGCCCTTTGTGGTCTTTCTGCGAAATATAAGTTGGCGGGAGTAAAACTGTACTGCAGTCAGCCTCAAATGCTGGTTCTCTAAATTTCCTCAGTAGCGATTCACGAAAAGAACGCCTCCTTTCCTCTAGAGACTCCCAACCGAGTTCCTGAAACATTTCCGTAACATTCGCGTGATGATCAAATCTACTAGTAACAAATCTAGCAGCCCGCCTCTGAATTGCTTCTATGTCCTCCCTCAATCCGTCCTGATAGGGGTCCCAAACGCTCGAGCAGTGCTCAAGAATAGGTCGTATTAGTGTTTTATAAGCGGTCTCCTTTACAGATGAACCACATCTTCCCAAAATTCTACCAATGAACCGAAGACGACCATCCGCCTTCCCCACAACTGCCATTACATGCTTGTCCCACTTCATATCGCTCTGCAATATTACGCCCAAATATTTAATCGACGTGACTGTGTCAAGCGCTACACTACTAATGGAATATTCAAACATTACGGGATTCTTTTTCCTATTCATATGATCATATGATGTGAACCGTATCGTAGTGAGTGTACTCACCTTGCCGCACTGCTTGCACTTGCCCTTCTGGGAGCGCCGGTGGACCCAGTGGTGGTGGATGGAGGTGTGCTCGCGGTACTGGCGCACGCCCACGTCGCGGAAAGTCGGCTTGCACGTGAAGCGCACGCGGTCCATCAGCGTCGCGATGCAGCTCGTGTGCGCGATGATCTTGCACGCCGCGCACTTCATCCGCGGGCCGTGTTTCTGTAAACAACACACAGTGTCACTGTATTGGCCGGCAGCTGGTTACCAATAACTTCATTTCACGACAAATAATATCTTGCAGTAAATACATCAGCCATGAACGCCAGAAAAAAAAAGAAAAAATCGAGGGCAGCCAAAATTAGTCATGTCCAAGCAGGGCTAAAACCAGCAGAATGCTTACCAGTAGAACAGAACTTGGAATGGACTTCATGGAGGTCACTGAACAGGTTACGAACGGGCGTTGGTAAATCGAAGGACAACATAACGAAATGGAGATAGTTACAAGGGCCAAAACTTTCTAATGTCGAGAGGTAAAGACTGAATTTTTTTCTCTTCAGCGGAGTGGGCACTCATATGAAACGTCCTGGCAGATTAAAACTGTGTGCCGGACCGTCACTCGAACTCGGGACCTTTGCATTTCGCGATGAAGTTTTCTACCGACGAAGCTACCCAAAACACGACTCACGACCCGTCCTCACACCTTTACTTCCGCCAGTACCTCGTCTCCTACCTTCCAAACACAAAAGCTCTCCTGCGATCCTTGCAAGATTAGTTCTCCATTAAGAAAGGATATTGCGAAGACAGGGCTTAGCCACAGCCTGGGCTATGTTTCCAGAATGAATATCTTCTGCATAAGAATAAGGAAGTTTATAACGGTTCGCAGGAGAGCTTCTGTGAAATTTGGAAGGTAGGAGACGAAGTACTGGCGGAAGTAAAGCTGTGAGGACGGATCATGAGTCGTGCTTGGGTATCCCAGTCGGCGGGAGCCCTTGCTCGCAAAAGGCAAAGGTCCCAAGTTCGAGTCTCGGTCCGGCACAAAGTTTTAATTTGCCAGGAAGTTTCGAGAACTATAGACAACGAAACATCTGCGTGGGTGTTTATGTTGCCCACATTGTCACAACGAAGACACAAGAGAATGTGGTTTTGCTCGTTTCTGGGCAAAGACCGTCTGATTTCAATTTTGTGTGTTTATAAATGTATACATTGCTTCTGCCCTCTGCCAGGCACTTAAGTGTGAATTGGAGAGTAACCATGTAGATGTAGATATAGATGTTTCCTTACTTGAAATTGTATATTTGCAGAATCCTACGTCTGTGCTCATGACTCGAGAAAATAAATAACGACGAAAATTTGTTGACCAAGTTGACATCTTGGAAAAAATTAGGCAGCTATAGGATCGCCAAAACCAAATTAGTTCTGAAAGATTGTCTACTGAGAACATTTTCAAAAAGGACCTACACGTTTATCCTAACAAATTTTCTGTTGTTCATGAGCTAAAGCTTTAAAACTAACCCAGACGTCATTGTAATTCAGTACATCTATACAGAACAGAAGTCTTAACCTCTCCATATTGGGAAGACACCTCTCAAGAGCTGCTCGGATGTTCCCGCGGCGGCAGTTAGCTCGGCAAATTCATATGGACGCCGTCAAACTGGGAATTCCCCTGCACACAAGAGTCAGGAACGTTGTGCAGTAGCTAAAGTTGTATGTCAACATCGCAGAGCATTCGCAAGACTTGGGCATCCATTCTAAGATTGAGCCATAGCTACAGCAATAATTGACTGATTCTACAAATACAGACCAGCAACTGATACTAGAAGAAGAAACTGCCGACAGTCATTTTGTAACTGATTATTTGTATACAGTGTCAGTCGTTTGCCCGATTAGTTATTTATTGCCAATGAAGAATCCCACAAAACTTTTCCAAATCACATATGATTGCCAGTTATTAATGTCCTCAGCAAAAGAATAAGGAACTTTATAATGGTTGGTTTACATGCAGTGACACTACGCAATCAAAAATTAAGTGTTGACGTAACAAATGAATACGTAATTATAAACATACTAAATAACAATGTACTTGGTTAAATAGCTGGGCAGCTGAAGGCCAAATAAACACACTTTGAAAAAAGCCAAATGTCACGTGATCTCATTTGCTTGTGGTTTTTAAATGAAGTGGTACCAGGACAAAAAAAAGGGTTCAAATGGCTCTGAGCGCTATGGGACTTAACTTCTAAGGTCATCAGTCCCCTACAACTTAGAACTACTTAAACCTAACTAACCTAAGGACATCACACACATCCATTCCAGAGGCAGGATTCGAACCTGCGACCGTAGCGGTCGCGCGGTAGCAGGACATTTGGACTCTCAGATTTTACTTCCTCTGGTGTGTAAAGAATACCAAAGTACCAACATACACGTTTCTTTTTGCGCAGAAGAATCCAGCGGAGTTGTGAAAACTGTCTGAACTCGCCACCCCCCACACAGCTGCTAGCTTCCGCACGAAACCTAAGGCAAGTAACCTACAGGGTTATTACAAATGATTGAAGCGATTTCACAGCTCTACAATAACTTTATTATTTGAGATATTTTCACAATGCTTTGCACACACATACAAAAACTCAAAAAGTTTTTTTAGGCATTCACAAATGTTCGATATGTGCCCCTTTAGTGATTCGGCAGACATGAAGCCGATAATCAAGATCCTCCCACACTCGGCGCAGCATGTCCCCATCAATGACTTCAAAAGCATCATTGATGCGAGCTTGCAGTTCTGGCACGTTTCTTGGTAGAGGAGGTTTAAACACTGAATCGTTCACGTAAGCCCACAGAAAGAAATCGCATGGGGTTAAGTCGGGAATGCGTGGAGGCCATGACATGAATTGGTGATCATGATCTCCACCACGACCGATCCATCGGTTTTCCAATCTCCTGTTTAAGAAATGCCGAACATCATGATGGAAGTGCGGTGGAGTACCATCCTGTTGAAAGATGAAGTCGGCGCTGTCGGTCTCCAGTTGTGGCATGAGCCAATTTTCCAGCATGTCCAGATACACGTGTCCTGTAACGTTTTTTTCGAAGAAGAAAAAGGGGCCGTAAACTTCAAACCGTGAGATTGCACGTTAACTTTTGATGAATTGCGAATTTGCTGCACGAATGCGTGAGGATTCTCTACCGCCCAGATTCGCACATTGTGTCTGTTCACTTCACCATTAAGAAAAAAATGTTGCTTCATCACTGAAAACAAGTTTCGCACTGAACGCATCCTCTTCCATGAGTTGTTGCAACCGCGCCGAAAATTCAAAGCGTTTGACTTTGTCATCGGGTGTCAGGGCTTGTAGCAATTGTAAACGGTAAGGCTTCTGCTTTAGCCTTTTCCGTAAGATTTTCCAAACCGTCGGCTGTGGTACGTTTAGCTCCCTGCTTGCTTTATTCGTCGACTTCCGCGGGCTACGCGTGAAACTTGCCCGCACGCGTTCAATCGTTTCTTCGCTCACTGCAGGCCGACCCGTTGATTTCCCCTTACAGAGGCATCCAGAAGCTTTAAACTGCGCATACAATCGCAGAGTGGAGTCAGCAGTTGGTGGATCTTTGTTGAACTTCGTCCTGAAGTGTCGTTGCACTGATGAGTGCATTTCAAGCACGACGTACGCTTTCTCGGCTCCTGTCGCCATTTTGTCTCACTGCGCTCTCGAGCGCTCTGGCGGCAGAAACCTGAAGTGCGGCTTCAGCCGAACAAAACTTTATGGGTTTTTCTACGTATCTGTAGTGTGTCGTGATCATATGTCAATGAATGGAGCTACAGTGAATTTATGAAATCGCTTCAATCATTTGTAATAGCCCTGTATATATCGGTGCGTGAAAACTGTTAAAGAATGTTGCTGATAGAAGCCAAAGTGTTACCTCGCAGAATTACTGCCACGTGACGAAGACATCTGGTACCTGTGCACTTCGCGACATACTCGCTGTGACAAGGAATTTCGAGGAGACAGAAGACAGAATATGACAACTTGGTAAAAAGAACTGCAGTCATGTCTTCTTGACACGAAAATTAAAGATAATAATAACAGGAGCGACAGAAATATACCTGTGTTAGAAGAACAGCGGAAGAAAATGAAAAGAAAATAAAAATTCTGCGTTCACAGCATTGCAGGGAGAAAGAGATGCCAGTGAGGCTTCAAAAGAGAATTGGTGCGGCAGTAAGCGTGTTAATGTACCAAAAGTATGGTTTTTGATATGCTGACTAGTAATTTTCTGGACACACATTTGATCGATAGGAGCAGTATGTCCAACGTAAGCGTAACATTAAATTTGTGAATAAACACTATCTACTATACACAGTAGAAAGTAACTATTACATTTAACTAAATTTTGTGTTTTTATTACGACAACCGCGTGACATATTCTGTAAAATAATTTCTGTTCCAAGAGACCTCATGTTTCCTCTCGTCATCTTTTTCTTTTAGAGTTGTCCACTGCCACTGCCTACATTGCATCGGCTGTACAGAAAGCACGAATTGCTGATTTCCCTGTAGTAGTCGCCGTCATTAGTGCTTTATCTCTGTTCGTGCGATACTGATGAGTATTTTGTGATGCGTTTAAACACAAGGGACTTCTCCCGTTCGTTTCAGCGCCCTAAACGGAACGTGTAGTTGGGCGCTAACGTTGTAATTGCGCGGTGGGTCAGAATACACCAAGTGGCAGGTTCAACAGCTTCCCAGTGGTTTCTTCAAGAAATCACCATTTTACTAACTTTTTTTCTGAAGTAACAGTGCTTTTCGCATGTAACCATCGATGCTATTGTAAAACAGACTTCTAGCGATAACTGAAATACTACTACGAATGCAGTGCATTTCAGCAGTCAGTTGTGACGTTCAAATCAACAGTCGGCGCGGAGATTGTGTTACTTGAATGTAGGAGACTCCGGCATGCCCCTTTTTTAAAAGTGACCATATTGAGGAGATAATTCACAGTGAGAGTAAGTATAATTAAATTACTGTAACATAAATTTGAGTTTTTACTACTACTTTATGAGTGTTATCGAAATGAAACCACCGAGACGGTATGTCGTTATGATACAAAATTTATTAAATTTTAGGCCCATTTTTACTTCTTACTTAGGACTGTAATTAGTTTTAGGCGTTGTGAAGTCATGGAAGTTAGTGAAACAACTTCCCAACCTCCTTGTAACAACTCATTGTTTACCTTTTGCCAATTTCATCTTATATTCGTTGCTTACTACGATGATAAACATCAATTTTGTGAAAAATTCTACTTTTATATCCCAAAGTGCAACCACATCCTTAAAACAAGTGAGGCGCTGAGATCCATAAAGGCGTACAGCATACCTTCGTCGAGCCCACATTTAAGTGCATATCACAGCAATCAGCGAGACAGTTTTTTATGAATGTTCACAAATACAACAATGTGGGTCTACAGCTCAGACAAACCTGACTCACCGTAAGATCAACAGATGTCAGAACCGTGCATAGGCGCTACATTGGCCGATGATGAGCTTTAGGCACTTATCGTTCTCAACGCGTCGATGGATTGTTTACGTTTTGACAATTACTTCTTGTATTCGTTGCTTACTATGACAATGAAGACCAAGTACGTGAACAATTTTAAAATTTTATATTTCTTCATGTTCTTGGGACTTTATTGATAAGCTGCATGGAACCAATCCCCGAACTGATAACAACAAAAACTACTTCTACTGCTAGTACAATTAGTATGTTCAGTTCAGGATAGTCTTCACCACAGTACATAAAAGTCTACTTCTGCTGCCCAAAATACACTGAAGATCCAAATAAATTATTACTCGTACACTGGCCTAATATCATGTAGGGTCCCCGCGAGTAGGCAGAAGTGCCGCAACACGACGTGTCATGGACTCCACTGATGTCTGTCTTAGCGCTAAAGGGAAATGACACCATGAATCCTGCACAGCTTTCCATAAATCCATAAGAGTACGAGGGGGTGGAGATCTCTTCTGAACAGCACGTTGCAAGGCATCCGAGATATGCTCAACAATGTTCATGTCGAGGGAATTTGGTGGCCAGCGGAAGTGTTTAAACTCAGAAGAGTGTTTCTCGAGCCACTGTGAAGTATTTCTGGACATTTGGGGTGTCGCATTGTCCTGCTAAAATTTTCCGTCGGAATGCACACTGGACATGAACAGATGTAGGCGATCAGACAGGAAACTTACATACGTGTCATCTGTCAGAGTCGTATCTGCACGTATCAGGGGCCCCATATCACTTCAACTGCATACGCCCCACACCATTACAGAGCCTCCACCAGCTTGAACAGTCGCCTGCTGACATGCAGGGTCCTTACATTCATGAGTGTCCCCATACCCCTACACGTCCATCCGCTCGATACAATTTGAAACGGGACAAGTCTGACCAGGCAACATGTTTCCAGTCATCAACAGTCCAGTGTAGATGTCGACAGGCCCAGGCGAGGCGTGAAGCTTTGTGTCATGCACTCATCAAGAGTACACGAGTGGGCCTTCGGCTTCGAAAGCCCACGCCGATGATGTTTCGTTGAATGGTTCACACGCTGACATTTCTTGATGGCCCAGCATTGAAATGTGCAGCAATTTGCGGAAGGGTTGCACTTCTGTGACGCTGAACTGTTCTCTTCAGTCGTCGGTGGTCCCGTTCTTGCAAGTCGGTCGGTGTGGCCGTGCGGTTCTGGGTGCTACAGTCTGGAACCGAGCGAGCGCTATGGACGCAGGTTCGAATCCTGCCTCGGGCATGGATGTGTGTGATGTCCTTAGGTTATTTAGGTTTAATTAGTTCTAAGTTCTAGGCGACTGATGATCTCAGAAGTTAAGTCCCACAGTGCTTAGAGCCATTTGAACCAAGTCATTAGAAGACGCATGCCTAAAACTGTTTCTATGGCGCTTCAGTGTATTTCTACATGTTGTTCTGATAAGCTACGCGGAAGTTGCGCCGTTTCCCACCTTCCAGCAAGTGTGAGCGGAGAGTGACTGATTAAGTAAATTACCTGCGGAACACACAATCCTAATCATTTGATCCACTGGACTCGAACTGTGAAGTGCCAAGGTAAATATCAGTCGTACGTGTGGACTTCGCCAGAGTAGGCGTGGCTGACTGCGTGTTTTAGCGGCGTCGGCCAACACCCCCGCGGCTCTCGTGTAGCTGTAGCGGCAGCTGCGCCGGTGACGCGGACACGGCCGGCCGCCATCGATCAGCCCGCATCCGGCGCTGATTTGCATAATTGCCGTCGGGCGGCCACGGCGCCGCTGATAGTCCGATTCGCTCAATAGCGCCTCCTCTGCCGGCGAATGCTTTTCCCGTCAGGACTAGGGGGGCGCCACTTATCATACTCCACGTGACACACAGACTCCCCCGCTCAACACCCTTCATTCCTTCTTGATGGTTCAAGGACACGGTCTCCAGTTGTCCTCAGCCTTAATGGACTATTACAGAAAGCGGTAGGCCTAAAGGCTACACTGTTAGTTCCAAGGGAGGTCATCTGACGAACCAGCTGGAAGCGAGATGTCTAAGATAAATGTGAAGCGACTACGAAAACATTCTGTTGGCACCCACCTACATAGGGAGGCCGGCCGCGGTGGTCTCGCGGTTCTAGGCGCGCAGTCCGGAACCGTGCGACTGCTACGGTCACAGGTTCGAATCCTGCCTCGGGCATGGATGTGTGTGATGTCCTTAGGTTAGTTAGGTTTAAGTAGTTCTAAGTTCTAGGGGACTGATGACCACAGCAGTTGAGTCCCATAGTGCTCAGAGCCATACATAGGGAGAAATGATCATCACGATAAAATAAGAGAAATCAGGACTCGCACGGAAAAATTTAAGTGCTCTTTTTTCCCGCGTCCCGTTCGAGAGTGGAACGGTAGAGAGACAGCATGAAGGTGGTTCATTGAACCCTCTGCCAGGCACTTTATTGTGAATAGCAGAGTAATCACATAGATGTAGATCCGAACTGGGACGATGCTTTCCGTACATCTACGTGACTATTACGCAATTCGTTCGTAAGTGCCTATCGAACGGTTCATCGAACTTCATTCAGACTATTTTTTCACCGTTCTTCTCCAGGGCAGTGCGACGGAAAAACAAACACTTAAATCTTTCCGTGCAAACTCTGATTGCTCTTATTTTATTAGGACGATCATTTCTCCCCATGTAGGTGGGCGTCAACAAAACACTTTCGCATTTGGAGGAGAAAGTTGGAGAAGGAAACTTCCTGAAAACATCTCGCCGCTGTGTGTGGCGCCTTTTTTTTTAAATGGACACCTCTGACCTTTTTTGAACTTTTTCGATGTCTTGCATCAATTCTATCTGGTGAAGGTCCAATACTCCTTAGTAACATTCCAGAAGAGGACGAACAAACCTAGTGTAGGCAATCTCTGTAATAGGCCTGCTTTATCTTCTAAGTGTTCCGCCAATGACATGTACCCTTTGGTTCACCTTCCCAACATTTTATATGCGAATCTTCAAAAATGGTTCAAATGGCTCTGAGCACTATGGGACTTAACATCTGAGGTCATCAGTCCCCTAGAACTTAGAACTACTTAAACCTAACTAACCTAAGGACATCACACACATCCATGCCGGAGGCAGGATTCGAACCTGCGACCGTAGCAGTCGCGCGGTTCCGGACTGAAGCGCCTAGAACCGCACGGCCACCGCGGCTGGCGCGAATCTTCCAATTTATGTTGTTCGTCATTGTAATTCCTAGGCATTTCGTACAACCGACAGCCTTTAGATTTCGTGTAACTTAATACTCATGTGGATGACCACATACTTGTCATTATTTAGAGTCAGTTGCAACGTTTCGCACAATTGAGGTCTTGCCTCCATCATTTTCCAATTGGTTCTGATCTCCTGATGACTTTACTAGACTTAACGGACAGCTTCATCTGCAGACAATCTAAGAGTGTTGCTCGGATTGCCTCCCAATCGTTTATATAGTTTAAGAAGAGGAGAGCCCGTAACTCTTTCTTGGGGGTGGTGGGGGGAGGGACGCTTGATATCATTTCTATTTTACTCGATGACTTTCCGGAAACTATTAAGAACTGTGACCTTTCTGACAGGAAATGACGAATCCAGTCCCACAAAGACTATACTTCATACGAGGGTAATCCCAAAAGTAAGGGCTCGAATTTTTTTAGAAGTACATAGACCTGTTTATTTCTATAATGGTTTACATCAGTTTACAGCTTGAACATTGAGCTATTTTACGACATAATCACCATTTCTGTCGATGAATTTTCGTAGACGCTGTGGCAGTTTTTGTATGCCCATGTCATACCAGCTCGTCGCCATGCTGATCAGAAAGTTATGAACTTCTTCTTCCACCTCGTCGTTGGAGCTGAATCGCTGGGACCACAATTAACGCTGACAGGTACTGTGCGATTCTGAAAAAAACTCGAACTGGCAATTCAGAACCGGAGAAGAGGAATGTTAAGCAAGGGCGTACACATTCTCCATGACAACGCTCGCCCACACATCGCTCGGCAAACCGTTGCTCTCCTGCAACAGTTTCAGTGGAACATAATCACCCACTCACCCTATAGTCCTAACTTGGCGCCCAGTGACTATCACCTGATCCCTAGGTTAAAAGAACATTTGGCATTAAAGCGAGTTTCTGAACAGCATGTACGCGAGCTGGTATGACATGGGCATACAAAAACTGCCACAGCGTCTACAAAAATGCGTCGACAGAAATTGTGATTATGTCGAAAAATAGTTAAATGTTCAAGCTGTAAACTTATGTAAACCACTGTAGAAATAAACTATGTACTTATAAAAAAAATAGGGGACCTTACTTTTGAGATTACCCTCGTAGATACGCAGTCTAATTAGAAGCCTGTAGGTTATGTCCTTCAGCGTTCTTACATGAAATGGCGATACATATGCCTAAAACACAAAGTTACATATTAAAACTAATTCATTTGGAACGGAGTTAACGAAAGTACACTTACGTTCAGAAAAAACAGAATACCTTGAGCGGCCAAAGAGAGGGCTTTCGTATTCACAGGACATATGCATTAGTATGCTCTGCAGAAATGATAATCTTTTCAGTCACTTCGGTTCAGCATGTGCCTGTCAGGCACAAGGTCCACCATGGGCCCTGATAATTTGTTCCATGCGTGATGCCACTGACGTATATAAGGCACGAATGGCGTCCTGTGGTGTAGCTATCCATGCTGCATTCATTCACTGGCCTGTGTTCGTGCAGCAACATGTGATCGTGTATTCTCTTGCAGAAAGGGTATGGAGCGTGTCGCAAGATGTCATTCACTTACGTCACACTGGATACAGTGCCCTGGACACGTACCAGCTCTGATTTGTTGTTGTACCCGATGGCGCCCGACACCACAAGGCATTAAGTTGGCGCTGTATGTCTTGCGCGAATGCAGGCACTGTGATGCTGCTCCCCCTAACTGAGACGAACGAAAGTGTGGCCATCATCTCGGTGGTGGTGGTGGTGGTGGTGGTGGGGGGGGGGAGTGGTGGTGGTGGGGGGGAGTGGTGGTGGTGGTGGGGGGAGTGGTTGTGGTGGTGGGGGGGAGTGGTGGTGGTGGTGGGGGGAGTGGTGGTGGTGGTGGGGGGAGTGGTGGTGGTGGTGGGGGGAGTGGTGGTGGTGGTGGGGGGAGTGGTGGTGGTGGTGGGGGGAGTGGTGGTGGTGGTGGGGGGGGGGGTGGTGGTGGTGGTGGTGGGGGGAGTGGTGGTGGTGGGGGGAGGGGGGGAGTGGTGGTGGTGGGGGGGGAGGGGGGAGTGGCGGTGGGGGGGAGGGGGGAGTGGTGGGGGGGATGGGAGAGTGGGCGGTGGTGGGGGGAGGGGGGAGTGGTGGTGGTGGGGGGGAGGGGTGAGTGGTGGTGGTGGGGGGGAGGGGTGAGTGGTGGTGGTGGGGGGGAGGGGTGAGTGGTGGTGGTGGGGGGGAGGGGTGAGTGGTGCGATCTCGTCTCGTGTTCTACGGCCTTCCGTGAACTATTCGGCACAAACCCGTTGCACTGTCAAAATACTCCGTCCCAGACGAGCAGCAATTTCGCGGATGGATATATCATATCCTCTCACACCAATAATGCAACGTCATTCAAACTCTCTGATTTTACGGTACGGTTCGCGCATACGTCTGCGAGGAATCCTGCACGTCTGCTCAAGTCACACTGATGCATTGCCTTCGGCTTATGGTGACAACGAGCGCCGCAGGAGCATTTTACCGACAGGTGGTGGTATGCCGCGATATCGATGCTGACCTTGAATCCGCCGGTCGACATGGTTCAAATGCTAACCATTTCGGCAGAAGATACTAGCGTGTACGCCTTGTGAATACGAACGTTCTATCTCTAGTCGTTCAAGGTGTTGTTTTTTCTGAACACGAGTGTACAAAACAGACGAGTTGGAGCACATACACCATTATTCAAAAGACTCGTTTAACTCTGAATTAATTATTGCTCTGTTCTATATGATCCCTTTATGGATCCGTTAAGTCGAAAACCACTGCTCTATTTAGCACGGAGGAAAGCTCACGCTCCCTTATTTGAAGAAACTTTTAAAAAATAAAATAAAAAAGCGACTGTCGTTTTGGAGACATTACTAGTCCACACTTGACATCGATTTTCAAGACTTTACACACCAAAAGATAAATAACGTACATAAGTGGCTTGTTGACTGACTGTTGCGTATGTCTGCAGGCCACAGAGATTTATCTGTTTACAAATGGGGAAACATGTTCTGTTACCGACAATTCCTACAGCCCACATTTCAATATAGTATTTTTATCTATATAACGTCAGACGTTGAACGCGGAATGGTAGTTGGAGCGAGACGCATGGGACATTCCATTTCGGAAGTCGTTAAGGAATTCAATAGGCCGAGATACAGAGCGTGAATAGCGCGCCGCGAATACCAAATTTCGGGCACTACCTCTCACCACGGGCAACGCAGTGACCGAACCCAGAGCGGTGGCGTTTGTGCACCGCTATCAGTGCTAACACTCAAGCAAAACTGCGTGAAATTACCGCAGAAATCAACGTGGGGCGTCCGTCGAATGTATCCGTTAGGACAGTGCAGCAGACGACCGACGCGAGTGGCTTTCTAACGGCACGACATTACCTACAGTGCCTCTCCTGGCCTCGTGACCGTATCGGTTGGACCCTAGACAATGAGAAAAACATAGCCTCGTCAGATGAGTCCTTATTTCAGTGGGTGAGAGTAGATGACAGGATTAGAGTGTGTCGCAGACCCCTCGAAGCCATGGATCCATGTTCACCCAAGGCACTGTGCATGCTCGTGGTGGTTGGTGGTGGGCTGTTTTTGCGTGGAATGGATTGGGTCGTCTGACCCAGGTGAACCAACTGAGGCTATTTGCAGCAATCCATAGACTTCATGTTCCCGAAAAACGACAGAATTTCTACGGATGACACAGCGCCATGTCACCGGGCCACAGTTGCTCACGATTGGTTTCGAGAACATTCTGGACACTTAGAGAGAATGATTTGGCCACCCAGATCACTCGACTCGAATCCCATCGAACACTTATGGGACATAATCGTGGGGTTAGTTTGTGCACAAAATGCTGCACAGGCAAGCTTTTGCAATTGTGAACGTATATTGAGGCAGCATGGCCCAATATTTCTTCAGAGGACTTCCAACGACTTTTTGAGTCAAAAAAATGTGTGTGAAATCCTATGGGACTCAACTGCTAAGGTCATCAGTCCCTAAGCTTACACACTACTTAACCTAAATTATCCTAAGGACAAACACACACACACACACACACACACACACACACACACACACACACACACACACACACACACACACACACACCCTTGCCCGAGTGAGGACTCGAACCTCCGCCGGGAGCAGCCGCACAGTCCATGACTGCAGCGCCTGAGACCGCTCAGCTAATCCCGCGCGGCCTTTTTGAGTCCTTGCCAAGTCGTGTTGCTCCAATACGCTGGGCAGGATTGGAGTCTGACACGATATTAGGAGGTACCCCATCACTTTTGTCACCTCATTTTATGTTCGTAAATAAAATGATAAAGTCACTGTATATATTTTGCTATTTAGAGCGCAAAATAACAGATGATGGCTGAATTAGAGCGGATGTAAAATAGAGACTGGCAGTTGCAAGAAAAGCGTTTCTGAAAAAGATAAATTTCTTATTGATCTTCTTTTGAAGACATCTCGATTATAGCTCTGCACGGAAGTGAAACATGGACGATTAACAGTTCAGACAAGAAGAATAGAGGCTTTTGATGTATTGTGAAACAGAAGAATGGAAACTTGATTGATGGGGTAAGTAATGAAGTACTGACCTGAACTGGGGAGAAGAAGTGTTTGTGGCACAGCAGTGGTTAGCACACTGGACTCGCATTCGGGAGGACGACGGTTCAAACCCGTGTCCGGCCATCTGATTTAGGTTTTCCCTGATTTCCCTAAATCACTCCAGGCAAGTGCCTGGATGGTTTCTTTGAAAGGGCACGGTCGATTTTCTTCGCCATCCTTCCTTAATCCGATGGGACCGATGACCTCGCTGTTTGGCCCCCTCCCCAAAACCAACCAACCAACCAACCTAACTAAAAGGGTTTGGTTGATAGGATACATGTCGAAGTCTAAGGAATCGTGAATTTGGTAACAGAAGAATGTGTGGCGGGGAATGAGGGGGAGAGGGGGGTGGGGGAAATTGTAGAGACTTAAATGTGAATACAGTAAGAAGGTTCAAATGGATGTAGGTTGCAGTAACTATTCGGAGATGAAGAGGATTGACAGTGAACCACCCCTGTTGCTTCCTTAAGCGCCGGGTGTGAACGGTTCGCCAAAATTCTTAGGCGGTGGCAACTGGCTCTGCCTCTTGGGCAGACACTTGCAGACTTCCAAGAATTTTAATAGAGATGTAACTCACTCCCGGCCGTGGAAAGCAATCGACATCGTTGCTACTCGCTGGAGATCTGAATTTGCCAAGGGCCTCGCCGCAATGGTAACTCCTGATCCCGTCAGATCACCGTAGGTAAGGGCTGTCGTCGCTTTTGGCTAACACTCGGATGGTCTGTCGAGTGCTGTTCGCAAGAGAGGTGCATTCAGCTCTTGTGAGGGCAATTGAGGAGCTACTTGACGGAGAAGAAGCGGCTCTGGCCACGGAAACTGACAAGGCCGGCAGAGCAGTGTGCTGAACACATGATCCTCCATATCCGCATGTGACGATACCTATCGGCTGAGGATGACTCGGCGGTCGGTCGGACAGAGCTTTCAGTTAATTTGTTGACCAAAGAAAGTGGACAGGGAATACATCATCAATTAAAATGGATGAACTCTAAGCAGTGGTAAATATTATTCTAAAATTCACCAAGTATGGGCAAGAGCAGGCAACAATGAGCAGCCAAACTACTTACATACAGAGATAGTAATCAAGAACTACTACTATTTATTGCCTATACAAACCGAAACATACTTCATGGACATTTAATTGAAACCATCTGAACAGCATTACCAGCAATTACCCTAATTTTTATTGCACTCCCATCAAGTGTTGCGCGCAGAATAGTAATTCAGTGTAGAAATAAAATTTTGCTACAAACGCTTGGACAATGCAAAGTGCACGTCCGCCTGGAACGGAGCAGCGGTATAACCAATGTCAACACTCGGAAGAACGGAAGCGCAAACGGATAGGGAGCTTTTTGCCCCACGGTATGCGAGAGATGAAGCCACAAAGCACTGATTAAGCACTTAGTGAAGAGGAGACACACCGCTCTTCTGCAAAAAGGGTGCATTTGGGAACTCCATCCAGGGACGACACAAGAACGCCTTTCAGGTTGCAAACTTTGCACAGAGGACCGCTTCGAAGCTAAAAATTAGACCAGCGAAGAGTTCTGAGAGGCTCAAAAACGGGACCACATTCGGTCACCTATGTGACGCAAATCACTTCATCGACTGCTATAAACCCTCGCGCATTCCTTCCACTCACTTTCAGAGTTACGTCATTCTGTCAATACCACGGATACCAATAGAAGGTCAAGCTCTACTAATTGCACGGTGCCTTGGTGAATACAACACTGTTTACAGTCGCCACCGCCTTGGAGTCCTTTGCTACGAGTCTGCAGCCGTGTGGCTGTGGACGAACTCTGCGAACTGCAGTCCTGCCAGTCACAACGGTGAATGACTGAAAATGAGGCCCGGGCCGATCTTCTGTCAATAAAGAACGGCTCTGCCCGTCTGTGGGCTGTTCGACTTTGAAGCCACTAGTCGGCAACACAAGTACCTCCCTTACTGGCTGTTCGCTGGGACCGTCTCTCGCACTGTTGGATATTCCGTCTAAACGCCATCTCGACAACCGACAACAGGGGCATGCAGATGTCGGGGCCGAGCCTAAAGCCGTCGGCACACGGACAGTGTAGTCGAACAATGTGCTGCTGAACGCTCAGCATACGGTACGTGGGTCCCAACGTGGTATACGCGATCACAACGCGCTCCAGCGGAAGTTGTGGGATGTTTCTAGTTCGTAAATTACACTGTTTACTCAACGACACGTGCGTAAACTTCCCACACTTAAAACACACATTTCCTCCACTGTCCATATCCTAGTCACGTTGTTCTATACGTAATATTCACAAATAAAAACTTTAATATCCACGTACATGTTTGAAGACAAGAAGGAAAGTACCATGTCCAATCAATAAGGACACAGGCTTATAAAAGTTACATTACAAACAGTGCGATACAAATATGCAATAGTTCTCCACATAAGATAAACATTATTTTATCATTCCGACAGTCTTACTTGATCACTGTTCCTACCCAGTAGCAGAATCTTTATAACACGTGAATTAGGAAACTTAAAATTGAACAAAATATCTTTAACCAAGCAGCGCAACCTGTCTCCTGCAGATTGCACCAATCGAATCAACTCACTCCTCCAAAAAAAAGGCGAACTTCTACTTACATAACGTCAAATATTGTAGTATATACTTACAGTAAACTAATAAGGCATCTGAACCTATTTAAAAGGTAAAAAAATATTCAGACACGGCAAGACGCGAACCACCACTATATCGCATATCTTGTTGATAAATAGCAACGGTACTCACGCTTTTTTTTTAATTAATTTCATTTTGTTCGTTTTCGTTCGTTGCATCTGATCGGGGCGGACGTCGTAGGACACCCTTTTAAGTTCGTTGTTTTTTTATTACACAGGGCAGCTGACCCTCTGACCGAACACGCTGAGCTACCGTGCCGGCTAATGGCACATAAAAATCGTGGGAACGCTAAACAGACAACCCATAGTTTAAAGCCAATCTGAACATGTTGCCACATGCTAAAAGCTTTAACCGTAGCTATGTTACTAACTGAAATTTAATTATAACAAATTGCACCAAAAACAACGTGTTTTTGGTGCATCCTCAGTGAGTGGCTGTCTTCAAATGGCATGCTCTCATAATACGCAAGTTACAATAATTCTCTTCCAACGAATATGATGTTTCTCACTATTTTATTGCAACGAATCACACAGTTAACAACGGGTTTTCCAGTGATTCTCAATTTGCTGGTGCTGAGAAACGGCATATATACGTATAGGCTTGAACTGAATGCCAATATGGCGCCTCACAGCACTGTGCTGAAAGGAGATGGCTTGCATAGGACGTATGTGGCGTTGTGCCATCGCATTGGTCAACGCTCAGACGCACGCTCAGAATATCCGACGTGCTAGATATTGCTCTGCAGGTTCGGAAAGACTCCCGAACGTGCTATTCCACGCCATGACGTCATAAACTCTGCACGCTCAACGCTCGGATGCACGGTCCGTGTGCCGACGGCTTAAAGCACGGACACGCCGTCCTGTACCGACACGCCGGCCGCCGGGCCTCCAGCACTGGGGCCGCAGCACTGACCTAGGACAACTCCAGAACCGGGCCTGCAAATTCCTAGCCGGGCGTTGACGTGCTGCTCTGCGCCTCCGTGCAACGCGGACTCAGCACAACCGCTGCTACACAGCTCCGGAAAGAAATGTAAAAGTCTCGCTACTAAATGAGTGTTATTCAAATGACGTCGCAACAGCGCCCCCTGGCGTTCCGCAAGACATCACCGCCACTCCTCCGCTCGTCTACGCTGCACTCACATAGGAGGCTGCATCGGGTGGGCTCTTACAAATTAGATGCCCTGGCATCCACAGAACGAACCGACATATAAGTACATAATTATGAAAATTACTTAAACGGCACCACAAATAGAACTGTAACGGCCCCTGAAGGTGTAAGTGAATACATGTAAGAGTCCTAACAAACTACAGAGAGAGTGGAACCCACGAGTTAGCGATCGTATTGACGAAAAGGTGATAGTTGTGATGACGGATTACGACATTATCCTGCGTGTCGTGTCTCTGCAAGCGCGCGAAACAGCCACACTCGTCGGTTGTAAATGGTAACGCTTGCACGCGATCAACATTCTTAACTTCTGTTCAAAATAATTGCAGAGACGCATTACTCTGACTCAAGGCGGCCAGTTGCGAGAGCATATCGCACTCACATCGCATAAGTTCCGAGAGAAGCTGTACACAGACTGGGCCTGCTGCGCTCTGAGGTTTTATGGATTCTGACCTCAAAAAACAGGGCCAGTACCAACTGCTGAGAGTCGTGAAACACTGCCCACCGGGACTTAGCGGAACACACAGTAAACGTTTATACGAGGGCTTTTCGGTAAGTAAGGAACGATAGTGAAAATCAAAGCTGTTTTATTTGCAACAATTAGCTACAACTTCCAGCTACTTATCTCCATAGTCGCCGATCCGACCTAGACGTTTGTCGTAGCTTTGCACCAACTTTCAAATACCCTTGTTATAGAAGGTAGCCGCCACTGCTTTTCGCCAATTCTCTATGCTGGCCTACAGCTCGTTGTCTGTGCCAAAATGTTGTCTTCATAGCCAGCGGTTCATGTGAGCAGAGATGAAACTAAGAGGGAGACAACTACGGGCTGTATTGTGGGTAGCCAAACATTTCCAATTGAAAACCATGCAGGAACATCTTCATTGCCCCTGCAGAATGCGACTGAGAATTGTCTCGAAGAAGAAAATGCACGAAAGTAAACTTTGCTGCACAGCTTCAGGCGAAATCTCTCACCAGGCCCTCGTACTTGGTGGGAGACACTATTGTTCTAGGTACCTTTGCTCCCTGTGTTCAGAACTATAAAGAACAACGTAACGCGATCGACGGGCATACTAGAAACTCTGCCCCATACACCTGTGAAAAACTTCACCTAATTTTTACTGAGGTTTCCATCTCGCGACCGATCGTTCCTTACTTTTCGAATACCACTCATACATTGAAGAGCCAAAGAAACTGGTACACATGCCTAATATGCGTAACGCCCATGCGAGCTCGCACAAGTGCTGCAGCACGACGTGGCATGGACTCGACTTATGTCTGAAGTAGTGCCGGAGGGAATTGACACTACGAATCCCGCAGGGCTGCCCCACACCATTACAGAGCCTTCACCAGCTTGAACAGTCCCTGCTGACACATGCACGGTCCATGGATTATGAGGTTCTCCCCACACTCGTACACGTCCCTCCGCTTGATACAATTTGAAACGAGACTCGTCCGACAAGGCAACATGTTTCCAGGCATCAACAATCCAATGTAGGTGTTGACGGGCCCAGGCGCGACGTAAAGCTTTGTGTCGTGCAGTCGTCAAGGATACACGAGCAGGCCTTCGGCTCCGAAAGTCCATATAAATGTTTCACTGAATAGTTCGTGTGCTGACACTTGCTGACGGCCCAGCAATGAAATCTGCAGCAATTCTCGGAAGGGCTGCACTTCTGTCACATTGAACTATTCTCTTCAGTCGTCGCTGGTCCCGTTCTTGCAGGATCTTTTTCCGACCGTAGCGATTTGATGGTTTTCCAGAGTCCTGAAATTCACGACACACTCGTGAATTGGGCGTACGGGATAATCCCCACTTCATCGCCTCGGAGATGATGTGTCCCATCACTCATTCGCCGATTGTAGCACCAAGTTCAGACTCACTTAAATCTCAATAACCTGCCATTGTAACAGCAGTAAGCGATCTAACGACTGCGCCAGACACTTGTCTTATATAGACGTTGCCGACCGTAGCGCCGTATTCTACTTGTTTACATATCTCCGCATTTGAATACATATGCCTTTACCAATTTCTTTGGCGCTGCACTGTATATACGAATAGTGTCAGACACCGCTCGGGATGACGTGGCTGATGCATATATTGCATGTGAAATAGAGGAACGGGAAGGAATGGTGTAGGGGATTATCGAAATGCAATGGCGAAAGCTGAAAATACGTGCCAGACCGGGACTCTAAACAGGATTTACCGCTTGTCATTAGGGACACAGCGAAGAAAATGTTTTATTCTGGGACGTCTCTTCCATATTGTACAGGTTCAAGAGGTTGTACTGACCCTCTGATACGAACATTATGGATACATACCTCCCCACATAGATGAAAAGTTGTCTCACCAGTGAGGACCACACTGGACTCGCATTCGGGAGGATGACGGTTCAATCCCACGTCCAGCCATCCTGATTTAGGTTTTCCGTGATTTCCCTAAATCGCTCCAGGTAAATGACGGGATGGTTCCTTTGAAAGGGCACGGCCGACTTCCTTCCCCGCCCTTTCCTAACCCGATGAGACCGATGACCTCGCTGTTTGGTCTCCACCCCCAACCCAACTCAGTGAGGGCCACACCATGAAGCAAGTCGTCTTCCCGCTGCAACACTTCACTTGCTTTGTTATAACGTAAACCATAGTCATCTGGCTTTAGAGCACGTACCAGCTGTAACCGGCATGAACGTATTCTTAAACGTTTACACTGACGTCTTTGGCAACTGAAGCTCGAGACTTGCTTTTTAGCCGGCCGATGTGGCCGAGCGCTTCTATGCGCTACAGTCTGGAACCGTGCGACCGCTACGGTCGCAGGTTCGAATTCTGCCTCGGGCATGGATGTGTGTAATGTCCTTAGGTTAGTTAGGTTTAAGTAGTTATAAGTCTAGGGGACTGATGATCTCAGATGTTAAGTCCCATAGTGCTCAGAGCCATTTGAACTTGCTTTTCGAACAGACTTCTTAGGACTAGGAAAGTAAGATGCTCTGACAAGGTCAGCATTCTCTTCAAATACGTTTGGTTGTCCCATGCTTTTCCCTTCATACAAACGTCCGGTCGTATCGAATTAAGTATACAATTGTTGTATGATTTGCCACATAGAGGATTACAGTTACATTTTAAACGAAATGTAGGGTGGACTGAAATTACTCCTAGCAAGTCGCAGAACACAAAATGGTTTACGCTCAGGAGTTGTCGTTTTGCGTGTGGCTGCAAAGGAAAAACAATAAAGCAGTTCTCGCGCAATATGTTTATTCAAAATTGTCTGTGTTACTCGAGCTTTCCCGCTATCAATATATATACGAGTAATGTCTGTCTGCTTTAGAGCGGGTACACTAATATCGTCAAAACTGCTACGGGTTCAAATGGTTCAAATAGCTCTGAGCACTATGGGACTTAACATCTGTGGTCATCAGTCCCCTAGAACTTAGAACTACTTAAACCTAACTAACCTAAGGACATCACACAGGATTCGAACCTGCGGCCATAGCAGTCACGCGGTTCCGGACTGCGCGCCTAGAACCGCTAGACCACCGCGGCCGGCACTGCTACGGGAATCAATAAATTGCGAGTAGGGGTTAATGGACGAGGACTTAAGTTGGAAATCTGGGTCGGTTAGGGGCAACAACTCATGAGAAGCGGTAAACCCGGGTTCGAGACCGGATCGGTCACAAATTCTCATCTTTCGCCATTGCATTTCCACAATGCCCAGTGCGGCTGGAAGTCACTCGTCTCCCACCCACCTTTTCCCTGTCACTCCCATTCCTTATTTCATGTACAACGAACAGACACTGTCTTACGTCCACAGAGATTTCCCCTTCTGCCTTCACTCCAACCGTCAAAACACTTCAGTTTTCTAGCACAGGGTCTCTACTAAGAAGAAGAAGAAGAAGAAGAAGAAGAAGAAGAAAGGAAGAAGAAGAGCCGTCTGAATTTTTGCCGGAACTTAACAGTCGCCACTATCTTGAGCAAATAATCAAATCCTCTCAAAACGATCGCATCCGAATTTAGATACCGACATACTGTTTCTCAATATGGCAGGATCTATCTTTCGTGGTCTCTCCTTAGATTGAATTTTTAATCAGGGCGTAATTTACATTTAATGCTTAGAGAACTTCGAACTGAAACTGGTAACGTGATAACTTCACCATGCAACTCCTTAAAACGGGTCCAGTGTCTGCAACGATATGTACCGATTTTTAGAAACCTCATATTTGTTGCTCATACGTGGGTGTCCAGACCTCGATGAATCTTGACACGGTGTGTCGTTACTAAAGGACAGACCAGCGTGGAGAGTGCATCACACCAGTTTTCGGACTGGCGGCGGCAGCGGCGACTTTTCTTCGATATTGACAAGGTACGATATCCTGAAAACATCAATATCTTACATCCGGTATATCGTAGTTGATATCACTAATTCGATTTACCGAAAAGTTGATGTATAGATATTTCTGTTAATTTTGCCATAACCTTATTTGCGCTCTCTGCAGTGAAGGGCCAGCCGTTGTGGCCGAGCGGTTCTAGGCGCTTCAGTCCAGAACCGCGGTGCTGCTACGGTCGCAGGTTCGAATCCCTGCCTCGGACATGGATGTATGTGATGTCCTTAGGTTAGTTAGGTTTAAGTCGTGTTTAGGGGGCTGACGACCTCAGAAGTTGAGTCCCATAGTGCTTAGAGCCATTTGAACCATTTGAACCATTTTTTGCAGTGAAGGTGTGTTCATGAATGGCAATAGCAGTGAAACAATGCGTCGGCCAAATAAATTTTGTATTGTCTTTAGTTTCAGGTTGGTGTTTCTGTAGCAGACGCTTCTGTATTTCCGAATTCATGCAGCTGCAGTAGCTGCTGAGCAACTAATGAAGTGGGAAACAATGGCAGCCGTGCTGGCTGGAGCCGCGAGCGCAGCTTGTAAAGGGTAGGTGTGGGAAGGTAGGGGAAGAGGTAAGTAGGCTGGCAATCGAACGCCGGTGACGTGCGGCGCTTCCGTAATCAGGGGGGGGGGGGGGGGGGTAAGTGAGAGGTAGGGTGGCAGGGTGTAAATCTGTGTCGGCGCTAATGAGCGGGGGGGAGGAGCGGAAGGGGGAGGGGGCGCTCATTTCCACACCGAGCCGAGCTGCGACGGTGGGCGGGGGGGGGGGGGGGGGGGGGGCGGGCGCTGTCCCCTGGTGGGAACAGCCTCGCCCCCTTGGTACCGGGTGCTATAATTAAAGTGCAGCTACGCACAGAGATCCGGCGAGGGCTGTGTTTACCGTACGACAGCGAAACATGATAGATATTCTAATGCAAGGGCGGCTAAGATTTCGGCTCGCGGGCCGTAAGGGAGCCCTAGTGCTAGAACACTTAGCCCGGCTGACACGTTTCTCCCATCGCCACACCACGCAGTCTGAGGGGGAAGAGCGAAAATCTGCGAATGTGTCTAATTTAAATGGCAGTGCAGTCACACTGCACCCGACTTGGTTTTATATTTCACAACAACATATGTTATGTTATGTTGTGTTAACCGGGGACCTAGAAACGGCGGAGAGGCTCCGCCCCTCCGCAGCCGCAGTGGTCCGCAACCCCACGACGACTACCGCAGTCCACTTCACCCCTCCGCCGCCCCACACCGAACCCCGGGTTATTGTGCGGTTGCCCCCCCCCCTCCCCCCGGGAACGTCTCACTCCAGACAAGTGTAACCCCTATGTTTGCGTCGTAGAGTAATGGTGGTGTACGCGTACCTGGAGAACTAGTTTGCGCAGCATTCGCCGACATAGTGCAGCTGAGGCGGAATAAGAGGAACCAGCCCGCATTCGCCGAGACAGATGGAAAACCGCCTAAAAACCATCCACAGACTAGCCGGCTCACCGGACCTCGACACAAATCCGCCGCCCGGAAAGCAGTGCGTTAGACCGCACGGCCAAATGGGCGGGCTCTCAACAACATAAATCACAAACAAAACAAATTTTCAGTATTATTTATTTCTGATGCGTTGAAGACATAGTATAATTTTTATTTGGTACATACAGTCGGCATACAGACAGAAGCAGAAAATGTCACAGTGTTTCGCACTCAAGTTGCCACGTAATCGTTAATTATTTAGTTTCATAATCGAAAAATGGCCTTTCACACATATATGTCGATCGAAATATTGCATCACTTTGGCAACCTCATTATGGAGACTCTACCTGAGGAAAGGAATGTAGATGTCCTGGGCAGTTTTAACGCAAACCTTACAGGTCAGTCAGTCACATTCGCAGGTGCACAGGGCGCCCTTTCAACTGAAACAGCAAACGGTCTCGAAAAAAGCTTGAAAACAGATACCAGATTGACTGTGTCGTCAAAACCTTTATAAAACTATATTTGTAATTCCTTCAATGTTAAAATGAGTTCTTCAAACCTCGTCTTTTCTTTAACGCTAGTAAGCTTAGGGAGCTGGACTGTCGGAATGTGTCCCTTATAAAATGCGTTTATTTTTTTAAATGGTTCCAGATCAAATCAGAAAGAAGTTACCTTGCGCAGTATCTTACTGTGGATAGTGTGCTGTCAAGTCCACATAATACGCAAAGTCTGAAATCCATTCCGAATGTTCCAATCTTCGTTCCTGCACTCCTTTTTCCTTCACAGATTCAACAATAGCGAGTTTTAAACCGAAAAATCGCCCCAGGAATGCCCCTTGACTTAACCAACCCATTCTGCAGTAGTAGATGAAATCTCTATTCTCTTTTATTATTTCCGTTGAAAACTGTTGCAACTGAAAATGGAATAATGGTTGCGACTTCAGATATTTTACCATTCTTACCACCCATTTCTTCAGGTGCTACGTGTCTGCAAATAAAACACGAAAGTGCTTCTTGACGTACAGAACAATGAATCCTGTTTGTTAATCGTTGTAACTTTCATTATCGTCTAAAATTTTACATTCTTTATGCATGGTACTATAATGTCACTTTATAGCAAATAAACAGTACCCGTCGCTTATGCTAAGTAACAATTCTCAACCCTCTCTTCTGCCATTCGCATTCGTTTTAAAGGTTTGTGACAGTAGATCGTTAGACTGCCTCTATTTATGCAAACAGCCGCTGAACCTGCGACCGTTCTTCATACCACGAACACCACGACTCTGCCCAACTCGAGAATTGCGCCAGCCGAATACCGCACTGCAAAGCTAAATGAAATGTAGCGCTGTTCCGGTTACTTAAGAGAAGGGCCGAACAAAGCCGGGTGACAGGCCGGGCCTCAACCCGCACGCGTGAAGTTTGTCACGCCGTGGCCAATTTATTCTAATGTGTTAATGCGGAACCGATTGATGCTGGAGAAAAATTAGTTCCAATTTTGGACACCAGGTACAAATCTGGCGCTATGAATGCAAGAAAGACGTATAGAAATATTACCGTGTGCAATGGACTAGGTACAGGTTGTGTCGGAAAAGTTCAAACAAGTGAGAAACGCAAAATGTTTATGTTGTTATTAACCACCACTTACACACTTCTTTCAATATGAGGAGACGTAGACGAGATTTTGTACAGAGCCAGATTTGGACCAGGTGGCCAAAATTGGAACTTTTTTTTTCTTCAGCATAAATCGGTTCCGCATTAACTCTTTACAATATCTATTACATTTCGCTGCCATATGATAATTACAGCGTGCACTGGACCTCTCTGAACAGTTTTTTTTTTGGGGGGGGGGGGGGTGTCATCAGTTTCTGATTGGTTTGATGTGGCCAGCCACGAATCCCTCCCCTGTGCCAACCTCTTCACCTCGGAGTAGCACTTGCAACCTACGTCCTCAATATGCTGGATGTATTCCAATCTCTGTCTTCCTCTACAGTTTTTGCCCTCTACAGCTCCCTCTAACAGCACAAAAGTCATTCCCTAATGTCTTAACAGATGTCCTATCATCCTGTCCCTTTCCCTTGTCAGTGTTTTCCACATATTGCTTTCCTCTGCAATTCTGCGCAGAATCTCCTAATTCCTTACCTTATCAGTCCACCTAATTTTCAACATTCGCCTGTAGTACTATATTTCAAATGTGAATAATCGCACTTCACTTATAACCACCTGGTACAACGTTAGAGGGCCTAGGTTAACTGCCACGTTTATTTGTATATATTGATCAGTGCAGGTGTGGCGTACACACACACACACACACACACACACACACACACACACACACACACACACACACACACACACTCTACAGCCAAATCGGAGGTTTCTCAAACTTCTGTTGTGAGCCTTGCTTTGACTGAAGAAAACGTATTGATTGTAGAGGCCTTGCTATTCTTCTCCTCCTCCTCCTCCTCCTCCTCCTCCTCCTCCTCCTCCTCCTCTTCTTCTTCTTCTTCTTAAGTCTTCTGACTGGCTTGATGTACCTACCTCTCTCATTTTCTCTCCACCAATACACCACCGTCCTCCAAAAACTTATCCAAGACTGGATGGGTATAATATGGGTAATTTGCCCTCTGCTTTAAGGAATGCTAGTTTTTCACATGTCCTAATGTTTACGACGTATCTACTAACCTATAACTCACGCAATGACGTAATTGTGGTGGTACACTCAGTGATACATGCACATACTGTCCAAAGCACGTTTTGCAATAATCTGTAGTAAATAAGTAATAAATTATAACGCCATATCTGATGCTGAAGTTTTACTGTCCGCACAGCGAAAATGTAAATAGATTTTTTACTTTCATTATTTTGTGGGGGGAGGGGGGGTATTAGAGAAAAAAACGTTTCGAAAAAGTCTGAAACTGTGTGTGAAGCTTGTTGTTGTAAGTAGCTAAGTGCATTCACCCTCAAATACTGGATTAATACAGTCTAGGTAATTTGCATGCCACGAGTTACGTTGCCTCAACACATACATACAGTTTCGAACTTCAATACTTTAACTACTGTGATACCTCGTTAACTCCAAACTATACATCTTGATCAGCGGATTTTGGCAGTATTTCAGATTTTCAAGTTCGGCCAATAACTATAAGAAATACTAAAAATGAAACTTGAGCTACAGTAATATCCACAGTAAATCACAGTTTGGATTCCAGGAGAGTTGCTCTGCTGAGGATGCCATTTTATGCTCACTAAACAAAATTTACAAGCATTAAACACAAAAAAGCACCGGTTGCTATTTTCTGCGACCCGTCTAAGGAATTTGACTGTGTGTGTCATAACATTCTCCTTGATAAAGATGTTTTATGATAATGGAAGTGCAACCAATGGATGTCGTACGTACCCAAAAGAATGCAGAAGGTTGTAGTTAGTAATTCAACCAATGTAGTCCGGGGACATTACTCTGACAGGGTAGAAATCAAGTATGCTACTTCCTGAGCATTAGTCTTAGGTCGTCTATTGTTCCTCACATACTGAAACGATCTTCCGCCTAATACCCTTGTACAACATGTAGAATTAGTTATTTTTGCGAATGACAGTAATATTGTAGTTCATTCGAGCAACATACACTAACAGAATAAATGGTAAACAATATTCTTAAAAGCGTCATTGACCGGTTTTCTGCGAATTCTCTCACTCGCAGTTTTAAAACGACACAACATACTCAATTCTGCACATCTAAAGGTACTACAGCAAGGGCAAGTGTAACACATGGTGAGGAAATAATAAATAGGGTGGATACTTCAAAATTCTTGTGTGGCCGTCTTTATGACAATTTCAACTGCAAAAAGCAAATACTGGAACGCCTAAAAGATCTTAGTGCAGCCAAATCTGCACTTAAAATCATTGCAAATCTTGTGGAGATACGAATCAGTAAGTTGACATACTTTGCATATTTCGATTCAATAATATCATATGGAATAGGCAACTCGTCTTTAAGAAAGAGTTTTCACTTCTTCAAAACGTTCCGTAATTCTGTGTGTTGATCACCCACAATCATCTTGTAGATACCTGTTTAAGAAGTTGGGCATGTTTACTACTTTACGGGGTATCCATTGCTGTTAAACATTGTGCCACAATAAGGTTGTTTTCAGCACAAACAGAAGAACACAATGCTGCAACAAAATTTTTGATCACTTACCCAATGATATAAAATGTTTGACAGACAGCAAAGTAAAATGTGAAAATAAACTGGAAAAGCTTCACCTTGAGAATTCCTCCTCTTCTGTACAAGAAATCTATCGTTATAATGTGTAAAAGGCGATGAGTAGTAGTATTAACCCAAATCTGCATGTGTTTTTATTTTCTATATAAACCCAGTTGTCAATGGTCAGCATGTAGGCGTATTTACAAAATTATCGGTGACGTGAGCATAAAATGACTCGCTCCTCATAAATACTATTTATCGTGCAAATGATCCCTGGAACATGAAAGTAAGTAACTGATAACTGCCCTTGGCAGCCACTAGATAGGCAACCTGCAACTGGAAACGAACAGCATTGTCAAGCTTTCAGTCACATACGTACGTTTTGTCTCCGATTTTGTCGTCATGATTAATGTATAATTTCGTGTAGACTGTACCTCTGTAACACGTGCTCACTGATCGTACACTCCACAAAGTACATGAATGTATTCTCTTTCAGCGAGTACTGTAAGTAGTCGCCATAAGAAGCCACAAGACGATAACTTTTAAGTAGGTCTTCATATGCGTAGTGACCGAACGTACCTGCATAGGTTTAAATTTAAGATCAAACTTTAATGTGACACTTCACAAGCTAAAGTTTCACTCTCAAATATATAACAATAAGCAACACTTCCAATGTTGTGCTCAATAAGCTTCATATCCCACGATAACGAAGCAGCCAAGTGTTACGGATGTTTCTGAAGAGAAGACAGCTGTGGGAAACGGCGGTTTCAATAACCTACACCATAAACACAGCTATGTAATAATATGTAATAGTACAACGTTTTCCCGCGTAAACCTGAAAAAGATGGACAGAAAAGGAATTTTCCTACATCGTCTGGAATCTTAAGTTCGTGCCTAGCTTTGCAGTGAAAGTGATGTTCCACAAACCTGCTTCGGTAGCCGTCTCGTTTTTAACATGCACGAAAAAAAAAAAACCTGCTCTTTATATTCGCCGCTTACTCCCCCCCCCCTCCCCTTTTCACTCTGGTTGTAAATGGAGAGGCACTGTTTTATTGCGAAATATGAAGATCGTTAACTAGTAGGGAATGGCTGTGGCAACTGGGTACAGGGTTCATTTCAATGTGCCACTTTGTGTTCGGTGCAGTTAATAATCGCGATCTGAGCGCGCTGGTCGATTTATCTCGCAGTCGACTGATGCGCACGCCGATTAGCGCTATGATCGACAGCTCGTTGGGATCACGGAGTCTAGAGGTGGGGGACTGTAGCTAATCCCAAATGCCAGGAAATCGCACAAATTGAACAAAACGTCTGACGGGTCTAAAAAACCGGCTTCCTGTTGTGACAGAGGAAATGAAAAGAGGAAAACGCTTCTGTCTGCTGAAAAGTTATTTACGACTATTTTTTCATAAAGATTTCTTTTCCCTTTATTAAAGGGAGAACGGACGTTGGATTGTTTGGCAACATTTTTTTTGTGTGTCCAGTTCATAAATTTGAAACACAGAAGTTACAGCTTTAATTTGTTATAGAAATGCACGTTCCGAGTGCTACAACATGTGTTAAACTTGATGAACTTCGACGCTGGTTCCAAAATGACACCCAATCAGTTACACACACGCGCGAGCTTTTCATCGAATCTCATTTTACATTTTGGATTCTTAACGTTTTTTCTGTTTGTCTCTGGAACGAATGACTTCTGTGTATTGTTCAGTACCCGTTGACAGAGTAAATCCGTACACATGCAAAGCAGCAATTGCACATGTGTGTAAATGAGTGACAATTTGTGGCTGCTTCGGCATGTTCAATTGCTGGAGAGATTAGACGGTACGTTTGAAATACACGATCCAGTAACATTAATGTGACCGTCTGCGTTCGACGCCAACGTGCAATAACCTCCCACAGACGGCAGGTGGAAGCACTAGCTGTGAAGGGCATATAAAGCGTGTCGGGGGGACGCGAAGAACAAAACATTCTTGTTTACAGATTCTTCCGTCGCTTCTTGATACAACAACTCCATATTGAGGGTTGAATAACACTTAGGCGGTTTTTTGTTCTACTGATTTTTATTTGTATGAACTAGTTTTCGGCTTATTAGACCATCTTTAGAGAACTACTGGCTATTGTTTACAAGGAGCTTGTTTTTTTTTTTTTCGAGCCAAACATTCTGGACTAAAAACAACGCACTTACATACGATCTTTAGTTGTGGTATTGTCTTCGGAATTGTCGAACGGGTCTTTTGGCTTTTTGTTCTGTAAAACTGTTCTTTAACATAATAAATCACATTTTATGGTTTGTCAGAAACATTTATGACAACAATTAGAATGATTTTGAATACACATTATTACAAAATTACAATTTTTTGGTATTTGTTGTGAACAGTTGTACAGGACATTAATTGTTGGTTGTACAAGAGCGATATTTTCTTTGGGCGTTACATTTTGTTATTAGAAAATTGTGAATTAATATATACCAAATATTACATTGTTACGGTTGAGTTACAGTAAAGAATGTAAACACATAAGGTATATTACATTATTGTGGGGTGTGAATTTGTTTACTATGGGGACACTTTGTGGTTAGTAGCAGGTTTACTTTATTGTGTAAAGTTTAAGAGCGGTGATGTGCTCAGTTGCAATTGGTTATTTAGAGTCAGCTGGGGATTTGGGCTAAGTGTTTGTTAATTTCAAGTGTTTCTAGTAGGCTGAGTTTTCTGCCTTTGTTGGCTATATGTAGCAATGAAATGTGTGACTAGGGCCTCCCGTCGGGTAGACCGTTCGCCGGGTGAAAGTCTTTCGATTTTACGCCACTTCGGCGACTTGCGCGTCGATGGGGATGAAATGATGATGATTAGGACAACACAACACCCAGCCCCTGAGCGGAGAAAATCTCCGACCCAGCCGGGAATCGAACCCGGGCCCTTGGGATGGACATTCTGTCGCGTTGACCACTCAGCTACCGGGGGGCGGCTATGTAGCAATAAAACTAGTTCATACGAATAAATATCAGTAGAACAAAAAATCGCCTAGTGTTATTCAACCCTTAACAATGCATTCGTTGTCGTAACGTGGTAACGGACCGATGTATCTGACGTCCAAAAGAGCATGATTATTGGCTCTCGGGCTAACGGTGGAAGAATTTTCGGAACGGCAAAATTTGTGAGTTATTAGGGTGCAGCCGTGGTTAAAGTATACCGTCCACGGTAAAACGCCGCTGTCCAAAATCAGCGTTACGGGAACTGTGGTGCACCACGGGCCATAGACAATGGAGGTGGACGGCTGCTGCGGGGATGTATACGGGCGCACAGACGTGCAACTGATGACCAACTGAGCGCCCAGATGGACCAAGGTTCTACACACAGTGTCTCCTCAACGACAGTTCAGCGAACGTTGCCGCGTATGGGCCTCCACATGCTTAAAGCTGCGGCGACGAAGGCTGGAATTTGCACGCCTATACCTTCACTGACAAGGGGAGGTCACAACGTTTGGAAAGCGGACTTAACTGTAAACTTCGTACACTCTTAGTACTCCATGAGGACAACAAAATCTGTAAGCAGTAGCGCGTACTTCTCAAGCGTTACTGAGAAAATCGCAAGATAATTTCGGTCGTCGAATATATACCTGTGCGTGGCCATTTTAACCATGAAGCGGCTGCAGCAGAGTGGTGACGGCCCGGTAGCTCAGCGTGTTCGTTTAGAGCGTTAGCTTCCCTTTCTAATAAAAAATTGAGCGAACGGATGAACGAACAAACTTAACGGGTGTCAACGGACGTCTGCCCTGAACATATATAATTTTTTTTAAGTGTTTGGCGTTCAAGCCGCTGGATCGAGTTCCGTTCGTCAGTTTTTTTTGTTTTTTTTAACACTGTCATTTCCTTTACTATTTATATTCCAGTTGATATAATGGGAAAAATACGTGTAATCGGATGAACTTTTATTAAATTTACAATGTTATTTGGCACTCTACTAATTTTTATTATCACAAATAATATAATATTCATAACTATGGACTAGTAAACGACCAAACGCATAAAGTGAAACTGAAAATGTATGCTTGTCCGTGTCTTCAAAACTGTTCGTATTTAATGGAAAGAGAACGAGAAATTTCTCCTCGGAAGACGCTATTAAAATACACTCGATACTGCATAACCAATTATCAGCGCCGATTTTTAAGGAAATACTGCGATATGCTTGGTTTGCTTCCAAACTATCGTCTGAAAGAGAGGTTTTTGAAAATGTTAACAAGGTTTGTTTTTTCCCCAGAAAACGTCGAAAGACCTTGCGTATGCGGAAACATTTATTCAATGCAGCTCGTGCCGTTTAACTTTATGTTTTCCATGTTTTTACGAAAAATACCATCCTGCAACTTGTACTCGTAATGTCTAAAGCGACGATTAATTGTACATGTTTCGAAAGCCGTCTGTGCCGGTCAAAACTTGGAGGTAACAAGTCGTTTCGGGCTCCTTCCACGTATAAGGGATTTCTCAAATCACGGACAAGCATACATTTTCAGTATCACTATGCGTTTGGCCGTTTACTAATCGAGAGTTATGAATATTAAATTACTAGTGATAATAAAAATTAGTAGACTGGCAAATAACATTGCAAATTTAATAAAAGTTCATCCGATTACACGTACTTTCCCCATTATATCAATTTTAATATAAATAATAAAGAAAATGACTGTGTTGAAAATCAAAATAAAAAAAAAAAAACTGACGAACGGAACTCGATCCAGCGGCTTGAACGCTGAAAAAAAAAAAAGTGTATATTGTTCGTTGAATTTGTTCAGGGGGATGTCCGATGACACCCATTCAGTTAGTCTGGTGATCCGTTCGCTCAGTTTTTTTATTTATAAAGGGTAGCTAATGTTGTGACCGAACACGCTGAGTGTCCGCAGCTCGTGGTCGTGCGGTAGCGTTCTCGCTTCCCGCGTCCGGGTTCGATTCCCGGCGGGGTCAGGGATTTTCTCTGCCTCGTGATGACTGGGTGTTGTGTGATGTCCTTAGGTTATTTAGGTTTAAGTAGTTCAAAGTTATAGGGGACTGATGACCATAGATGTTAAGTCCCACTGTGCTCAGAGCCATTTTTTTTTTTTTTTTTTAACACGCTGAGCTACCGCGCCGGCACCACTAGGCTGCAGCCGCTTTATGGTTAAAATGCCCACGCACAGATACATATTCGACGACCGAAATTATCCTGAGATTTTCTCAATAACGCTTGAGAAGTACGCGCTACTGCTTACACATTTTGTTGTCCTTGAGGAGTTCTACGATTGTACGAAGTTTGCAGTAAACCCTTTTTACGCTCCAAAGGGCAGATAGTCGTTTACGTCACACGCAAACACCCTGCAACAATCGTCGGAAGGGTCCAGGCCGGTGGAGGAGGGTTATAGTCTGGGAAATACTTTCGTGGCATTCCCTGAGCGATCTCGTCATTCCAGAAGTCACAATGGATCAATAAAAGTATGTATCTATCCATGAGGACCAAGTTCACCCTTAAACGCCATTTGTTTTCCCTCGGCATATGGCATCTATCAACAGGACAATGCAATGGGTCACACAGCTCGCCGTGTACGTGCGTGGTTCGAGTAACACCAGGATGAGTTCACCGTTGTAACGCCGGAAATGCATATCCTCATATTGTGCTATAGATTTTTCCTTATTTTGTTACCCGAGGATATGACATTTCTGTGTCTTTATATATTGTAATTGTTTTACTATTTGTATTTATTTATTTATGCATTTATGTCGATGTATAATTGGTTTGTTTTGTAAATATTATTTATATTTTTACGCTGGGTCTGGCCTAGGGAAAACTATGCTATCGAACGATTACATCGATAGGTCGTGTGGAGAACCAAAGTGTGTACGATCTTTGGGAGTGTTAACTCTGTCGCGTGGAGCGCGAGCAGAACGGAGTCTGGCTGGAGGAGCGAGTGGAGCAGGTGTGTTGTGTGACGCTCCCGCGAGTTGCCGCGCTTTCGGGGTTTGACAGCATGTAATTGCGCTCGACTTGCTATGATAGTTTCTGACACGGTGTCGCGGACGGGAAGCATTAGCTGGCGCACATCAAGAGCCCGTTTCGCCTGGTGACCGTGTCGAGAAGGAGGCGCGCCAACATCCAGCTTCTGCAACAGCGACGGCCGACAATGAGTGACTGTCGCCACCTCCTCGATCGACGGCTTCAAACCTTCAATCAACCAACAAGGAAGACTGGAAGCACGTAAAGTTTTAGAACTGTATGGCAGACCTCAGCTTTTCAAACTGTTCCATTTGCATCACTAAAATACACCAAGTTAGCATGAACCTTTGTTGCTCATTGTCCCAATTGCATTGCCAAGCAGGGTCCCTCCCTTTTCCTGAATGAACCCGAGTGTCGTTGAAATTCAAACGCCAGCATTAAAGCAATATTATTCTATTTCACTGCTTTAATTTCAAAGTTCAGTTAAAGTATTCATAGCTGGCTACAATATTTAGATTACACAAGCACAAATTATGAGTGCGAGTTTTGTTACCATATTTTAGCTTACCTGTGACTACAGCTCAGCTTGGTACGTACTAAATTTTACTATTGTTAATTGTTCAGAAACATTTAATTCAAGTTCAAAGCTGAATCTCTTATTTCTAAATTGCGTAGATTCAAGTAGCTTTTGAAATGATTGTTGAGGTAGTTCAAGACTAACCGTATTTTACTGAATTTCGATGTGGTTCAGAAAGAAATCTCACTATTAACTTCAGTCACTAAATTAACTTTCGATTTTCCGGTTTTATTAATTCTTTTGCTAAATTAAGTCAGAGCATAGCGAAATTTATTACTTCTGATAAACTTTCGGTTTTCACACTACACGTGTCAACCTTCAGTTGCCACGCTTCTAGTGCTAATTATATGTGTAATAACCTTTCTTTTTCAGTTACTATAGTAATTGTCCTTAGGACTGGCGACCGTAATTTTCCCCAAATCTCAAATATCTAATTACCGCTAGTTAATTGATAACGTAACGGCCGCACATTTACTTTCTTTGTTAACTTTACCCCTTTTCAAAATTAATTTTCACCACTTTCATTTGCATTTTTCCTTTCATCAAGATGTAACCCTTTCCTCCCTCTTTACCGACAAATTGACTTCGGTGACGATTGCTTTTCCCAAATTTCCATTAGGTACACGCGGTTTAAATTTTCACTGTCATTAAGGTCGATAAGTGAGGGGGAGGTTACACCGTACTCCCTTGGCCACCAAACTCTCCGGATTCAATCCGACTGGAGAGTATGTGGGACCACCACGATCAGGCTGTGGACGCCATGGTTCCTCAACCGAGAAACGTCTCCGTTGGTACCGTCCGGAACCTCACCTGTACTCTTCGTGGATGCCTCGCAGAGGTTCGCGCTGCAATAGATTGTTTTTCATGCCTTTGACAGGTTTTAACATTGATCTGTCTGGACAGAGTAGTCAAGCAGCTTCACTGCCGTACATTACTAATGCATTCTCTTTAACTGGTCGTAACGCACTGAAACTTCCTCGTTGATACCTGGCTTTTGGCAGTTTTCCCCTGAACTAATATTTATTGGACCGCCTCCGTGCCCCATTGTCGGATGGAGGCAGGAAACACAGTGGAAGGATCTCGGCGATCACATGTATTATGACCATACATCGCTCCTCGTACATCCTTACGCCGTCGGCACACGGACCGTGCTGTCGAACGTTAACGTCGAGCGTGCTAAGTTCAACGTGCTGCTGAACGCTCAGGAACGATGCGACTTGTGCATACGGTACGTGGGCCCCAACGTAGTATACCCGATCGCAAGGCACTCCAGCGGCAGTTGAGGGATGTTTCTATACGTAAATCACAATGTTTACTCAATAGGCGCGCGTAAAATGCCCACGTTAGCTCTATTAAAACGCACATTTCCTCCATCTTCCACGAAAAGGAAAGTACCATGTCCAATCAATAAGGACATAAGCTTATAAAAGTTCCATTACAAACAGTGCGGTACAAATTTGGAATACTTCTCTGCATAAGATAAAACATTATTTCATCAGTCCCACATTTTAGTAAAACCCCAAGGTCAGTCTTACTTGATCACTATTCCTACCCAGTAGCAGAATCTTTGCAACATGTGAATTACGAAGCGTAAAAGAAAAATGAGCAAAATATCTTCATACAAGTAGCGCAAGCTGTCCTGTAGATTAAGCCAATCGAACAGTCACCCTCAAAGAAAGGTGAACTTATATTTACATAACATCAAATATTATAGTATATACTTATATTAAACTAATAATAAAGTATCAGAACCTAATAAAAACGCGAATGTTAGGAAAAAAAATTTGGAAGGGTCAAGACGCGAACCACCGCCCCCATCAAACAACTTATTACAGAACAGTGACGCTAATCATTACGTTTTTTTTTTTTTTTTTTTTAATCTCATTTTGTTCACTTTTGTTCGTTGCATCTGCTCGTGGCGGACGTCGTAAGACATCCGTTTCAGTTCGTTGTTGATCGGTTAACTCAGTTTTTTTTTTATTACAGAGAGCAGTTAACCCTCTGACCGAACACGCTGAGCTACCGTGCCGGCTGAAAAAATGTTCAAATGTGTATGAAATCTAATGGGACCTAACTGCTAAGTCATCAGTTCCAAAGCTTACACACTAGGTAACTTAACTTATCCTCAGGACAAACACAGACACCCATGCCCGAGGGAGGACTCGAACCTCCGCCGGGATCAGCCGCACAGTTCATGACTGCAGCGCCTTAGACCGTTTTTGTTTTCGCTTTTGTTCGTTGCATCTGCTGGGGGCGTACATCGTAAAACATCCGTTTAAGTTCATTGATGATCGACTGACTCAGTTTTTTTATTACAGAGGGCACGTAACCCTCCGACCAAACACGCTAAACGCTAAACGAACATCACTCTCTTGAAATCTAACCATATTTTGTCACCCTGTCTGGAAACTTTAATCGTAGATATGTTACTAATTGAAATTTAATTATAACAAATTGTACCAAGAACAATGAGTTTTGGGTGGATCTTCAGTGCGTCGCTGCCCTCAAATAGCCTACTCTCATAGTACGCAAGTTACAATAATTCTTTTGCCACGAGTATGATGTTTCTCATTATTTTATTGGAACGAATCATACAGTTTAACAACTGGTTTTCCAGTGATTCTCAATTTGCTGGTGCTCAGAAACGGCATATACAGATACAGGCCTGAAATGAATGCCAATATGGCGCCTCACAACTCTGTACTGAAGGGAGACGGCGTGCGTGTGACGTAGGCGGCGTTGTGCCATCTCATTGGTCAACGTTCAGACGCACACTCGGAGTATCTGACATGCCAGATATTGCTCTGCACGTTCGGAAAGACTCCCGAACGTGCTATTCCACGCTGTGACTTCAGAAACTCGGCACGCTCAACGCCCAACGTTCGGATGGAAGGTCCGTGTGCCGACGGCTTTAGAGGCAACTGTCTGCAGTCGCAACAAGTCTAAGGCGTAATCCCGGAGTGGTGTTTACGTTTACTAATACTTCCGGAGAAAGGAGAGTTCTAATCCCCATCCGGCCATTCAGATTCATGTTTTCTGTAGTTGGTTTAATCACTAACGGCACAGGACAGGATGATACGTTTTAAACAGGAACAGCCGATTTGCTTCCCTATTCTTGTCCAAGACGAGAGTAAACTCCGGATTTATTGCACAAATAATCTACTGTACGTAAGTCATCTCCCTTCCTTAACATGAATGCGCGTGTACGCCTGCAGCTGCAACGTACCTCCAGCAGGGCAATGCAGCAGCCCATCGCTATACACTGAGGTGAAAAGAGTCATGGGATGGCAATATGCACATATACAGACGACGGTTGTATCGCGTACGCAAGGTATTAAAGGACAGTGCAATGGCGGAGCTGTCATCTATACTCAGATGATTCACGTGTTAAGGTGTCAGACGTGATTATGGCCGGACGACAGGACTTAACAGACTTTGAACACGGAATGGTAGTTGGCGCTAGAAGCACGGGAAATTCCATTTCAGAAATCGTTAGGGAATTCAGTATTTCGAGATCTGGACTGAAGACCACAGCAACAACAACGTCAAGAGTGTGCCGACCACACCAAATTTCAAGCATTGCCTCTCGCCACGGACAATGCAGTGGTCGACGGCCTTCTCATAGCGACCGAGAATAGCAGCATCTGCGTAGTCAGTGCTAGCAGACAAGCAACACTGCGTGAAATAACTGCAGGATCCAATGGGGGACATACGACGATCGTATCCGATATCACAGTGCGGCGAAGTTTGGCGTTAATACTATATGGTAGCAGACAACCGACGCGAGTGCCTTTGCTAACGGCAGATCGCCTGTCGAGCCTCTCCTAGGCTCGTGACCATATCGGTTGGACCCTAGACGAGTGGAAAACCATAGCTTGGTCAGATGAGTCCCGATTTCAGTTGGTGAGAGCTGATGGTTGGGTTCGAGTGTGGCACAGCCTCCACGAAGACGTGGACTAAATTTGTCAACGAGGCGCTATGCAAGCTGGTGATGGCTCCGTAATCGTGTGGGCTGTGTTTACTTGGATCATTGACTGGGAATGGTAATGTTCGGCTACTTGGAGACCATATGCATCCATGACTTCATGTTTCCAAATAACTATAGAATTTTTACGGACGACAATGCACCATGTCACCAGTCCACAATTGTTCGTGATTGTTTTGAAGAACATTCTGGACAATTCGAGCGAACGATCGGCCACCAAGCTCGCCCGACGTGAATCGCCTCGAACATTTGTGGGACATAATCGAGATGCCAGTTCGTGCACAAAACCCTGCACTGGCAACACTTTTGCAATTATGGACGGCTATAGAGGCTGCATGGCTCAATATTTCTACAAGGGACTTCCAACGAGTTGAGTCCATGTCACGTCCAGTTGCTGCACTACGTCGGAATGAAGGAGGTCCGACACAATATTAAGATGCCACCTTTAAGGACATACTACTGACATCAAGGTGGTTGGGTATCAAACATCCCCCCCCCTTCCCCCACCCGGCCCAACCCGCCCTATGTCATCGCACATCAATGCATTCGCACTGAGAACATGTGGAGTTCACGAATCAGCTCTGCATCTCCCGTGCAGCTGCGGGCGGCAATTAAGCCGTCACGGATCATGACGGCTGTCCACAGCTTTTATAGTCTTCAGGAGGACATGCCATGATGCTTCACCAGCACAGTCTAGTCGTACGGGAAAGGCACATGCTGCAATGTAAGATGAATCAAATCAGTTTCCCATGAGTATCAATAATTGCTGTGACCGCATTTTTTTTTTTTTTTTTTTTTCTCGTCAGGGGCGTTTAATGTTGAATCAACACAATCTTAAAATGAATTTTCAACTCACCATATCAGATTTTGATGAAACTTGGCATAGACGTAGCCTACATTTAGCAAAACATCCAATATTATTAAATACATCGACCCATTTTAAAAACGGCGATGTGAAAGTGTCAAAAATCTTTTAGAAAATGTCCCATTGGCATCATTTCAAATTGCTGTACGAACTCTCCTAATTGAGCTAAAATGACGAGAGAGGTGTCATTCTGCACCATTTCTCATAAGCTTTCCTACTATATGCAACACGATTTATGTGCGAGATGAAAACTGTGTTTCAAATTTAATTGAAAATTTAAATTTTTAGCTTGTCAAAAAGTGCATCACCAACATAATTCAAGAAATAGTATGCAACACTTCACATTATTCTTAACTAATTCACTCACTGTGAAAGAGGGACTGCCATGGGTTCATGCGTTTATAAAACTTCAACTATACATATTTCGCAAAAATGACATTTTTGTAAAATTTTGTAGATTTAAGCGTAATTACACGTGACTTACCTGTAAATTAATTAACCGCATTGATACTCCACTATTTTCTAGCTAAGCAGCAAAGCTCTTTTGTAAATGAAGCAACAGAGGACCTGAATGAAGGTGAATATGACGTTACATGTGGACACGCTAAAATAATCTTACATCATCATCGTTCATACTATTCATGTTTTGATTTCGTAGTATATGTAGTTTTATATTTATAACAAGTTGTTGGCTGAATGGTTTATTTATATCTATCCTTCTTCCGTTGGATGGTGTCTCAGTCACTAAATTACTCTGGAAGGTTTAAGCGTATCTGTCTGTCCGGGCCATCTTCAAGTTCTGACTTGGATGCTGTTCAACACAGTGAACACAACTCTTGACCGAGTCAAGGGAGCAATGTTTGTTTCTCTCTCTCTCTCTCTCTCTCTCTCTCTCTCTCTCTCTCTCTCTCACACACACACACACACACACACACACACACTCGCGCGCGCGCTTAGAGATTTATTTATATTGTGCGATACTGTCTGCTGCTGGTAATGGGTAAACACAGCAATCTCGTTACTAGCGGAAAGGATAACATCGGCAGTGCGAGCAGAAACAGTGGCGCAGTGTCTCGGCGGCTTGCCAGTGACATGGCCGACCGAGTTGTTGGCTTTGTTCAGTGCTGTTTCCAGTTCTCGTAACCCTGCGTCTTTTCCGCGGGGCTCCTAGAAATGGATAGGCCTTCCCGGACCCCGGCAGGCAATGACGTAGCCACCTGTACGCCACTGCCACAACATGTCTTCACAGCGTTTACCTTACACGTACACACGGCTGGTGTGCCGCCGTCATCTCCACGCAGATGAAGGCAGCAAATATCGGAGTTTACTACACCACAATTTTTCGTACTGGAGAAACTACACTGCTTCTGCAAATGGAAGTACAATTGCCCCCGTTGGCTGGTTGGCTTGTGGTATAAAGGGACCAAACTACTGCGTCATCAGTCCCTACTGCCGCTGTTTAAGAAATCCACGGCGCTTTTCGACATGTGCTAGTCGCACATTTTGCAGAATTTGTAGCTACAATGCGTGAAACTGATAGGATGTTCTACGGTCTTGTACCATCTGGACGGAGAATTCGAAACGTCATTTCCTACGATATTAGTAAAACTGTTTGTCGGAGAGGGACTCGAACCCAGAATTTTTTTTTTTTACGGGCAGTGTTCTAACCATCTGAGCTAACCGAGCACGACTCAAGATCCGCCCTCGCAGCTTTTGTTTTGCCAATATGTTTCTCCAACGTTACAAACTTGAACTCCACCGACTGAGAGCGCTGCCCATAATAGGCAAGGATCTGAGACATTTCCGGTCCAGCACGCTGGATGTGTAATGAGGTTTCGAAAGCGTGCGCACCCTACTGCAGAGTGAAAGTTTTTCTTATCATTATCCACGTATAGCGTAGTCCTACAATCTGCAATGACAACTGTATGGCTGATACTATAGCTTTCTTCGTGTTTCGCCAACAGTGTATGCAACATTTTTCACTTTACAGATCCTGCTACGCTACCTGAATTTTCTCATCACTTAAATAAAAAAAAATAACGAAAGCAAATAAACTTTTAACGTCTTGTTGATGAGGCTACTAGAAAGAGAGCACAAATCTGATTCATCAACATCTGCACGTATAGTCAACAAAACACTTTGAAGTTCATGGCGTAGAATACTTCCTTTGTACCAGATAGTAGTCTCTTGACGCATCATTCGTGTCTGAAATGTGAGAAGAATGTCTGTTTAAATGTCACTACGAACATTGTAAGTGGTCTAATTCTTGCTTCATACTCTCTGCCGGAGCGACATGTACGAGGCTGCAGCACTGGAGAAAGCAAGGGACGGAAGTAGAGTCCATTCCAAAGGAATGATCTTCGCAGTTGCTGTAAGCGGTTTAGCGAAATCATGGGAAACTTAAATCTGGATGGCCGAATGGTGATTCGAACCTCCGTCCTCTCCAATATAACTCTTAGCGCAGTCTTGTTCAGTGGCTGAATAACAATTAATTATATTTTTCAGTCTCAAGTCACTAAGCTGGTATGATTACCAATTTCTACGCATTACCAAGCCGGCATCACATTATTTGAATACGTTACATAGAATCGTCAGTGGAAGTCAGATCGAGAACTGTCCAGTTGAAGAGTTACTATGTAACCCATTCAGATCATCTAACGACTGAGCTCGTAATGAGTAGAAATCAGTAGTGACGTCATTTGAGTGGCCTTAGAATGAAATACACAATAAAAATTCGAACAAGGCACTCACTTTGCACCCCAAAGGGTGTATATGAAAATAGAGAAGTCGAACTGCTAGCACAGAGTTACTCGTAAGTAAAACTACTGTTGAAAACTACAACATATACAGACAATGGTTGGGGCAGCTCTCCAAGTTTTTGACTCACGTTACAGGTGCTCAAAATGGGCACCATTTTCTGAAGCGGCTACATACGAGTGTGCAATTCATTGAAGTCGCTGACATCAATTGCCTGGGAGAGCGCGACGGCAGTCCACTTTGGAAATCTGTTTATTGGGTTGCCTATCTGCAGGTGCGAACTAATTTGATGTGACAGTACAGAGCGGATGATTTGTCTACATGTTCTGACACACCTTCACCCACATACAAGTACGCCGCTGTAGGTATTCTGTATCTATACTTGAGCTTTACGCACACACATATGTCATTTTCCTCCAAGTCTTGTTGCTTTCATGCAGTCGTCTTGGTTGGTTGATTTGGGGGAGGGGACCGAACGGTCATTGGTCCCATAGGATTCGGGAAGGATAGGGAACGAAGTCTGCCGTGCCCTTTCCTCGCATTCGGGAGGAGGACTGTTCAAACGCACATCCAGCCATCCTGGTGTAAGTTTGCCGTGATGTCTCTAAATCACTTCAGGAAAATGCTGGGACGATTCCTCTGAAGGGGCACGGCCGATTTCCTTCCCCATACTTCCCTAATCCGAGCTTGTGCTCCGTCTCCAACGCCCTTGTTGTCGACAGGACATTGAACACTAATCCCCTCCTACTCCTATACTTCACAGAACTCAGTGGAAACTGGGGTATCATAGATCAACACCACCCCATCGGCGTCTCACAGTTGGCAAGGGGAACGCACGTTTCCAATAAACGCAGATAGCGGTTTCGCGGGGGCCCAAAGGATCCAATGACGCGCGCTCGCTGGCCACGCCTTCAGCAGCTCCGACTACAAGCGCCCTCTGCTGCAGCGATATACCAGGTGTAGAAGTATGAAACCGGAATTTGTTTACAATAATTACACGTCTGTTGTTTGAAACTGATAAAATATATTTTATTCAAAATAATCTCCACTGCTATAGACACACTAAGGCCATTAAAATTGCTACACCACGAAGATGACGTGTTACAGACGTGAAATTTAACCGACAGGAAGAAGATGCTGTGATATGCAAATGATTAACTTTTCAGAGCCTTCACACACGGTTGGCGCCGGTGGCGACACCTACAACGTGCTGGCATGAGGAAAGTTTCCAACCGATTTCTCATACACAAACAGCAGTTACCTGGTGAAACGTTGTTGTGATTCCTCGTGTAAGGAGGAGAAATGCGTACCATCACGTTCCCGACTTTGATAAATGTCGGATTGTAGCCTATCGCGATTGCGGTTTATCGCGACACTGCTGCTCGCGCTGGTCGATATCCATTGAGTGTTAGCACAATATGGAATCGCTGGGTTCAGGAGGGTAATACGGAACGCCGTGCTGGATCCCAACGGCCTCGTATCACTAGCAGTCGAGATGACAGGCATCTTATCCGCATGGCTGTAACGGATCGTTCAGCCACGTCTCGATCCCTGAGTCAACAGATGGGGACGTTTGCAAGACAACAACAATCTGCACGAACAGTTCGACGATGTTTGCAGCAGCATGGACTATCAGCTCGGAGACCGTGGCTGCGGTTACCCTTGACGCTGCATCACAGACAGGAGCACCTGCGACGGTGTACGCAACGACGAACCTGGGTGCACGAATGGGAAAACGTTATTTTTTCGGATGAATCCAGGTTCTGTTTACAGCATCGTGATGGTCGCATCCGTGTTTGGCGACATCGCGGTGAACGCACATTGGAAGCGCGTATTCGTCATCGCCATACTGGCGTATCACCCGGCGTAATGGTATGGGGTGCCATCGGTTACACGTCTCGGTCACCTCTTGTTCGCATTAACGGCACTTTGAACAGTGGACGTTACATTTCAGATGTGTTACGACCCGTGGCTCTACCCTTCATTCGATCCCTGCGAAACTCTACATTTCAGCAGGATAATGCACGACCGCATGTTGTAGGTCCTGTAAGGGCCTTTCTGGATACAGAAAATGTTCGACTGCTGCCCTGCCCAGCACATTCTCCAGATCTCTCACCAATTGAAAACGTCTGGTCAATGGTGGCCGAGCAACTGGCTCGTCACAATAGGCCAGTCACTACTCTTGATGAACTGTGGTATCGTGTTGAAGCTGCATGGGCAGCTGTACCTGTACACGCCATCCAAGCTCTGTTTGACTCAATGCCCAGGCGTGTCAAGGCCGTTATTACGGCCAGAGGTGGTTGTTCTGGGTACTGATTTCTCAGGATCTATGGACCCAAATTGCGTGAAAATGTAATCACATGTCAGTTGAAGTATAATATATTTGTCCAATGAATACCCGTTTATCATCTGTATTTCTTCTTGGTGTAACAATTTTAATGGCCAGTAGTGTACATTTCTCCCACATCTTCTGCAGGCTAAGAATGCCACGGTAGAAGAAAAAAGCTCTTCTTTTGAAGCGAACCAGTCAGCGACCCATTTTCGTGCAAATTGAAGCGTTGTTCAGCGATAGCGTGTCCCAGCGATGCAAATAAACGATAATTGTATGGAGCCAAGTCTGCAGAATAAGCCGCAGGACCCAGTATTTCCCAACTGAACGCATCGATTGTTTCCCCGACCCGTTTTGCTGTGTGTGTGGTGGGGCGTTATCATGGAGCAATATGACTGTGTAGCGTTTTTCCACACTCCGGTCGTTTTTCTCGCAATGCTCAATTTAAATCGATTATTTGCTGTTGGCAGCGATCAGTGTTAACGGTTTCACCAGGTTTTAGCAGCTCATAATAGATGACACCCTTCTGATCCCACCAAACACAGAGCATTGTCTTCTTTCCAAAGCGATTTGATCGTGCAGTGGATGTCGATGTTTTGCGTGGATTCACCCATGATTTACGACTCTTAGGATTCTCAAAATGTGGTGTCACCGCCAGACACCACACTTGCTAGGTGGTAGCCTTTAAATCGGCCGCGGTCCGTTAGTATACGTCGGACCCGCGTGTCGCCACTATCAGTGATTGCAGACCGAGCGCCGCCACACGGCAGGTCTATAGAGACTTCCTAGCACTCGTCCCAGTTGTACAACCGACTTTGCTAGCGATGGTTCACTGACAAAATACGCTCTCAGTTGCCGAGACGATAGTTAGCATAGCCTTCAGCTACGTCATTTGCTACGACCTAGCAAGGCGCCATTACCAGTTACTATTGATACTGAGTCATGTACAGTCAAGAGCGACGCTCATCATTAATGGATTAAAGTTAAGTATTCCACCAGCTACGTCCGTTTTTCTAAAGTCTAATTTCCTTGTCCTGTTCCAGACCTCACGCCAGCCTCCGTGAGCTAAAACGCGTGCCTTTCGGCTTCCTCTAATAATACGGTGTTGGCTCTCCTGCCAACCCACAACACAAAATATATCCATTTTTCATCACCTGCCACCACTCCAGGGAGAAACGACTTTCTTTTGTATCTGGCGAGCAGCATTTCGCAAGTGGTCTTTCGATTTGCTTGTTGTCTTTCATTCAGTTCAACTGGAACCCATTTTCCCAGTGTCTGCATCTTTCCCATAGCTTTCAACGAAGAGACACGGCCCACTGCGCCACTTTCGATTGTTCCGCGAGTTCCTGTCGAGTTTGAGTATCATCTTCATCCAATAAGGCCTGCAATTCGTTGTCTTCGATCTTTTTCGGTAGCTTCTCGCGCTCGTCCTTTCTCACTTCAAAATCAACACTTGTGAATTTTTTGAACCACACGGAACACTGTTTTCCCAAGAGCATGTTCGCCGACAGCTTCGACAAGCATTGGACGCGATTCTGCAGCACATTGCGATGCAGACGCAGTCGCATGGGCCCTACACTGACGGTTAGCACCGCCTACAGCTAAATTCCGGTCAAGTAAAACTTCTGTTTACTGCTCCTGCTCCTGTCCCGCTTCCCTATGACGACAGCACTCTGTACCTCACCTGTCCTTACCATTGTGCACAAATCTGTACACAATGGAAATTACTTGTTCACTGGAGAGGAAACATACTTCTTTGGCTAAAGACACTATAAATCAAATGCGGTACAGAAAAATTACCTTGTACCGTAACTCATCAGCCCCGTAAATACAGGGGAACTTTCTCATAAATGGCAGGTGTATCCACGGAACACAACGCGAAGTGATAAATCGGTAATAAAGTAACAATAGTTTATGTAATAGATTTGAGTTTCCATAAGCAGTTTGAGTTTCCATAAGCAGTTTGAGTTTCCATAAGCAGTTTGAGTTTCCATAAGCAGTTTGAGTTTCCATAAGCAGTTTGAGTTTCCATAAGCAGTTTGAGTTTCCATAAGCAGTTTGAGTTTCCATAAGCAGTTTGAGTTTCCATAAGCAGTTTGAGTTTCCATAAGCAGTTTGAGTTTCCATAAGCAGTTTGAGTTTCCATAAGCAGTTTGAGTTTCCATAAGCAGTTTGAGTTTCCATAAGCAGTTTGAGTTTCCATAAGCAGTTTGAGTTTCCATAAGCAGTTTGAGTTTCCATAAGCAGTTTGAGTTTCCATAAGCAGTTTGAGTTTCCATAAGCAGTTTGAGTTTCCATAAGCAGTTTGAGTTTCCATAAGCAGTTTGAGTTTCCATAAGCAGTTTGAGTTTCCATAAGCAGTTTGAGTTTCCATAAGCAGTTTGAGTTTCCATAAGCAGTTTGAGTTTCCATAAGCAGTTTGAGTTTCCATAAGCAGTTTGAGTTTCCATAAGCAGTTTGAGTTTCCATAAGCAGTTTGAGTTTCCATAAGCAGTTTGAGTTTCCATAAGCAGTTTGAGTTTCCATAAGCAGTTTGAGTTTCCATAAGCAGTTTGAGTTTCCATAAGCAGTTTGAGTTTCCATAAGCAGTTTGAGTTTCCATAAGCAGTTTGAGTTTCCATAAGCAGTTTGAGTTTCCATAAGCAGTTTGAGTTTCCATAAGCAGTTTGAGTTTCCATAAGCAGTTTGAGTTTCCATAAGCAGTTTGAGTTTCCATAAGCAGTTTGAGTTTCCATAAGCAGTTTGAGTTTCCATAAGCAGTTTGAGTTTCCATAAGCAGTTTGAGTTTCCATAAGCAGTTTGAGTTTCCATAAGCAGTTTGAGTTTCCATAAGCAGTTTGAGTTTCCATAAGCAGTTTGAGTTTCCATAAGCAGTTTGAGTTTCCATAAGCAGTTTGAGTTTCCATAAGCAGTTTGAGTTTCCATAAGCAGTTTGAGTTTCCATAAGCAGTTTGAGTTTCCATAAGCAGTTTGAGTTTCCATAAGCAGTTTGAGTTTCCATAAGCAGTTTGAGTTTCCATAAGCAGTTTGAGTTTCCATAAGCAGTTTGAGTTTCCATAAGCAGTTTGAGTTTCCATAAGCAGTTTGAGTTTCCATAAGCAGTTTGAGTTTCCATAAGCAGTTTGAGTTTCCATAAGCAGTTTGAGTTTCCATAAGCAGTTTGAGTTTCCATAAGCAGTTTGAGTTTCCATAAGCAGTTTGAGTTTCCATAAGCAGTTTGAGTTTCCATAAGCAGTTTGAGTTTCCATAAGCAGTTTGAGTTTCCATAAGCAGTTTGAGTTTCCATAAGCAGTTTGAGTTTCCATAAGCAGTTTGAGTTTCCATAAGCAGTTTGAGTTTCCATAAGCAGTTTGAGTTTCCATAAGCAGTTTGAGTTTCCATAAGCAGTTTGAGTTTCCATAAGCAGTTTGAGTTTCCATAAGCAGTTTGAGTTTCCATAAGCAGTTTGAGTTTCCATAAGCAGTTTGAGTTTCCATAAGCAGTTTGAGTTTCCATAAGCAGTTTGAGTTTCCATAAGCAGTTTGAGTTTCCATAAGCAGTTTGAGTTTCCATAAGCAGTTTGAGTTTCCATAAGCAGGCAAATAACAATCATCAACTCGACTGAAAACCTGAGAAAATACTATCAATCACGCCGTAAAAATCTCAGATCTCAAATTTCATACCAGGCAATTACGAAATCGGTTCTTCCTACCGATCCAAAATGTATTATAATCAAGTACAATCATGTAGGCAAATAATTCAGTAAAAAATACACTTCTTAGAATTTTGTTCTTGTGGGGATCCAGACCTCAATACGGTTTAAGGACAAAAGCATTGTCCAAGCTGGCTGTGATCTATTTATTGTCTGTGCTGTTGGTTAATTTCGAGATAGGTCATTTTAAAGTACTTACCACAAACCTCAATCTTCTCATCACAAGCCTCAATCTTCTCATCATATTTGACTAAATAGCAAGTAAATTTGTGACGGCACACATCGTTTTCATGTGCGTGTGTAGCACAAATACAGTCTGACAGATTTAATTACTACTGAACGTGGTCTAGTGCACTTTTGGATTGTATTGGTGCTACACACAGATATGTAAATTGTGTGTGCCGTACTGGCTACTTAGGCACATCTGAAACTTGAGGCATGTGATAAGTGCTTGAAAATAACAGACAGTCGAAATCAGCTAGGAGCGCGGACAATAAATAGATTACAGCTTGCTTGGGCCATGCTTTCGTTCTTTTTTTTTTTTAAAAAATAAATTCGAATCCACAGTCAAATTAAACTGCGGTGCATAAAATATTTTAAAGTAATTGGAAAATTAAATCACATCTTTAATACTAGAACACGAAATCTATGTAGTATCGGATCGTTTGCTTAAGATATTTCTTCTTATCGGTACAAAAACGCCAATTAAAGCATTTCTGATTAGGGAAGTTTCGCAGCTCTAACCACTAAAACCGAATAAAAAGGATTCTAAAATACTGAGATGTGTCGGACCCAAAATCGATCGAGATCATTTTTCTGTAAAACTCTACCTTCATTTGCACAGCTCCTGCAATCTTTCGATTCGTTGAACTTCAAACATCGATTGCATACAAATATTTTTACGCATAAACTACTCTGGTGGCTGATAGACGTTTCCATGTAATTCTAAAACCATTTTTATTTGGTTTTAGCCGTTCGAGTTATTGTACTTCCCTTCTGGGAGCACTTCCGCCGCCTACACTAAAACAGAGACTGCATCGTGACAAAGAGCGCAAATGTAAGCTATATCCGCCCTGCTGTAAATCCTGAGGGTTGTCTCGGCAAATACGACAGATACCTCATGAGCACCTCCTCTTTGGACAGACATCGTACGGAAAGACCATATAAGGGACGTTATGGAATCTGAAACAGTAACAAAAAGTCATAAGAGGCGATTCCTCTTTCGGCTGTAATGATATTTTGTGGATCCTCGTTGTTCAGTGAAGGAATACTCACTTGTCTTAGAACCTTTGTTGGTTTGTGTCTCTTTTTCCAAATTTTTGTCTATTTTAGTGACAGCAAGATTAGTGGGGCATTTTCTAGACGTATCTCGTAACAAGGATCCCCACTAAATCGATCAACTAAATGTCAAACCTAATCCACAGTTCTGCATCTAAACTGTTGTGTAGGATATAACGTAAGTTTCGTGATTCATGATCATTTTTTCCCAATTTTCCAAAATTGCGCGTCGTATAGGGAATTAATACTGACTAGCCCGCACTCGCTCTGGAATCTTTAGCACTTCTGTCAGACTTCATACACAATTAGAGATCCGGAACGTTAAATCGTGCGGACGTCTGTCGTAAGGCTGTGCTCATTAATAACGTGGAAGCTGTAAACAGAAACTTTAAAATTAAATTGCCTCTCCGTTTGAGAGTTAAGCTTGGGAACTGTATAAGAGGTTTAAGACGTTGCCAATTTCCGGCAAGAGAAATTGCTTCCATTGTCATTTATATTCCGGGAGGAACAGCACTGTAGCTAATTTTCTGGCCCTTCAGCTTCCTTATTTTGTACTGAGCCACCTCCGAGCTTTATTGCTGGAAGCATCGTCTATCCAACGAGGCGTGAAGGGTTATGCCAGATGAATAGCTCAAAACTTTTATGATTTCTTCATATCTGAGGAGTACGTTACCAGCCAAATATATCTCCCTCGCCGGCCTATGTGACCGAGCGGTTCTAGGTGCTTCAGTTTGGAATCGCGTGACCGCTACGGTCGCAGATTCGAATCTTGCCTCGGGCATGGATGTGTGTGATGTCCTTAGGTTAATTAGGTTTACGTAGTTCTAAGTTCTAGGGGACTGATGAGCTCAGAAGTTAATTCCCATACTGCTCAGAGCCATTTGAACCATATCTCCCTGCCCCGCTCCCTAAGGAACACACACACACACACACACACACACACACACTTATTTAGAATCAATAAAACGTGTAGTGATAATGTTGCACCACTGCTGAGATTAGGGCACCCACTAGACTTCGGAACTGAGATTCACTAGCTATTGCAGTTCCAAGATAGCATGATAAAAACAAATAAGACGATGATGGTAGGGGAGATGAGAACAGTTTGTTGGGGAGAGGGGTAGGAGGGAGAGGGGTAGGAGGGAGAAGGAGGGAGATGGGGAGGGAGGGAGGGAGGGAGAGAGAGACAGAGAGAGAGAGAGAGAGAGAGAGAGAGAGAGAGAGAGAGAGAGAGAGAGAGATTTGGGGGGGGGAGGGGTAGGAGGGAGAGGGGTAGGAGGGAGAAGGAGGGAGATGGGGAGGGAGGGAGGGAGGGAGAGAGAGACAGAGAGAGAGAGAGAGAGAGAGAGAGAGAGAGAGAGAGAGAGAGAGAGAGATTTGGGGGGGGGAGGGGTTAGGGAGAGGAGTATAGTTTGATGGGAGGGAGGGGGAGAAAGGGGTGAAGAGGAAGCAGCCAAGTGGAACAGTCGAAAAAGAAGAGATATCCAGAGAGGAAAGGAAAGAGTATGGATGAGAAACCTTGGACGATCTGAAGGACGCTCCAGTGTGTTTATTAATGTTGAACGTGAATTGTAGTTTATGTTGAAGAAGATTAGGGTATTACGTACAAATTTACTGACAGATGTTTTTGACGTTAACTAAGTCACTATTGTTCTAACACCCTTATGTCGATATTACACTCTCATATTTCTTTGACAAAAAAATATGATCAAAATTCGTCAAATTTCTTTGACAAATATCTTCGACGTGGCGCTTAAAAGGGGTATTACACTGTCGTTCGTCAAGTTTCAAGATGGCGGACACATTGTGTGCGTATTTGAAAGAAAAGCGGCGGGAAAAATGAAACATACTTGTATGAAGCCATAGGTATTACGTCGAGATCGTAAAAGCATTCAGCAAAATTTGTTACGAGAGCTGCAAGTGGAGGACGTCAAGTCATATATATAAATTACTTATGAATGGGTGAGTGTTTATTTCAGTATTTTCTCAGTAGCGCGCCTTCTCATATCACAAAACAGAATACTCTCTTGAGAAATGCTATATGTGCAGAAGGCAGGCAAACTGTGACATTGCGACTTCTTGATGCAGGAGTTTACAACACAGCACTCTAGTATCACATTCCACGATAATCAAAATAATTCCAGAGACGTGTGAAGCGATTTATAAAGCACGGAAGAGGGAAGAATTGAAGGTAAAAAAATGTTTCTTACACTATGTGGACAAAATTAATAAAAAGTACGGAACAGATGAAGCACGGTTCAACTTGTGGCATCCACAGTTCAAAAATAGACGAAGTAGAATGGAAAGCTAAGAGAGAATTTTTTTATTTTACAGTGTGACCACATCCTCTATTCTGGCTTGCTGAAAAGTTGCTGGATGTTTCCAGGTAATAAAAATACGAACACATTACAGAGACGTCAGATAACTGTAGCGGCCCCAGACCTCTAAGATGTTATATTTCACATTGCAGTGAACAGAAGTCAAAATAACTTTTATGATCGAATGTGCGGCGAGGCCCTAGATTTGATGATATTTGAGGACAGGCGAGATTTGACAAAGTTCCGTATTAAACCATAAAATTTCTTTGACATAAATATTTGACGTATTAACTTTGACAAAGATGATAGCGTAATACCGGCCTTAGTCTCAGCTTCATTGGTGCTTAAAATTCATTCTGCTCTAAGTATGTTGACCTTTCTCTCTAACAAGTGCCCGTCCTTCCTGTACTTTTATTTCTTCTCTCCTCCTCCTCCTTCTTCTCATTGCTTAGCTGACATCAAGTTGAAAAGAGCTCCAATACGTTGCACCATGTCAACACAATATTTTTCTTTTCAGTCTTCCGCTATTATTAGTCCCAGCTTCGTTTCTACAGGTATAGTGTATTACTCTCGGTTTTTTTCCCCCTCTGACAAATCTGACCAAAAAGCAGCATCCCATCTTGGGGTTATTCAGAGGATGTAGGCAGTGCATATTAAACACTGACTTGCATTCTGTGTGAGATGGTAGTTCGCCTAAATGTTGGTCGTAGAGCCTATTCTACAGTACTAGACGCGCCCTCCACTGTGAAGCGAAGGAATTGCGGAGAGAGAGAGGGGGGGGGGGGGGCAAAGATGATTTAATTTTAATCTGGTCACAGCTGCTTCCCTTTCAAACCAATGTTTGTTTGTTTACGCGGTTTTTTCTGTTCTCTGTGCTGTTTGCATACGCCGCAGATGTCATAGAGTTGCTACAACCTCGCAACACTGGATATCAGAACAGGAAACTGCGATCTTCATTGTTTCCCGTAATGGAAACTTTAGCATAGTAGAAACCTGAGTGTATTCTGCGTGGGTTGTAGCTTTGCTGGTTGAGGTCATGACGTGATAGAATTTTAAAGTATTAGCTCCGAATGTTCTCCGAACTTTCTGGGATTTCCAGTCAGTGGAGCTTCAGGTCCTCTTGAAACGTCATAATAACTGTGCTGATGACTTTAACGCTATGTGCAACCCACTACGACCAACTTATTTATTACCAAACCAATTTTGTTTCCAAATTCAATGAAGCATCTTCAGGAACCTGACATACATACAAACTTTTATGCAGCTATTTTTGTTTACTTTTATAATAAACGTTAATTACAAACATCACATCGGCTCTAATTTATGTCCCAGCACTTGCTATATTTGCACTGATATTTACTGTACATCTACGACTTGTACTATTCTCATACATTCTTCCTTTTTTCACAGCGTTTATCCCCTGTAGTATAGGGGCTACTTTCTCAGGATTTGGAACTTGAATTTTATTACTCTCAGACAAAAAGCGACGCACCAGAAAGGAATTATCCGAATGGGACGGAAATCGGTAGAGTTAATGTACGTGTACAGACAAACAAACTATTACAATTTTAGAAAAAACTACATCATTTATTCAAGAGAAAGAGCTTCACAAATCACTAAATTCTGTGCGCCATTGTGTTGTCCTTCATGGAAAGTCGTCCTAGGCTTAATTTCAGCTATACAATGCGCGCCTACACACGGGGAGAGTTTCGGCTGCTTGTACCCGCGCTTGACAAACCATGCCTTGGCAAGAGGTCGGGCGATGTGTCCCCTTAGAGAGTGTTCGGAGAATTTTGAGCAGGGGCCTGCATCCAGACTGGCATTTTGACCATCTGTCACCCCAATTGGACAGAAGCTGCCACGATATCCGACAGGAGGACATCCAATAACTGTATCAATCACTGCCAAGACGAATGACTGCTTTCGTGAGGCCAGACGTGGACCAAGTCGTTAGTGAATTGTTCAATTTCTTAAGCCCTTCCTCTTGAATAAATCATCGATTTTTTTCTAAAATTGTAATCATTTGTCATCAACTGCGACATGGTCGCGTATACAAACAGTGATTCAATACTGTGAAATACTTTTTTTATTCCAGTCTTTGATCACAATATCAATTCTTTAGACGGTGACCGGTTTCAGTCCGTAATGACATGATGTAAAAAAAGATCTGAGGATGGTCATTACGGACTGAAACCGGTTATCATCTAAAGAATTGATATTGTGATCAAAGACTGGAATAAAAAACATTTGTAATCATTTGTTTGTCTGTGAATGTAAATCACATCTACCGATTTGCGTCCCGTTCCTTCGTGGTGCGTCTTTTTTTCCATTCCTTAGAGGATATTTAACTTTCTGCCCTTCCTGACGCCAAAGTCATCAAGTGAAGGGAAGGGAGTCGTGTGCCCCATCTGTCCGTGAATTGTTCTGTGTGTTATCGTATTTAAACAGTTTGCATATCGTATTCCCTGAAGCGGAAGTTGGGAACCAGCCCATCATTTGCCAAAACGAGCGTGGGAAACCGCCTAAAAACCACACTCACGCTGGCGGGTATACCAACACACGATAGTTAACCCGCCGCGCGGATTCTATCCGGCCGGGTCTGGCCCACCGTGTCTTACTGCAACTAGTGCAAGCTGTCCTGTGGATTAAGCCACTCGAACAAACTCACGCATTCCTCAAAAAGCGCAGACTTACATTTACATAACATCGAATACTATAGTGTATACTTAGATAAAACTAATTCGAAAGTGTCAGAACATATTAAAAACGCGAAAGTTAGTAAAAAAAATTGGATGAAGTGGGCTGTGAACCACCAGCCCGTACCATTTTTCATCGTGAGTCTGGGACGCTACTCACTGCACTAAACCAACCACACAGAGGAGACACCTGTGCCTAGTACGTTATATCTCCTTAAAGGTGTAATTGAAACCTATGTTACTAACTGAAATTTAATTATAAAAAATTGTCCTGAGAACAGTGCGGTTTTCATGGATCCTTAAGGTGTCGTTCCCTTCAAACGGCATAGTCTTTTAATTACGCAAGCTGCAACAATTCTTTAGCCACGAACACGACGTTTCTCGTAATTTAATACAACGAATCATACAATTAACGACGAGTTTTCGAGAGAACCTCAATTTTCTGGTACTCAGAAACGAAGGGGCTTCAACTGAAAGCTAATATGGCGCCTCGCGACTCTGTACTGAAGGGAAATGGCGTGCATGTGACGTAACTGGCTCTCTGCCATCTCATTTGTCAACGTTCAAACGCACGTTCGGAATATACTAGATATTGCTCTGCACGGTCGGAAAGACGCTATGACGTCAGAAACTCGGCACACTCAACGTTTACGAGTAGGTAATTCTAATGAATTCTTACTCTTAATTTATTCTTCATTCGTGCCACACTGTCGTACGTAAACGTTGGTTCTTTAGTTCGTGAAGGTGAGTTGTAGCGTTAAAAAAAGGGGAGAGGGAGGGGGAGAGGGAGGGGGAGAGAGAGAGAGAGAGAGAGAGAGAGAGAGAGAGAGAGAGAGAGACCCGCGCAATCTCTAGATTTCAAATTTCGAATTCAGATTTCGAATCGCTTTCGTGACTAAAAATTCTGAGTAATTTTAGTGTTCAGATTTTGGTTTGCTGCGTTCTTGCCTCTTTATGTAGGCTAATCGATTGTTTCCTAGGACCGTTTCCTAGGACCTAATAAGTCGGAAACCTGTCTGCAATGTATAAATACTTCAAGAAAACAACTTACCGTGTGCGATTTTCGTGCCTGAATATCAAACAGTTCCACCACAAAGCGACGAGAAATTCCATTAACATTCATCAATATTTGCGATTTACAACTTCAGAAGAGAAAAATGCTATTTTTCGTACTTTTCATATGAAAGGAAACAGTTTTTTAACAGGCAGGAGAAAAACTCAAAAGCAGGAGGAGGGTATTACACGGAAGCGGAACCCGTTTATTTAGCAGCGACGCAGTGCTTACACCTCCGCGTTTTAATGTGTTTTGCTCAAGTAACGACGTGATAAAAGTCAGCTTTGTGAGCGCTGCGCTTCCTAGTAGCGAACACCTGCGAAACTGTGGTCGTGTTCGCGCGTCCACCTACGTGTCTGTACTGGATGCTTAAAATTATTAAGTGAAGCTGACTCGATGTGTATTTCCAGGGAGTTACTGAGCAATTTTACGCAGCAAAAGGGGATCCATAAAAATTAATGATCAAATTTGCACTTTCTCTGAAGCAGACATACGTATATCTAGGTTGGTACCACGACAATTACTTAAGACACACAATGAGGAAACACACGCTAATATTGTGTATTCAGAAATTTGCGTACGGAATGATGTATTCCACGAGCAAAAATTATTACATTTCTTTCTTAAGCTTTTTCACTGTGTAGCATTAGCTTTAATTCACAAAGTAGCTTGTTAAATACATTTCTACGTAACAATTTGCTCCAATTTGTGCAACAGTAATTATAAATTGTGAACAGAGGAGCCCACGTAAGAACGCACTGTCACGGGACATAATGTTCAACAAAATGTTCTCGAGCGCCAATGCGTATAAATTGGTTAAAATGCCACGATCTTTTGACCAAGTATTCCCCGTACGCTTTTGTTTTTATTTTTGTATTTATGTATGGTTCTGAACATACAAATACATCATAAGAGTAAGTTTTTAATTTTGGATCAAAATTATCTTTCGAGAGTATAGAAAAAACAGCAGTCAGAGCTCACTATATTGTCTATTTTTGTGGTTTAATAAATCACTTCGCTTGAGGTTGCCCTAGCAAAACAGATACGGGAACTACAGTATTTAGTTTTGTTTGTGGAATCCTGTTGCTGTCTGGAGGTTGCATTCTCAGCTCCTGATTTTAACTGATAAAGAAGCAGAAACGAAAACCGTTACTAGACGGTGCGTTTAAGTTTTCCTTTAAAAAAATAAAAATAAAAAAATAACACGTTTCGATATTTATACTCCAACGTCAGGCGATATACCAGCTGTGGAAGTAGGTTCACTTTCTGCCGTGGCAGCCCTGTGTTAGTCTGACAGATACGAATACAAAACACTGCTTATTCTAATGGCTACAGAAGCACTTTAAATGCTGTGGCACGATTATCAACCAATTTCCACTTAAGTTACGACGCACACCAGTGAGCAAGGTTTTCTCCTTGTGATGCACACTGGAAGAAAGGAGCGAGTTTTCCGAAGATGGAGCTTTCGCGTTGTTTCACTTCCAGACTGCTGCTTCCTGCGATTGAACAGGGAGCACGGGAAGTTCTAATAGGTGAATCGAGCCAACTGTCTTTTGTCTTCGTCAGATATCTTTGATTCATCTGTATACCAAAATAATCAGATATTTTCGTATTCATGTGTGCTTCAGACTATTAAAACGCAGAGAAGACTTTTTTACATGTTATACAGTCATTTTAAAGCATGGAACTAAAACGCCTACCCTTAACCTTGATGACAGCTTCCACTTTCGCACGCATACGTTCAATCAGGTGCTGGAAGGTTTCTTGGGGAATGGCAGCCCATTCTTCACGGAGTGCTGCACTGAGGAGAGGTATCGATGTCGGGCTGTGAAGCCTAGCACGAAGTCGGCGTTCCAAAATATCCCAAAGATGTTCTATAGGATTCAGGTCAGGACTCTGTGCAGGCCAGTCCATTACAGGGATGTTATTTTTGTGTAACCACTCTTCCACAGGCCGTGCATTATGAGCAGGTGCTCGAGCATATTGAAAGATGCAGTCGCCATCCCTGAATTGGTCTTCAACAGTGGGAAGCAAGAAAGTGCCTAAAACATCAATGCAGGCCTGTGCTGTGACAGTGCCACGAAAAACAACAAGGGGTGCAAGCCCCCTCCATAAAAAAAAAAAAAAAAAAAAAAAAAAACACGACCACATCATAACACCACCGCCTCCGAATTTTAGTGTTGGCACTACACAAGCTGACACATGACGTTCACCGGGCATTCGCCATACCCACACTCTGCCATCGGATCGCCCATTGTGTACCACGATTCGTCACTCAACACAACGTTTTTCCACTGTTCAATCGTCCAATGTTTACGCTCCTTACACCAAGCGAGGTGTCGTTTGGCATATACCGGCGTGATGTGTGGCTTATGAGCAGCCGCTCGACCACGAAACCCAAGTATTCTCACCTCCCACCTAACCGTCATAGTACTTGCAGTGGATCCTGATGCAGTTTGAGTTTGGAATTCCTGTGTGATGGTCTGGATGGATGTCTGCCTATTACACATTACGACCCTCTTCAACTGTCGGCGGTCTCTGTCAGTCAACAGACAAGTTCCACCTGAACGCTTTTGTGCTGTACGTGTCCCTTCACTTTTCCACTTGACCATCAGATCCGAAACACTGGACCTAGGGATGTTTAGGAGTGTGGAAATCTCGCGTACAGACGTATGACACAAGTGACACCCAATCATCTGACCACATTCGAAGTTCGTGAGTTCTGCGGAGCGCCCTATTCTGCTCTCTCACGATGTCTAAAAACTGCTGAGGTCCCTGATTTGCAGTACCTGGCAGTAGGTGGTAACACAATGCACCTAATATGAAAAAGTATGTTTTTGAGGTGTGTCTGGATACTTTTGATCATATGGTGTATGACTGATAAACACGTGCTATGGAAAATTGTGTCTTAGTAAATCGGTGCATTTAGAAATACAGTAGGCAAACTATTTTTACACATAAAATTTCTTCACGATATAAGTGGCAGACAGTATCTTTCTCTAAGATTCTTTTGTAACACAGGTCAAACTGATCTACAGGGTGAAAATTGTTTAAACCGAGAAACTCTGGGAGGTTGTAGGGGACATCAAAACAAATATTTTTCCTTAATGTAATTTTTTCCTATGAGGATTATTTAAACCAGTGGAGGCCGTATTACGATCTTCAGTTGTTAGAGGGCGTATTACGCTCTTGAGTTGTAGGCAACTGCTGTCCACCAGTGTAGTAGTGCATTGCCTCTGTTTACTAATGAAGCGATACGCCTGGAGTGAGTACACTGATATGGTTGGTGCGTACTACGTAGCGCACCACAACGGACGAGATGCACAGCGTGTTTATCAACAACAATATCCTAATCGCCGTATCCCGCATCATACGACCTTTGCTGCTGTGCACCAAGGTCTGCGTGAGACCGGGTCATTTAGCAGATTACCTGGACAGGGACACCGTCGCACGGTAAGAACGCTGCAATTTGAGGAAGCTGTCTTGCAGCATGTGGAGCGGGATCCTTCAATCAGCACACGTGCAATTGCACGTAACATGGGGATGAATCAGATGAATGTAAGAACAGTCCTCTGACAGCAATTGTTACGTTCATTTCACTTACAGCGTGTCCACAACCTGGAACCAGTTGATTATCCACGCAGAGCACAGTTTTCGCAGTAGTACCTCGTCAAGTGTGAAATGCATCCTACATTTCCATCCTCTGTGTTGTTTATCGATGAAGCAACCTTCGGGCGTGATGGAGTCTTCGACATGCACAATTCGCATGTTTGGAGTGAGGACAACCCACATGCCACAGTTACTAGCGCTTATCAAGTGCGGCTCTTCGTTAATGTGTGGGTCGGTGTTGCTGGGAACTGTTTAACTGGGCCGTATCCGCTACCTAGGCCATTAAATGGCAGGCACTATTACATTTTTCTCGCTAGAGCATTGCCAGAATTGCTGGAAGACGTCCCGCTCCCTACAAGACAACGCATGTGGTTACAAAATGACGGGGCGCCGGCGCATTTCAGTCGTCGTGTGCGTCGATTCCTGGACCGACGGTTCCCAGAAACGTGGATTGGTAGAGGTGGTCCTGTACCATGGCCTGCTCGATCCCCAGATATGTCCCCTCTGGACTTTACTGTGTGGGGAGACATGCGCAACCTTGTTTACGCAACTCCTGCTGCATCAGAGGACGATCTGGTTGCCTGGATAGTAGCAGCAGCAGGAACAATTCAGGATACTCCTGGGGTTTTTGCCCATGTCAGACAGAACATGATTTGACGGTGTAGCCTTTGGCCGGCCGGTGCGGCCGAGCGGTTCTCGGCGCTTCAGTCTGGAACCGCGCGACCGCTACGGTCGCAGGTTCGAATCCTGCCTCGGGCATGGACGTCAGTGATGTCCTTAAGTTAGTTAGGTTTAAGTAGTTCTAAGTTCTAGGGGACTGATGGCCTCAGATGTTAAGTTCTATTGTGCTCAGAGCCGTTTGAACCATTTGGTGTAACCTTTGTTTACGTGTCAATAGAGGCATTTTTGAAAATCTACTGTAACTGAAATTGGGTTGCGTCAATGTGTTGTCTCTTGGTCATAAAAAAAATGGAAAAGTGCTTGTTGGTTTAATTAAGTTGCCGCCAGAGAAATCTTCCTCTACCGGTTTAAATAATCCTCGTAGGAAAAAATGACATTAGGGAAAAATATTTGTTTCGATGTCCCCTGCAATCTCCCAGAGTTTGTCGGTTTAAATACTTTTCACCCCGTATAAAATGTTCCTATATCATGGAAAGTACGTGGCATTCTCCTCAGACGAACCTTTCAGCTGTGTCTTCGATTTCACAACTTTTGAGAAAACGTGTGGGTAGGCAATACCGTATTCCAAATGCCTGCTTCATCGAGCACAGTAGGTACAGGGCGGTGTGCTGGGACTCTAGCGGTGGTGCAGACGGAGCCGAGGCGGTACCTGAGCGCCTATCGACCGCCCGGGGATTGCGTGGGCCGCTGCCCGCCAATTACAACCCATCTGCGGCCTGTCGCCGATCATCAGCAAAACATCCGGGGCGTGCAACCAGCTGACCGCCTCAATCCAGTCCCTATGTCGCGCGAGGCCTCCCACCTCCTCAAAGTGCCGACAGGTCCGAGGAAAAGCACCGCCAAAGGCTGCCCACAGGGCTCTATTTGTGGCCCGGAGTTATAGGACAATGCTACGGAGACAGTACTGACCAGCTCCACAACATGAGATTCAATAGAGGCTGTATTGTAAATGAGGATAGCACTGTTCAACCAATTTTTTCGTACTCTAAAATTTCGTGAGATTCTTTTACTGACTATTAAAGTTTTTGATCTGACGATTTCAAATCTGAAATCGGTTTTGCTCATCATGCTCTGAAACATCCTGGCAGATTTAAACTGTGTGCCGGACCGAGACTCGAACTCGGGACCGAAAGGCAAAGGTTCCGAGTTCGAGTCTCGGTCCGGCACACAGTTTTAAACTGCCATGAAGTTTCATAACAGCGCACATTCCGCTGCAGAGTGAAAATCTCATTCTGGAAACATCCCCCAGGCTGTGGCTAAGCCATCTCTCCACAATGTCCTTTCTTTCAGGAGTGCTAGTTCTGCAAGCTTCGCAGGAGAGCTTCTGTAAAGTTTGGAAGGTAGGAGCCGAGATACTGGCCGAAGTAAAGCTGTGAGGACGGGGCGTGAGTCGTGCTTGGGTAGCTCAGATGGTAGAGCACTTGCCCGCGAAAAGCAAAGGTCCCGAGTTCGAGTCTCGGTCCGGCGCGCAGTTTTGATCTGCCAGGTAGTTTCACATCAGCGCACACTCCGCTGCAGAGTGAAAATCTCATTCTGGAATCATCATTCTCTGCTTTTCATGCAATTAGAACTTTTCCATTCTAGCCGTTTTGGGTTAGATTAATTAGCTACGTGTTCATGTTATAGACAGGATAATGATACTGTATCCTTTTTCTTTCAGAACTGACGTCATTTCATCGTGTAATAATAATCTGGACAGTTTGTTACATTTGCGGATACTACACTCTTATTCGTCAAAGATGCAATATAACATCGTTTGTGAGGCAGCTTTATAGTGCATATCTTGGACTTACTCTTGGCTACCACGACAAAGCATGGGGTTCATATACCGTATGTCACAACTGCGAGGAAATGCTGCGTGATTGGACTAAAAGAAAGCGTAAGGGTTTACCTTTCGGAATTCCCGTGTCCTGGAGAGAACCAGTACATCACAGAAATGGCCGCTGTTTTTGTATCGTTAAAACAAAGGGAATTGGTACGAAAAATAGACATAATATATCATATCCTAATATCTCTAATTTGTAACAAAGATGAACATCGAGGGAAGGGCTGCGTGGGTGTGGTTCGTGGCGTTAATGGAAAACTTCCTTACTAATAATAAAAGCGGATCACTACGAAAGTCTCCTAGATCATGTGTTGTTAGCATTCAGGAGATGTACAGACATCCTGATAAATTCCCTGACAACTTAGGAAGCGTCAATGATCAGCAAGGCGAACGGTTCGGTCAGCACTTCAAGGCTAGGGAAGAGCGCTATCAGGGACAAACATACGAGGGTGAGTCAAATGAAAACCTTAAATTTGTAATAACAAATCGAAATTTCGCGCCGTTATCCTGTAAGTTGGTAGGCGTGCTACAAACAGCGTGCAGAATGGCCTGTAGCTGGCAGCATAGTGCAGATACACACAAACACACCGTCGCCGTATCAGCATAAAGATGGCCAGCCCACTTGCAACTTGCACCAGGGAAGAACAGCGTTCTGTTATTCGGTTTTTGCGCAGTGAAGGTGTGAAACCTATTGAAATTCATCGACGAATGAAGGTTCAGTACGGTGATGCATGCCTGTTACAGCAGCAAGTCTACGAATGGAGTAGAAAGTTCGCAAATGGTGTGACTTCAGTGGAAGATGCTCCTCGTCCAGGTCAGGCACAGCGATTTGTGACTCCACAGAACATTGCAGCAGTTGAAGCCATAGTGAAGGAAAACCGCCGAGTGACACTGAATGACATTGCAACATGTTTACAGATTATTCATGGGTCAGCACACCACATTGTGCATGATGTGCTCCAGTTTCACAAAGTGTCTGCAAGATGGGTGCCACGGCAACTGACTCTTAAAATGAGAGATTGACGTGTTGATGCTTGTGAAGAACTTCTTCGGCGCTTTGAACGAGAAGGTGATGGCTTCCTTGGAAGAATCGTTACCGGAGACGACACCTGGGTTCACTTCCACCAACCGAAAACGAAGAGAGCGAGCAAGGAATGGCGTCATTCCTCATCACCAAAACCAAAGAAGTTTCGAACAGAACCATCAGCAGGGAAGGTTACGCTGAGTCTCTTTTGGGACGAAAAAGGCGTCATTTTGGAGCATTACATGCCTAAGAGGGACCACCGTCACCAGTGCAGCATACACACATCTCCTAAGAAATCATCTGCGGCCTGCAATCAGATCAAAGCGACGTGGATTGTTGTCAGCAGGTGTCCTTTTGCAACATGACAATGCAAAGCCCCACACTGCCCGTACAACAGTTGCAACAATCACAGACCTGCATTTTGAGTGTCTTCCTCATCCACCACACTCACCAGACCGTGCTCCAAGTGATTTCCGTATGTTTGGACCACTCAAAGACGCAATGGTAGGAAAGAAGTTCCGTTCTGATTAAGAGGTACGCCACGCGGTGCATGAGTGGTTGCGCGGACTACCAAAAGAATTTTTTCTAAAGGAATTTATGCACTTTGTAAGCGCTGGAGGACTTTCATTGGTCGTGGGGGAGATTATGTTGAAAAGTGATACAGCTTTGTACCACTTCTGTACATTAAATAATATTTAAAAAATATTTAAAGTTTTCATTTGACTCACCGTGGTATAACAGCCAATGGCTGGAGTATTAAACGAATTCTCCTTGAATTAGTCCACAAATGAAAGAGCTTGAAAGGAAAATTTCTGCCTGAACGGAAAATGTTAGTAATAAGTCACTTTTATCGAAATGTAAACTTTCTCATGGTAGTATGTTCAATTCTACCATTGAATAGATTTAGACTGCGTTTCTACTTAAGAGACAGTATCTATGAAAACCAGATGAGGTCCAGTTGGGATTGTATGGAGGATGATCGATGACTGTGCATCCTAGATGTCGGACTGTTGAAGATGTCGCAACGCTCGTGTGAGCTCTAGAATAGTCATGCTGAAGTACAGTGCGCTCCACGTGTGGACGCACTCTTCGAATTCCAAACTCGAATACAGCAAGCTGTTTCTCAAGCACCGACGTAGTTGCTCTACGCACCGCCACGGTGACATGCTACAATTCGAAACCCTATAGCGGCAGAGGGCTGCAAATATGCTGACATGAAGAATGAAGATTTAGAATGTTAATAACGTTTGTTTTATTAAAAAAGATTTAAGTGTTTTCATATAAAAAAAGATGAAAACACCTGAGTGAAATGTTTAGCCTTTGCGGATGATATGGCATTGATATCTGAGAACCGAACAGACGCAACAATTATGCTTGATCTGTTACAAGAGATTGCTGAAAAGACTGGGCTAAAAATATCCTATGAAAAAACCGAGCATATAGAACACAAACACAATACAGAAAAGTTTATGAAAACAAAGTATGGAAAAATTAAGAGAGTTGATAGATTCAAATACCTGGGGGAGTGGATCCAAGCTAATGGACTGGATAACACAACAAAGAAAGAAAAAATAAAAAAGTTAGAATTTGCATATAAATTAACACAAAACTACTACAATAAGAAATCAATATCCATACAAGCGAAGATTAGATATTGTAATTCAGTTATTAGGACGCAAGCAACGTATGGATCAGAGTGCCTAACATTGAATAAGAAAGGTGAATTAAGAGAACTAGAAAAAGAGAGAGAGAAAAATACTAAGAAAAATTCTAGGTCCTGAGAAAAACAAGGAAAATAGGTGGATTAAAAGGAGAAATGAAGACCTATACAAAAATACAGAAAAGATCACAGATACAATGAGGAAGAGACGGCTAAAATTTTATGGATATTTATAAAGAATGGAAGAAACACGGATTACAAAGAAAATTTATAATTACGTTAGTAAGCTGAAAAAAACTGTAGGATGGATAGAAGCAGTAAAGAAAGACGCCAACAAAATAGGTGTTACAGAAGAAATAATACGTGACAGGAATCACTTTAGGCTACTTATAGAAAACGCAAACTATGAAGAAGATGAGTCAAAACCTCGACCCAAGAGAATGTGGACAGATGAGCAGAGACGAGCAGTTGGCGAGAAAATGAAGAAGTACTGGGAAGAACAGAAGAAAAAGAAACACCAAAAGTCTTAAGTTGTATGTGGTCCATAGCTGGCCAAATTCATAAATAAAAAAAAATTAAAATAATCGGAGGCATTACTACTCAGTGAGTCCTCGTGTGTTCGCACACCGCAAGTAGCGGACTATTTTGGGAACAAACGGATTGGCAGCACGCATGGGACTGGTACTGCACATCGCGCCCTTCATTTGCGGACGTTGATTAGGAAATCAATGGGCAGCGCTAATCACGAGTGATGGCCGAGAATTGCAGGCAGAACGGGCTACCGCCAACGGCAGCCAGAACAGAGGTTTTAGCGAGGCGGGCTGAAATCTCCCGATAAATCAGACCATTGTTACTGCCACTGGTGGCGCAGGTGCGGGTGAACTGATGGGCGAGAGTTGGACGAGCCACACGGCGGTCGCAGCTAACGCTCATCGGCAAATTAATTTACTGTCACGGCTTATTACGGGCCGCCCGTTGTCTGGCCAGCACGCCTGTGCCGAATACAAAGGCAGAAACGACGAACTAACGGCACTTTCGTGGTGTATATTGTAAGGAAACTTATGACTTGCGCGCAGTAGATGCAAAACAAAGCATATACGGCTGTTGACACAGAGATCCTGAATGAAATGTGTTTTAATGTCAAGACGGTAATACATCTACATCTACATGGTTACTCTGCAATTCACACTTATGTGCCTGGCAGAAGGTTCATCGGACCATTTTCATACTACTACTCTACCATTCCACTCTCGAATGGCGCGGAGGAAAAAGGAACACCTACATCTTTCCGTTCGAGCTCCGATTTATTTTATTATGATGATCATTTCTGCCTACGTAGGTAGGTGTCAAAAAAATATTTACGCACTCGGAAGAGAAAGTTGGTGATTGAAATTTCGTAAATAGATCTCGCCGCAAAGAAAACCGCCTTTGTTTCAGTGACTGCCACCCCAACTCGCATATCATATCAGTGACACTCTCACCCCTAT